>NC_069116.1:35753589-36353589 GCF_025612915.1 Magallana angulata
TCTTTCCTGCCACCTCGGGGCAAATATTCTGGTATGTCGCCCTCAATGCCATGTAATATATGTATAATATGGACCCCTGTCAAGTGATATCAACCTCAGGCACAGAAAGTAATATCGACCGAGCTTGTGATAACCATATATCCACTGTGCAATGAAGTCCATAATAGTTATGTTATATTCACTTACAGCACAGATATGGCTGTCAAGATATTTGTTTATATTTACATCTACCAAGTATTATTACCTCTATTTCTTATGAAAACTTATAGTTAATTCATAGCTCTATAGAAACAGCCAGACTGAAATCTACATGCCCCGTTTATCGATTGGTCCAAATCTACAGCGGCTGAAACTGAGAAGAAATTGACAGGTCTGAAATTGACAAGCCCTGTTTATCAATTGGTCTAAACCTACAGCAACCTATGAAATGTCACGGACTGCTAGAAATAATCATGATGACTTAGACTCAAGGTCTCACAGGAGACAATTTGGCAGTTTCTTTTAGCTAACATACTTATGTATGTTAACAGTAATTTAGTGAATTTTACTTACCTCTCATAATCAATTTATTAATACATTAAAAGAAAGATGTTAATATAAACAATAAAAATTTTCTTTGATGATTTAAGCGGGTTATGAATTTTTTCTGCAATGTCGCTACCTTCATATCCCGAATGAATCGCCAAAGAAAGCATTTTATTGTTTAAATGAATACAAAAAAATTGAGCACAGTGAGTACTGTACATAGAAACAGTCATTCATTTTGCTTTTCAAAGGTGCATAATATAGTAACTCAATTTAAAAAAAAAAAAAAAGAGTTTTAAAATTACCTTAAATGGATTGTAATTCAAGCAATTCAGCACCAAAGATGGAACACAGTAGTTTATGCCTTCTGTTTTAAATGGCGATACAATTGGTCTAGGATCAAAAAGACTGGGATGGTTACAGACTTTCCTTAATTGCATCAAAATGTTTATGACACTCATGAAATGTCCAGTTGCCAAAGTTTCTTTAGTTCTGAAAAACAAAACCAGCCAAAAGTAAAATAGTGTCCTACAAACCTTCTCTGTTCTTTTACTAAGCATGCTTAGATGTACAGGAATATGTTTCATTACTTACTTGGTCTGAGACATAAAATCATCATACAAGTATCTCTGTCTCTTAGAAAGATGACACATAACAACATGTTCATATTTCTTAGGCATTTGTTTTTCCACATCTTGCTTCAATCTTCGCAACAGGAATGGTCTCAATACCTGTAAATATACATTTGATTAACAAGAGGCCACATTGCTCACCTAAAGGAACAATAGGCATAATAAAATTAGCCTAAACGAGTCATAATACAAAATATCTGGACAATGTAGTAAAATACATGTAGATACCCCCACTCTGATGTGAATAAGCAAAATCGACATGTAACAGAAGATTGGTACAAAAATATATCCCACGATAAAAATTTGTTTGAAAATTTTGGCTAAAAATAAACAGTCATTCTTTAACAGGAAGTTGACGTCCTATTGATACAAAAATATATCCCACAATATGGCATGCCAAAACAAATAGTGTGTTAAAATTTCAAGCATCTGCGATAAATAGTTGCTGAGAAATCTTTGACGGAAATTTGTTTGAAAATTTTGGCTAAAAATAAACAAAGTACTCATTAAACAGGAAGTTGACGTCTGATTGGTACAAAAATATATCCCACGATATGGCATGCCTATACAAATATTGTAAAAATTTCATGCATCTGCGATAAATAGTTGCTGAGAAATCTTTGACGAAAATTTTTTTTGAAAATTTTGGTTAAAAAATAAGCAAAGTCATCATTTAACAGGAAGTCGACATCTGATTGGTAAAAAAATATTCCACGATATAGCATGCCAATACAAATACTGTGTAAAAATTTCAAGCATCTGCGATAAATAGTTGCTGAGATAAATGCGACAGAAGTTTTTGTTACGGACGGACAGACACACAAGGGTAAAACAGTATACCGGTACCCCCCTCTCCTTCGGAGCGGGGGTATAATAAATACTTATGGTAATCCATATTATAGCTACCTTATGGAGTCGTTTGATAAGATTTTCGTTATATTCATGACTTCCTTCTATCATTCCTGTGAGAGGGTTAGCAAACCATTCTTTAAATTCTTTGTGAGACTGAAAGACATGTGGCATAAGGAAGTGCATGAGAGACCACAACTCCATCAAACTATTCTGGAGAGGAGTTCCAGTCAAAAGCAGCCTTCTCTGACTTTGGAAGTTCAGTAGAGTTTGCCATCTTTGGGATTTAAAGTTTTTGATATTCTGAGCCTGCAAAACAAGAAAAATTTCTCAAAATGTACACATAATAAAATCAACTATATATATACACACACACACACACACCAGGGTTGCAAATAACCACTCACCCACTCGCAAATGCAAGTTATTTTTACTGTGGACAACTATTTCTTAAAGATTTAGTTGACCACATGGCGAGTATAAATTTTTTTGGTAATCAAGGACCAACTTAGGCGAAAGTCACTTTTTGATCGGCAACTTTGTTGAAATTTTCCCCCTAAAAGAAGTTAAAGTCGCCCTGTATTATGAGTTTACAATTGTTAACCCCAAAGGCAATCAAATGATAAATAACTAATTCAGAGGACGTTTTCACAGCATCAGTTAACCCGTTGTAATCTTGTCTTATCTTTAGGGGTTATAAATACAGGTGATACAACCACATACTGTGCAACCGATGTTTATTACTTTTAGTGTTGATATTACTATATTAATTAACTAGGTTAATTTGTAATTACTTAATAATTCTGCCATATTAATGGTAAAATAATCATAAAACCGTTTGTTTACAGTTATCTTAAAAAAAATAAGATCCTTTATATGACGGTTGTAACTGGGTCAAAAGGTTGGACTAATACCTCAAAAATACACAGAAATACAGGGACTAATTTTTTTTGTCATTTAGCTAATAATTACAAAACATCTTATCTATAAAATGTATGAATACAAAGAGAACTGAATTTAATAAATTGGATCTAATTCAAATTAATAATGGCACCTTATAATTCTAATTCTACATGTAAATATTAAACATTATAAACTAATTTCATTGTAAATATCAGTGGGCCCCTATCAATTAGCGTGGGCTTGTATAACTTGAAAAGTTGGGAGCCCACATGGCCCCTGGTTTTGAAAATGTTATTTGCAACCCTGCACACATACACGCACCAAGTATTATTCCCTTTATTTCTTACGGAAACTTATCGTTAATTCATAACAGCCAGACTGAAATCCATACGATCTGTTTATCAATTGGTCGAAATCTACAGCGGCTGAAGCTGACAAGAAACTGACAGGACTAAAATTGACAAGCCCTGTTTATCGATTCGTCAAAACCTACAGTGACCTAAGAAGAATAACAAACTGCACGAAATAACCATGATGATGTCGGACTCAAAGTCTCACATGTGACGATTTGGCCGTTTCTTTTAGCTAACGCACTTAAGGACATTTACAGTAATTTAGTGAATTTTACTTACTTTTCATAATCAATTTATTAATTAGCTAAATTAAAGATGTTGATATAAACAATAAAATATTTCTTTGATGATTCAGGTTATGAATAGCTGCAATAATGTAGCCCTCTCCCGATTTTTTTTTTTTTTTTTTGGGAGAGGGCTACAACTCCATAGGATCTCCGTAATGGTGCAAGTGCAGGAGTGATTCACTCCCGCAACGATTTCGTCTCAAATTGTATATAAATGACAATAACATTTGCATTTCTTACCTGAAATCAAACATTGTAGATATCTATGGCATAAATTAATCCAAAAATATCAAGTATAGTCCATATATCAGTTATTTTTCGTGTATGTCAACAACACAAGTTGAATTTGTCTACCATGTTTACTGACCTTGACTGGTCTTATTTTTGGACAGCCAATAAGAATTCAGGAGCGGATCATGAACTGAATATAGGAATTCCCCTATTATAAACATAATTAACGCGGTAAATATGAATTTTCCATTATACAGTGGAGCCTCAGTTAACCGGACGCTTTCGTTCCCAAGTCCAATCGTCCGGATAGGTGAAGCGTCCGGTTATCTGAAATATGTCTATTGTTGTCATAAATGATAATGTATTTGTATACAATGGCTCCCAGTGTTGATACTAGTTTTTTTGCCATTTACACCATATAGCAGCACATACTAAAGTTCTCTGTTGTTATGAACGTTTTTAGATATAAAGAACTCTGCTTTATTTTATTATTTTGTCATGAAATATTAACCAGACAATAATGATAACCAAATCTATCTATATTCTTTGTGTCTAAGTGTGATATGTGTGTGATACACTGTTGTTCGCAATTTTCCAATTTTTGAAAGTGATTTGGGAAGTCGGTGTGTTTATACAAGCTACTCATGAGGGTCTAGCACGTAAAAAAGGTGTGAAACTTAATTGACTGGGGTAATCTTTTGTACTGAGTAGGGTATCATCAAATTTTACCGTCCGGTTAAATGATGCAAGATTAGTAGTAAATCAGTATTTTGTGGTAAAAACAGACCGTCCGGATCCGGAACGCGGAATTCCGGATAAATGATACAAAATAACGTATAAAAAAGTATGTTCCCAAATAAAATCGTCCGTAAACTGAAGGGTCCGGTTATCTGGCGTCCAGATATCTGAGGCCCCACTGTATACCATTTCCTTAAATGATATTATAGTGATAGAACGATGCAAGATCGATTTCCTACACTGACATTCACGTTATCAAGCCCATCAAAACTCCAAGCGTAAATCCCATAAAATCACGCGAGAACTGTCATGGCTGCTGAAAAAGACGACTGGTAAACATGCTGATGTGATTTATCTGCTTTTGATTTATATACGGTTAGTTTGTTCAACCTGGATTAAATAATCATTTTATTTAAAGGAGGTCAAATATAAAATCGATTTTTTCAGACCAAAGTCAGTCGCATTAAAAGATTAATTTTGCACAATTACGGAGATCCTATGGAATTGTAGCCCTCTCCAGTAAACATCAGATATAAAAATCTGAGAGGGATACATTATTGCAGCTAGTTATGAAGGTAGCGATCAGTGCAGAAAATTTTTACATAACCCGCTAATGCATCCATCCAAAATTTTTTCCAACTGGGAGCTACAGTCCTGCAGCTAGAAGTAATGGTAATGCAATGCATTACTTTACAATGTATTTCGCCCCAAGCCTGATACACACTCCCGTGAAAATGTATGTATAAAGTAGAATTAATTGAGCACAACATATCAAATTGTACACAAACTAATTTCTTTACATTTCCTTTTTGAGAATTTCTCACATAGTCTTTCCATAATCAAAAGCTATGCTATCAATCTCAGTTTATGATGAACAGAAAAGATAAAATTGTACACCTTTTTTTACCTCATTAACAAGAATATCTCAAATACTGTAAATATTCATTTGTGTGTGAAAAATATTTTCGAGGTTTCATGAGTCTAGTCATTGCAAACACATCACAAGAAACTTGATTTACATTGGTAACAAGAGGCCCTTGGGCCACATTGCTCACCTGAAAAAAAAACCCACAAAAGGCCTGAAGGGCCACAATGGCGTCAAGTTGAAGTTAATTTGAAGAGTACAAACCTGAACAGTTTTTTTTAAAGTCAAAATAACCTCCACTTAACAGAAATATATATATATATATATATATATTGCCAATTTCTATTGTTCGTGTCGTTAGCCATTTTTAGTGCTTTTTATATTCAGTTTACTGGCTTAGTATCTATATATTAGATCCGACACTTTAAAGATGCCTAGTGTTGTTGATTCTATTCAGTGCTTTATATATATATATATATATATATATATATATATATATATATATATATATATATATATATATATATATATATATATATATATATACAGAGGGTTCCGCTTAATCTGATAGTCAATTTGTCAGAGAAAAATTATCAGATTAACCGAATATCATATTAACCAATTTAGCGTTTTTGTGCTCTTTAATTTTGGTATAGAATAAAATACAACTTGTTTCAATACATAATTTATTAACAAAATGATATAATCTGTTTGTCAATAGTTTGAAATGAAATAATTTACCTTGCATTAGCAACGAAATAGCATTTTAGTCGTTATTTTGTTTGTAAATGCTAAAAAAAAAATGTTTCCCTTCTTCACTGTTCATTACGATGGTTTTAGAGTGGCGGCCATTTTAACAGGAAGTGATAAGGGCTACTTGTCTGAACATTCCCTCTTTTCACCTGGACAATTTATTTTAATTCTTTTTCTGGTATAGTAGAATGCTCTTAAATAATTAATTATGCATGATAACAAATTATTTGAATTTTATTCATTAAGTTTTCTACTCCGATGTAAAATTGAGAGTAATCAGAATTTCCTCGATGTCACATGTTCCCAAGCACTTTTGATTCAGAAATTACATGTTTAAATAATTCTTAATGGTGCAAGCCTAGCATGAAATTAACACAGGCAATTGGTATATGAAAAAACAGTAAAATGTGTATACAGGTAAGGTCATTCCTGTGTGCGGTCATCCGGAACAACTATCGATGTCGGTAGCTTTCATCTTACGAAGAAGTGAGCCACCCGTGTGTGTTGAAGTGAAACTAATGCCCTGTAAAGAGTTACTGTGTACACAAAAGGGGTGTCAACTAATTAAACAAAGGAATATAGGGTGGGCTGAACTATCGATGTCGGTATCTTTCATCTATCGACCAGCTGACCATCTGTGTGCGTTGAGCTGTGACTAATCCCCTGAAGCACCGTTATTTGCAAGTTTAAGGCACGTGCCAAGCTGTTTACACAGTGAGATGTTATACACGAGGTGTAAACATGGTGGAAGAGGTGTTAAAACTTTCATTGTTATTTGATCGGCCGACAGAAATCGTATCAGATTAACCGAAAATGACATTTTTTTCAATCAGATTATCAGTAGAAATTACAAAGGCTTATATAGGAAATGGATCGGTGTTTTGATTTTATATCAGATTAACCGAATTATCACATTAACCGCGATCAGATTAAGTGGAACCCTCTGTATATATATATATATATATATATATATATATATATATATAGATATATATACACACACACACACACACACACACACACACACAGGTAACTCTCGATAGCTCAAAGTCCATGGGACCGAGCAAATACTTCGAGGTTTCAAGAGTTTGACCTTTCAAGAGTTCGGAATTTTCTGGCTTGACCGACGGGTTTTAAAATAAGTCTTACCGAATGTTGTTATGAAGCCATTTATTTAGTTCTAACCTTACGCACGTGCTAAAACAACATTTTCTTTTCAGTTAAATATACAGAACTGGGTGTTTTAAAAAGGAAATACAAACAAATATTGATTAAATTCATAATAATTATTTATTTTATGCATCATATTAAAACCAGAATGCTTAGTACTATTGGACTGCGAGATGATATGTCATAAATGAGATAACTGAGGATCACCCATTGTTCCCACTGTACGTGTCCTTCATCAGCTGTTTGAACTTGTTCAGCAATAATCATTATAATGACAATGATGCTGACAAGCATAATTTTTACAGTTTTATAATTCTAAAATTTGACCAAGGCTCAATATTATACCATCAATACGTCTCAATTTCTCATTTTCATTGCGTCTCCAAATTATCGTAAAACGGTTTGTGTTAAGTATAGATAAGGTATCGGCATGGTCAATCATCAAACAATTATCACCTTGCAGGACAAGTTTCGCCTGAATAAACAACCCGTGACACAGGTCCCGGGTCTAACGCCTGGAGCCATTTAGATGACCAAGTAGGTGTTAATTAGGTATAGCGCTTGGAGATACACAGCGACTTCGAGGTATCGAGAGTAAAAAACTATGTATCATGAATAACGGGACTGCAGTTTGACTTCGAGGGATCAAGGGTTTCGAGAGATCAAGAGTTCAAGAGTAAATTTGCTTAGTTATATAGGGGAAGAAATCGGGACCCTAGACTCACTTCGAGCAATCAAGAACTTCGAGCGATCGAAGTTCGAGCCATCGAGAGTTACCTGTATATATATATATATACATATATATAACAGAAATATATATATTTGTGTTATTTATGGTATTCCATCATTGATCACACATACATTTAGGTACTATTGATTAAAAAAAATCCTTAAAACAAATTATGATTCTGTAACTCTTAAGAAACGTATGTACAATAACATGAGACCAACTTTTCTTATTGTTTTGCTGGAGATTTTTTTAAAATATTGAGTAGGGCGGTCAATTTAACACAAACAAAATTTAATATAGATTTTATGCAGATTAATTTTGAATTTCATTTAAATTAATGCCCTATAGGATCACTCAATCAATTTACTTGACTAATAAATTTAAAAAACTTCTAAAAATAGCTAACTTCTTTATTAAATAATGATATTATTTATTTCCTTATAATGATAGAAACTTTTGGTTTACATGAAACAATTTTAAAATAGCCCCAAAACCACTGCCCATTTTACAGATTATCAATTTTCCCTATACACATGCTCCATCTAAACCATGGCTCAGATAATGGCTCCCTTGGGACAAATGAATTCAGCCACACTTGTATTTGATGTTCTTATTATCTATTAAGAATTTATCATTAACAAACAAAAATTTTGCATTGTCAGTTGATAGAATACTTATAAAAAATAAATTTAGTTAAGACATAAAGGCAAAAATCCTCCATCTGGATGTATTTATATAAATATATTTTCGAGTGTTTAAATACTATAAATTAATTAATAAAGTCTGTAAGGATTACCTCCCTTTTCAACATCAGTGAACAATATATAGAATACTGTCATAAAATCATTAAATATATGTACAAGTTTTTAGACTGTTCCATGCAGTAGTTAAACAATTTATAGGGGGGACAAAGTTGTGTCTAAAGACAAACGGACAGGGTGAAACCAATATATCCCCCTTAAAGGAAGTGAACATGAAAAAATTATCAAGGGCTCAAATTTGTCTGTTTGATGTGTATAATGATATCAGAAAACCGTTTAGACAGAGCTTTCCTCAGTAAAAGGATATACCACTTAGAATAACTAATTCTTGCAATCCATGAGCGCTACCATATTGTTAAAATCATTACCTCCCTGCTAGGTTATCTCTAAGCATCTAAGAGAGGGCAGTACTGATGCTGCCGTCAGTGAGACACATTGCATTTTTACACACGTTTAGTAACAGAGATAAAATGCCATCATCAAAATGTGAATGGAAACTTGAAAGGAATGTAAAGAGTTGTCATTTTAAACAGTGCTTATGGAGGAAGTTTTTGGATCTCAGAATAATGCATTCCCACCAGCAGTTAATGTGACATGTAACTAGAATGGAATGTCTGTGGATCAGTGTTATTGTGACCTATTTTTTCTTGCACTCGGGAATTTCTTGTTTATGAGTTTGAACATTATGTGTGCTACATAAATGAGCACACAAGGTGCATTGCACAGCATCCTGACTTTTAAAAAGTGTCTTAGTCCTGCTATTCTTCTGACAGCATAAACAGAACCGGCGTACTATCATCAAGATCTTATGTATAAAAAAAAAACAAATCAGAAAAATTTCCAGGGCATTTAAATAAAAAGTAACGGTAAGAAACCCCACAAAGAAAATGGAATTACAATTTTATATCAATTTAAATTGAAATCTAAAAACAGCATATTATTTATGTAAACACTGACTGCCACATGCATCTCCGTAGTAAAAAACATCTGGAATGTGATGGTCTTATATTTCACAAATTAATTTATCTATATTCAATTTTTGTACAAATCATAAATTATATTATAGTTATCTGAGGTTCATTTATAGAAATGTTCTAAATCCTTGTCTTCTCTTGACAGTACACAAAATTTTTCTTCACATCAAGGCATATTTCTTCTTCGTAACCTTTATCAACTCTGTACATAAACACTGGCCTAGTTCAAACATTGACCCAGTCACCAGCAGCAATGTGGCTTATCTACGTCAGAGAACAGATGCATGCTGGGGAATAATGGATTACCTTCATAAACCTTTCACTGAGAGTGTTGAATTGAAAAAATCTCTTGATAGAAATAAACAAAAAGGTAACAGACCTCATTTTTAAAATTTATTAAGCAACAATTATTTTTTTCATGTTCACTTCCTGTAACTTCTTTTGTGGGGGTATAAAAAGTTCACTGGGATATGAAGTTGGTTGGTACATGATCAAATCTATTGAGAAGCCCTTTGACTTCACAGGATTTGATCATGTGGCCAACCAACTTCATATCCTGGTGAACTTTTTAACATTGCTGTTTATTACTAAGTGAAACAGTGGTAATTGTCTCAGAAATATATTTTTCTTTGATATTTGAATAAATTACCTCATCCAAAATAAAATATTTCCACTTTTTTCTTCTAAAAGACTGATGGTCCTGTATAACAAGTTTGTAAGATGTTATACAAATGTGAAAGGCATTGGTTTTGGTCCAACCCTACAAAATATTAAAACTCATGAGACATCATACAAGCATGAACATGCATAGGACATGACTGTACATTAAACTTTTACTTGCGTTACTTTTCTCACTGCTTCATGGTAGAATTGTGTTTCTGTCATTCTGATTGAATACAGCATACTGCACTCAATGGATGATTACAGCAATTATATAGGGGGTTCTCAACTACTTGATTATAGAAAACTAAATAGCCTTTAATTTCCCCATTTTCACATAAAATACATTCATCCCTTCAACAATAAGCATACCTGTCTCTTCAGTTTCCTTTCCTTTAGAGTTCCATAGTATGTGAGTATTTTGAAAGCAGGGCACCACTTTTTTATTTCCATTTCCCAGTTCAACATAACACTGGTAGGAACAACAATCAAATGGGGTCCCCATATACCTAACAAATCACAAATTACTCAGTTGTTACACATAAATTCCTTTTTTTATCAGGGTAGAATAAAGTCAAGAATTCAATTCAATGGTTGAATTTATATTCTAAGAGCTTTTCCCCTTCAAGATCCTAAGTTAATTTTAAAACAATGTGAACAAGTCAAAAATTAATTTCAATGATAAATTCCAGTTCTGTAGCTACATGACTGTTTGTTAAAACAATTAGATCTCATATTTTTATTCAGTACATTCAAATAATATTTAAAATCAATTTGTTCAGGCTGGTGGTTTTTTAAATTTTATTACTAAGCATTAGTGGAGTGACAATGCCATCAAAAAATTGATTTTAATGTACCACCCTACCTCACAGCTAATTTGTACTTTTTTGGGAAAATATAATATCAATTAATAATTTTCACCTGGTCATAGAAATTTCTATGGTCAAAATTTAAAATAATTAAAGGTTAAAGATCAATGACTGAATTATGACCAATATTTACAAACTGAAATAATTGCGAATTAGGCCATATAAAATTAATATTTAGATTCTCATCCTGATTTGCAAAAAATATGGGGCGGGTGGGAGGATTTTGTTTATTATTTTTTTCATTAAAAAAACCCACCTTTTTCACCATTTATGTTCTAGAAATAACCAACTGCTCTATTTTTCTATGTTTTTAATTCCAATGCGAGTACACAAACCCACTTGTAATCTTTTAATTCCATTTTATTTCGACTTAACTGTTAATGCATGAAGACATTAATATTTGTATTCTTATGATAAGAAACATGACTGAAATCCACATGTTTAGGTAGCCATCAAAATGTTTTAGAATTTTTTGTATACCGAGCCCCATTTTTTACCTAAATTTTTTTCCACACAATTATTTTTCAAAATAAAATAAAATGCATCAGGTGGCCCATTTTTAGACGGGTGGCCGGGGATGAGAATCTAAAAATTTATTTTATGGGGCCTTATTTATCAATTTTAAACATTTTATAAGATTTTTGTTTTTGTAAGTTGTATTTAATGATATATAAAACAGAAATATTTACCTATACTGTCTATTTGAATGATTAAGCATTTTATTCAGATAATTATAATTAAGAAGGTTGATATTTAACTTAATATGAATAATTCAAAACAATTACACACAAATTAGAAGTAAATCCAATACAACTAAAAATTAACAAGACGAAGAATGATTACCGTTATGTCGCGTGTATAACACACACTTTTTTCAGCCAAAATTTGATCAAAAGTGCAGGGTGCGTGTTGTACATAGGACTAAATTTTTACCCAATTTCTTGAAACCATAATTCTTGATACTACGTACTGCCGATATAGTGTATTATGCAAGTTGTATGAGTGTATTCTAAATTTACTCCATCAGAAACACCTTATTCTTATCTAGTTTCACTTCCATGTATTGAAACATTTATCCTCTCTCAACACTATTTCTTGCACCAAACAAGTTTAATATTGCCAGTGTATTCCCCATTACATAAGCAGTCACCTGTTGAACCTCTTCCAGCTTCTGAAACCTATAGCTCAGATTCAGCATTCAAGCCTGTGTGGTGCATCAGTATCATAAGATTAACCATCCATGCAAGTTTGGTGAAGTTAGGACCAGCAGTAACTTAGATATTGCTATCAAAGGGCACCTGCAACAAAAACTTTAACCTGCTCCAGCATCTGAAATTCAGAACCCAGATTCAGCATCCAAGTCTTTCAAGTCCATAAGTAGGTCCAGATGTATCATTCATGCAAGTTTGGTGAAGATAGGACAAGTAATAACTTAGACACAGGACCTGCAACAAAAACTTTAACCAGGTCTGGACGCCGACGCTGGGATTTAAGCTTATATGCTCCCCTAAACTTCGTCTCGGTAAGCTAAAAATTTGACCCCCCATTGTGGCCCAAACCTACCCCGGGGATCATGATTTTTATAACTTTAAATCTTCACTACCTGGGGATGCTTTCACATAAGTTTCAGCTTTCCTGGCTGATTGGTTTCTGTGAGGATTTTTAAAGATTTACTCAATATATTCAAATGTAAAAATTTGATCCCCCATTGTGGCCCCACCCTACCCCCGTGGGGGTCATGATTTTCATTACTTTCAATCTACACTACCTGAGGATGCATCCACACAAGTTTCAGCTTTCCTGGCCTAACGGTTTATGAGATTTTCAAGATTTTTGAAAATTTCTTGTAAATTTTCAATAATTCCTAATTATCTCCCCTAGTAAATGGGGTGATCCTTAATTTTCACAACTTTGAATTCTCTTTGCCTAAGATTGCTTTGTGCCAAGTTTGGTTTAATTTTGCCCAGTGGTTCTGGAGAATAGGAAAATTTAGTGTTTACTTAACATGTATAAACAACAAGATATCTGTGAGCCAATGCTCACTAGTGATACCCTCGCTCTGATGTGAATATGCAAAATAAGCAAAGTCGACATTTAACAGAAAGCTGGCATCCGATTGGTACAGAAATATATCCCACGATATGGCATGCCTAAACAAATAGTGTGTTAAAATTTCAAGCATCTGCGATAAATAGCTGCTGAGAAATCTTTGAGGAAAATTTGTTTGAAAATTTTGGCTAAAATAAACAAAGTACTCATTTAACAGGAAGATGACGTCCGATTGGTACAAAAATATATCCCACGATATGGCATGCCTTAACAAACACTGTGTAAAAATTTCAAGCATCTCCAATAAATAGCTGCTGAGAAATCTTTGACGAAAATTTGTTTGAAAAATTTGGCAAAATATAAACAAAGTCATTATTTAACAGGAAGTTGACGTCCGATTGATACAAAAATATATCCCACAATATGGTATGCCAAAACAAATAGTGTGTTAAAATTTCAAGCATCTGCGATAAATAGTTGCTGAGATAAATGCGACAGAAATTTTTGTTATGGACGGACAGACAGACGGATGGACAGACAGACACACAAGGGTATAAAAATGGCCGCCAGTAGATGCTCAGAAGTGTGGGATTCTGCTGGATCAAGAATTTTATAAGATATACATGTGTTATTAAAAAGTGAACAATATTCACTTCTAAGTTGTGTATAAAGAGGACATACAAATAAAAAATGATGTTCATCTTCAACAAATGTATGACAAATAAATTAATTAATACCATATCTTTCATCCCTTGGAACAACAGTGTTACAATATCTGCCAACATTTTTCTAATTTGTGAGCACTAATTCTTAATTGAGTCTAAAAAGAAACTTCTTGGAAATGGAAAAATTTAAGCATGGTTGAATTTCAAGCTTGTTTAGATTTTGGGCAATTATTAATTGGCTGTAGAATGGCAATTTTCAATACCTCTTTCTTTAATATTTTAAATGTTTCTGAAAACTATATTTGCAAAATACTTTTTAAAAATTGATTGTAGATAATGTATTAGCATGTGAGCCAATAATATCATCAAGTATATTTTGTATACATGTAGTTTTGCCAACAAGTATTTTCCTTTTCCTGCAAGTTTTTCATCCTTTCCAAAGATACTAGCATGCCCTGCTTGAAAATCTTCACACAAAATGCTAAAGAGTTTATATGTAACACTAAATCGTTCACACCTAACATATTTGTAGTAGTTTGCTTCAGGTTCTACATATATAAATGAATTGCTTCATTGATAAGCGGTTGCAACATCCAAATAAAAACAAGAGGCCAATTGGCCTTAACGGTCACCTGAGTAGCATATCACCCAAACACAAACTTGTCGAGGAGTCTCATATATGCATCTAATTTATTAGTTTTCATACTAGAGTAGAAAAATTATTTTGTAATGACGACCACCTCCCTGCCTGAAATCTTTCAAAAAGAACTGTGAAACATATAGTTTTGGCAAAAAACTGAAAGATCTGATCTACAAGATCATGAATTCAGTTTTCCTTTCAGGTGTGTGGAAGTAAAGAAGATAATTTTTTAACATTATATGCATTAACACCTATACATTCATTCTGGCCCTGCCCTAGAGTCAGGGGACAAGAAAATTAAAATTTCAGTAGAGGACTTCCTGGTAAACATAATTATTAGTCATTTTTTTTATACAGATGTGTGAGAATAGAGAAGACAATTTTAAAACATTATATGATTTAACACTAAAATGCCATATTAACATGAACCCCTAACAAAGGAGTCATGAATTTCACAATTTTGGTAGAGGGCTTAATGGACATTATAACCAGGCATTTAGTTTTTAACAAATATATATGGGAGAAGAGAAGAAGATCTAAGATTTAATACATTTTATCTATACGGCAATATTGGCCCCACCCCAGAGCCAGAACCCCTGACCCAGGGGCCATGAATTTCACAATTTTGGTAGAGGGCTTCATGGACATCATAACTATGCAACCATATTTTTCTTCACTTGTGTGGGAGAAGAGAGGAAGATTTTTGAAAATTTGGCTTTTTTTGGGGCATATTTGGCCCCACATGTGGTGCCCCTGAGGTGGTAGAGCCATGAATTTCACAATTTAGATTTCTCTTACCATAGAGATGCCTCACAACAAAAATGGTAAATATCAGCCTTGTAGTTTTTAAGAAGAAGTTAAAAATGTAAAATTGTTAATGCATGACGACGGACGAAAACGGATAGCAATGGGTCACTCAGGTGACCTAATTAGATTAGATGATGATTTATCTTACTTTTTTCACATGCTAAATGAGCTAGCAATGCAATTGTCTGGATAGTTTTTCCAAGGCCCATTTCATCAGCCAAAATTCCATTCAACCTTTGCTCATACATAGTGGCAAGCCAATCTAATCCAACATGTTGATATTCCCTCAAAGAATGTTTTAACAAAAATGGAACTGCTGTCTTCACCTACAAACAATTTTTTTTTTTATTAAAGTGACCTTTGTCCAACACTGCTTACCTATCTAGAGAGTTGGCGTAATGTGCTGTAATGCTGGTGATCTCCGATAGTCTTTATGGATGTCCGGTAAAAATTGAAACCACGTCGGACATAGTGTACGGTAAATAAACAAGAGGCCCAATGGGCAACATCGCTCACCTGAGCAACATTGGCTTTACATGGTCGTTCAAAGGATATTGTGCCATGTGGCCCCTCGGTAGATTAACCAAAAATGAATATCCGAATTTTACACTTATTATCTTTGACATATTTACCTTTATGGAATACAATTTTTACCGAAAATAAGATCATATGCAATATAAATAACTAAATTTTTATTTGGTGTTCACGGTTAACTTCCAGTTGCCTTTGTTTTATATTAAAGAGCTATAATTCAAATCAATGTATTGGCAGGCATGTCTCTCTATTGTACCAAGGCCCACCTATTATTTTCATTTTTATTAAAAAACAAATGTCTACAAAGATGATTTTCCGTTGCAATAATTTTTTTAAGAACAGCGATAATGCTTTTATTTTCATAATAATGTGTCAGGACTATGGAAACTGTTTAAAAGGTGTTGTTTTCATATACTTGTGTTCGAAAAACTATCAAAAAGAAGATGGGGGAATAAGATGGTGCAACTGTCCATTTGGTTTAGTCATAAAATACAACTTCAAATTTAACATTTTTTTCAATTAAATATATTTGATATGTTATAATACAAGTTTACAAAAGGGTAATTTCTAACTATATTCAGTTTGAAATTTTTCAAAAAATGATAAGAAAAAAATAATTAATCCTTAAGTTTTGGTGGTATCGAACCTACAACCTAATAACCTATGTTCTATAAAGTTACCTAATGTTTGGTGCTCTATTCACTGAACCATTTTATTCACAACAAAGTGTGTTGTTTAAATGGCTGACGATTACGAAACAATTCTGTGATGTGGGAGCAAATTCTTAAGAAAATATTTCTTAATTTGTTCATTTCTACAGTTTTTTTTTTTTTTTATAGTTAACAAGAATAGAATTCCTGGGTCCCCCGCCGGTCAAGCAGTATACTAGTATCGACCAAGGCTGATTTAGGAACTTGACCAAGGTATTAGTAGTATAAACATTTGGTATAAATTTCATGTAAATCCATCAAAATTTGTAGGCATGAGAGCGCTTACAAGGTCAATTTTTGGATAAAACGGAGTCATTATTGTGGTCAAAGTCCCATAACTCCAACAAAATATCGACCAATGCTGATTTTCTAACTTGACCAAGGTAATAGTGGTATAAACATTTGGTATAAATTTAATGAAAATCCGTCAAAATTTGTAGGCATGAGAGCGCTTACAAAAAAGTGTGAAGGAAGGAAACACGGGTACACGCCCGGCATTTCTATGTCCCCGCTCCGCGTTGCGGCGGGGGACAATTAATTAATAAATGAATAGTTGTTATGTTTTTATCCCCTCAGGCAATTAACTTGTTGCAAAAGGGATATAGCATCGGAGCTGTGCGTGTGTGTGAATGTTTACTTCAGCTTGTTAAGTGGGCAAGAGATTAAATTCATCAGATTTACATCAAATTTTCTGCAATTTTTCCCTTATTACTTAGAATTAGCTAGTCAATTTTAAGGTATGAGTTCAGGGCAATCGCAACTTCTCGGGCCTTTCCGGCAGGCTCGGAAAAACACCTCGAATGTATTACCTAGGCGTCCATGACAACCCCCCTTTTTATAAAACTTGATATAAACACAACACATTTTACGATCTGTTGAGATGTAAGCTAGACTTCATTAAAGTAAATGATATACACTAAAATATAACACAGAAGCGACTTATAAGGCTGTCTAGCCAATACTTATTTTAATGGGAAGCGACTCCATTTTGTATAAAATTCTAACATCCGGTAATGTTAATACATTCGAGGTGTTTTTCCGAGCTTGCCGGAAAGGCCCGGGAAATTGTGATTGGAATTCAGGGTTGCATTTTCAAACCTAAGGGCCATGTGGGCTCCCAACTCTTGAAGTTATATTTAAATTAGATCCGATTATTTAAATTATTCATACTTTTTATAGACTAAGTGTTTTGTACTTGCGTTAGATAAATGACAAATAAAATGAGTCTCTGTATTTCTGTTTATTTTGGAGGTATCAGTCCAACCCTTTGACCCAATTACCATATTTTTCAGGGCATATGTCAATGTGGGGCAATGCTCGACCAAACCGACTGCATTATCGTGTTTATTTATTGCAAAAAAATCACTTGATACGTTTATCGCTTACATTCATTTTGGAGGCCGTGCCCGATAACAAATAAATTTACATATTAAATTTTATTTCTATCGGGCGCGGTCTCTAATTAAAATGTAAGCAATACATTAAAATAATATTTAGCAAATGTTAACACCTTATTGTATTCATCCGCCATTCTTGATTAGGCAAATTTATACTTATGCTATGAGTTGTCAATAACCAGGGAGGCAAAGTTGGATTTTTTGTACACAATGTAGTTGAATAAATGGAATAAAAATCTTGTAATACGTTTAATACTTTAAGGAGCTTATTTCTTGTGCACATTTAAAAGGCGGTGGAGAGCATGAATTTTTGGACGATTGCCAATCCAGACCATCGCTAGAAGGCTGCCGAGCTAATGCTCGACGCCTTAAAAAAAATATGAAAATTATAAGTAACAACTGTATTTTGTAAAATTTCAAGATAATTCCTGAACGTTCAAAAACTCTAAATAGTAACCTTGTATCTGCATAAAACAGGGATAACCTCATGTCTTATAAAAAAAACTAAATTAAATGTGTATTTAAAAAGATTTAAACAGGTGTTTTATAAAATGCAAGCCTTCAGTGAATGCAAATACATTGTATCACCCAAGGTTGACTTCAACTTCAAAACAAACACCAGTTGCAGAAAAGGTGTTCATTAATCTTCATATGACAGATAAAGATAAGCCTCTAAATTTTCTGCAGCAGGCAAGATAATTAATTCCAGGATTAATTGTTCTGCTCTCTAATCCTTTTCTTCTAAATTTACAATAAGATTTTTTTTTTCAGAAATGAAAGAATGGGGTTATTATCTGATTACCTGTTAAAATTGACAGCATTAAGGCAGAAAAAAATAAAATAGTGAAAAAGGATATCTTTTAATATATTTTGATTTTAGAATTCAATAAAATTATCAAAAATCATTGTGTACAGTATTTTAACCAAAATAAAGTATGGATGTTATATTTTACATCCATATTTCAAAGAATGTACACAATACTACACATCATTCAAAATTAACCTTAACTTCAAAATAAAGTTCATTTGCAGACACAGGCAGTGCAGTAATTAATCTCAATGTGAAAGATAAAGATAAAGCTTAGGATTTTCTTCCTGTGGAAGGTTAATTCATCCCAAAGGACAAATATTGCACAGCCTTCCAAGTATACGGGTCATTATCAAAATATGCAGCCTTTTGCGTCAGTGTCAATTTAAAGGGGGAAAAATAATGTTCTGGGGAATATATACAGTACCATTGGATTTTAGAAACTTAAACCCATATTGTTGAACAAATAAATCGACAATTTTACTGCTTAAAGTATAAAAAAAATATTATTTGTTATGAGATTTCAGTGAATTTATGTTGTCATTAAATTTTTCCAACGTCTTTAACCTACAATATCTTCAATAATATTGATGTTTTATTCCAAAAATCGCCGTTAATTTTCAAAACAACATTCATATTTTAATTTCTGCTATGCTCCTTAACAAGTTCTCTTTTAAAAACAATGAATTTGATGAGATATATGCTTGTACAAAAAGTTTTTGTCATTGGTGTTACAAGGCAGATTATATAAAAATATCTTAAAATACATCAAGTAAATAATATTGTACTACAGTTGGAATCCCCCAGATCATAGTGACATCATTCCCTGCTACTAAAAAGATAAATGTATCAGTGATGACATCATTGTGATAGAAAATATGGCAGAAAATGTTAGTATGCTCCGAAAAATACAATGTAAACTGTGTCAGTGGGATAACGTGCTATTTAAGGTTTTCTATTATGAAAGAACAAAAAAGTTTTTCACATAAATGATGAATGTTTATCACATTATAACATAGGCTATGTAGCTTAGTGTAGTATCTGTTCTCTTGGGTCATACTGCTACATTTACTATGGATACATCAGTGGTATAACGGTCAGTGGTGTAACCAAAAATTGTTGTTACACCACTGAAAAAACTGTTACACCACATGACATTATTTAATTATTTTACTTTTTCTTCCATTTCATTTATATTTTGAGCATTTTGAACAATTGTTATTTATCAATTTTACAAGTTAGACACTGTCACAATAAAGAAAGCTTGACTATTTAATTGCAATTGTGTTTTCTTAATCTGGAAAATGAGACCTGTTACACCATTGACATTATTTGAAACACCATTGACATTTTGTATGCTCTAATTATGTTTTACCCATTTAAATACTTGATTAAAAGATAAAAGTAAAAACAAATTTATTCTAATAAAGAAATGAAATTATCCACATCATATTTTTATTAAAAAATCGAATTTTTTTAATGACTTATAGTGTACAATAATATATGTTATTCCACTGACATTTCACATTCCCTATTATGTTATACTAAAATCTTTCAAATACTTAAAGGTAACAAATGCTAGCTGAGCTTCAAAAAACATATATAGACAAAGAGGAAGTGTATATGCATTGTATGCATAGATTTTGGAGAAAATTGGAGAAATTTCAATTTTATTATCCAAAGTGTATGATTGATATGAGCTGGTATAGTATTGAAGATGTTGTTTGTGAGATTGATGAGCCGAAGAAAGTTCGAACTCGGTACAAGGTGGATAAAAGTGTGTGGATGCCAATAGTAAAAAATATAACATCAAAGAATGAGTGAATTCATGTAAAAAAACATCTACATGCCATTTTTGTGTCAGTGGTGTAACACTGATTATAAGTGGTGTAACAGTGTGTCTATCTTCAGATTATGAAAGAAAGAGGCACGAAAACTTTTATTTAAGATCAAATTTTTCATGTTTTAAATGCAATCAAAAATAGAAATTAGTTTATTTTACAAAATTTAACACACTTATCTCTTATTTATTATCGCTAGGTCAGTGGTGTAACTGTAAGTCAGTGGTAAAACATAATAATCAGTGGTGTAACGTGTACATTTTTCTCCAAATAAAATTAACTGACAATGATTCATGTATATTTGAAAACACCAGTGCATTTACAATAATGTCTTTTTTATGCTCCATTAAAAGAAAAATCCAGTTGTGTTCTTTTTAATGCTCAAATTAAAAATTTGTTGAGTAACATCAAGATTTTGTCCCAAATGTTATGTTGGTCACTATGTAAATGTGTCAAATATTTTCTGTTATCTAATTCTAATAACTTTAAATGAAGTTTGTTGATATAAACTTTATGTCCATCATTTTAAAAGAATTATTTTATTTTATTTAAGAATTTTTTCCTATACTATATGCCTGTTACACCACTGACAAAATTTTCACAGTTCATTTAATTTTAGTCTAATTATCCACCAAATGGTAGATTCCAATGTTTGCAAATTTTTAGATGTTATCCTTTATTGTTTGTTAAATGTGTTTTTTGCAATCAAAGTAATTTTTTCACCAATAATTTTCTCATGTTTTACATATTTTAAAAGTCTGCATATTTTGATAATGACCCATACAATGGTAACGTTCTCAGCAGTTATCTCTCTTCGCCCATTCATTCTTATGCATAGTTCAGGAATCTACCCCACCACCCCAGCTCCAAACCAGAAAACATAGAGAATCAAACTAAGCATCAAAATATGTATTTCTGCCTACTGAACTACTATACCAAACTTGAACTTGATTGGGCAACCATAACAAGAGGCCCATGGGCCACATCGCTCACCTGAGGAACAACAGGTATGATAAAGTCAGCTTAATGGAGTCATAATACAATCTGGACAATGTACATTAATACATGTAGATCCTGTATAAATAAAATCCATTTTTCCCCCTTGGAACTCGGATAGCCCTGATTGCTGCCAATATTTACAAGAGCAGACTTTAATCACCGCTCCTGCACATATATAGGGACTCAATGTTACGCAGGCAGGGATGACTGCACATAACGCAACTCAACAGGTACCAACGTTAACGCAAGCAGAGATAATGCAAGCAGGGATGACCGCACACTTGCGCCAACAGCTCAACCTAACGCAGGCGCCGCAATCACCACCAATACAAGAAGGTATGACCGCACACTTGTATTAATGCGATACAGGGCAGAAATGACCACACATTCTGTATCATTGGTTAGAAAAACACGAAGATTAGATAGACCAGGGATGTTAACACCCTCAATCTCTCCGTACCTGTTCAAGTTTAAACCCAAACAGTCGCTCGGTACAAAGCAATAGACACTGCCCTATATATGTGCCGGCCTAAAATAATTCATAGTATCTAAAAATTGGAAATCAAAAATAAACAAACTAATCCAGCCTTACCCAAAACTACTTATGCAAAACAACTTAAATACATTGAATATTTATTATTGTATAAAAATAATCATCACAATAATTGGTTAACAGTGGATGCATTAATTAAAATAATCAAGAATCAATAAATCAAGGGCAATAACCCAAAACAGTAATACAAAAAGATTCTAATGAAAAAATAGCTGCCTGCTTCAATTTTATAGTCATATCACATGTTGAGTATTGCAGTTCTCAAAAAGATCTTTTACAATTGTTTATATATGGGATATTTTGCTACATCAAACTCTGAACCTTCTTGTGAGGCCGAAGAATTGTCCTGGAGCCAAAGTCTTAACAATTATAAAGAATCATCTTGCTGATTAGTTTCTGAGAAGAAGATTTTTAAAGATTTACTCTTTATTCCTATGTAAAACTTTAACACCCCCCCCCCCCCTATGTGGCCTCACCCTACCCCCAGGGGTCATGATCTTCACAACTTTGAATCTACACTACCTGAAGATACTTCCCACAAGTTTCAGCTTTCCTGGCTGATTAGTTTCTGAGAAGAAGATTTTTAAAGATTTACTCTATATATTCCTATGTAAAATTTTAACACCCCCCCCCCAATGTGGCCTCACCCTACCCCTAGGGATCATGATTTTCACAACTTTGAATCTACACTACCTGAGGATGCTTCCACACAAGTTTCAGCTTTCCTG
The DNA here is from genome assembly GCF_025612915.1 of Magallana angulata. Classification (NCBI taxonomy): domain Eukaryota; kingdom Metazoa; phylum Mollusca; class Bivalvia; order Ostreida; family Ostreidae; genus Magallana; species Magallana angulata. The sequence continues at coordinate 35,776,621 of NC_069116.1, forward strand.
GCTGATTAGTTTCTGAGAAGAAAATTTTTAAAGATTTACTCTATATATTCCTATGTAAAACTTCGACACTCCATTGTGGCCCCAACCTAACCCCAGGGGTCATGATTTTCACAACTTTGAATCTACACTACCTGAGGATGCTTCCACACAAGTTTCAGCTTTCCTGGCTGATTAGTTTCTGAGAAGAAGATTTTTAAAGATTTACTCTATATATTCCTATGTAAAACTTCGACCCCCCACTGTGGCCCCACCCTACCCCTGGGGGTCATGATTTTCACAACTTTGAATCTACACTACCTGAGGATGCTTCCACAAAAGTTTCAGCTTTCCTGGCTGTTTAGTTTCTGAGGAGAAGATTTTTAAAGATTTACTCTATATATTCCTATGTAAAACTTTGACCCCCCATTGTGGCCCCAACCTAACCCCAGGGGTCATGATTTTCACAACTTTGAATCTACACTACCTGAGGATGCTTCCACACAAGTTTCAGCTTTCCTGGCTGATTAGTTTCTGAGAAAAAGATTTTTAAAGATTTACTCTATATATTCCTATGTAAAACTTCGACCCCCCATTGTGGCCCCATCCTACCCCCGGGGGTCATGATTTTCACAACTTTCAATCTACACTACCTGAGGATGCTTCCACACAAGTTTCAGCTTTCCTGGCTGTTTAGTTTCTGAGAAGAAGATTTTTAAAGATTTACTCTCTATATTCCTATGTAAAACTTCGACCCCCCATTGTGGCCCCACCCTACCCCCGGGGGTCATGATTTTCACAACTTTCAATCTACACTACCTGAGGATGCTTCCACACAAGTTTCAGCTTTCCTGGCTGTTTAGTTTCTGAGAAGAAGATTTTTAAAGATTTACTCTATATATTCCTATGTAAAACTTCGACCCCCCATTGTGGCCCCACCCTACCCCCGGGGGTCATGAATTTCACAACTTTGAATCTACACTACCTGAGGATGCTTCCACACAAGTTTCAGCTTTCCTGGCTTTCTGGTTCTTGAGAAGAAGATTTTTGAAAATTTCTCGAAATTTTTCATTAATTTCTAATTATCTCCCCTTGAAAACGGGTGTGACCCTTAATGTTCACAACTTTGAATCCCCTTTGCCTAAGGATGATTTGTGCCAAGTTTGGTTGAAATTGGCCTAGTAGTTCTTGAGAAGATGTTGAAAATGTGAAAAGTTTACGGACAGACGGACGGACGGACAGACGGACAGACGGACGGACAGACGGACGACAGACAAAATGTGATCAGAATAGCTCACTTGAGCTTTCAGCTCAGGTGAGCTAAAAAAAGTTATTAGAAAAAACAGAAAATTTGTGGATGGAAGAGTGACAGACGGTTGCACAGTATGTGGTTGCAAAACTGTAGGAGGAGTTAACAATAACTGTACAATAGGGGTACCCTATATGCAATATTTTGCCAAAAAAAAATGACCAAGTTTAACAGCTGGTAATATTTTCAAAAATTATCAGAAACTTAATCCCTAGCAATATGCACACCTCTGATATATGTCCAATTTATCTGCAAAAGAACAACTTCATATCTTGAAAACTGTAGGAGGTTATCCGAAAATAAGGGTACCCTTTTGGCAGCCGCAATTTTCACCATTTCAATAACCAGATTTTTCCTTTGGAAAACCCGGTTAACAAGATATCTGTGATACCCCCGCTCTGATGTGAATATGCAAAATAAGCAGTCGACATATTGTGTAAAAATTTCAAGCATCTGCGATTAACAGTTGCTGAGAATTCTTTGACAAAAATTTGTTCGCTGAGATAAATGCGACAGAAATTTGTTACGGACGGACAGACAGACACACAAGGGTAAAACAGAATACCTTCGGGGCAGGGGTATAAAAACAGTAAGTCTCCAAACATATGGTACCATGTTATGAATTTAATAATTCATAAGCTATAATTTTAAAACCAAAATGACCAGAACAAAATTTTTACCGTCTTTTGAAAACTTTTGATCTCTTAAAATTTAATCAAGGTCCCCTAGCATCAAGATTTACCTGTACACACATGTACAAAGCAAGTAAAGCTTACAGTTGTTGTTTCCAGTGTGTATCCTTTCGGCTGAAGACTTTGAGCCTGTGCAGCAATGTCACTGATATCCTTTCCCGGTCCATCTTGATCAAAATCACCCTAAAATCATTTTACAAATGCATCAAATGCTAACTCACTGATCAAAAATTTAAACTCAACCTGTAATTGAATCATTTACACATACATTGTTCTATACAGGCATCAACAAATGAAACAAGGTATCTGTGAGCCATTGATCACTAGTAATACCCCTACTCTGATGTGAATATGCAAAATAAGCAAAGTCGACAACATGCTTAAACAAGTAGTTCGTCTGCAATAAATAGTTGCCAAGATATCTTTGTCGAAAATTTGTTTGAAAATTAAGGCTAAAAATAAACAAAGTCGTCATAAACAGTAAGTAAAATATATCCCACCATATGGCATGCCTAAACAAATAGTGTGTAAAAATTCCAAACATCTGTAATAAATAGTTACTGAGAAATCTTTGACGAAAAATTTGACAGAATATTTAGGCTCAAAATAAATCAGATCATCATCTAACAGGAAGTTGACGTAAGACTGGTAAATAAATATATCCCACAATATGGCATGCCTACACAAAGAACAAAGGAGAGGGCGTTTTAAGTTTGCAGAACTTGTGCCCCGATCCTATTGTATATACCATCTTTACAATAAAATATGTTCAAACCAAACCAAAGAATGTGTTTAAATTTCAATCATCTGCGATGAAGAGTTGACGAGAAATAAAAATATAAATTTTTGTTACAGACAGTAGGACGGACATACAGACACAAAAGAGTAAAACAGTATACCCCCTTCTCCTTGGAAGCAGTATTTATTACCTAATCAAAAGGATTTTGTTGTTTATTACAAATTAAATATTTGCTTCTATTTTGAACTGCTGGTCTATAGACTGCGATCTATTAGAATTGCCGGTCAATAGACTGCGATCTATTGGACCGGCAAAGTATTTCAGAACGCAGGTTTGTTAATGTTACATCCTTTCGATAGTTCTCAGGGAATGTACATTCCTTTACATAGATGCTGTTTTTAGTACTTGCTGAAACCAAACTCAATGTTATCAAAATGGAGTATCAAATAATCAACAGTTTTAAAGCCTCATATAAGGTAAAAGACTATTTAAATCTAATGGGTTGAAGACTCTCCCTTCTTTGTGTAAACTAATATTAAATTGAGATGTTGTAATGCATGCAACAGGTTTTGTGCATGTAAAAGATGAGTAAAAAAATCTTAGTATATTGCATAATGGCACGAAAACCATCTGCAATATGCAAATTGTACACCCCTAAAACTAAAAAAAGGAATTAAGTAATAAAACAATTATTAAATGCTTGAACAGTCAATAGACCAGAATTTTTTCCCTCGGGCTATAGATCATACTGAGCTGTTCCCTGCACCTCGGGAAAAATAGTCTGGTCTATTGACTGCTCAAGCATTAAATAATTGTATATTATCATACAATTCCATGCATTGAACATTATTCACCAAAGAAATGTCAGTTTAAAAGCATATTCAATATTTCACCATTGATTTTGAATCATCATCTTTTTTTGTCAGAAACTCCAAACCAATATCTTCTTTTTCATCTTCCTCCAAAATCTCTTCTTCTTCCTCATCTTCTGTTTAGAAAAAATCATATAATTTTTAGTATCCAATTGATTTGGGTTGCAGTATTCCTTTAATCAAAACTCTTTTATAATAACTTGTAACTACACATTAATATCAACTAACAGAGCCACCCATTGAACAAATTGTATATTCATTGCGTACAAAAACTTGCGCTTGTTTTGGACTGATTAACCTTATTTATATGCAGATTCTGTGAAAACAATTAGTACCATTAAATTATTCATGCTATTCAATAATGCGTCTCTCTTCTTGCCGCAGACTTTCTCCTGAGCACGCTTCCGAACTCAGAAAATCAAGTATGTTAAATTTACATTGAGATCGAGTCGCAATTTTGACATGTAAACAAACTGCACCACTTCACTTTACGGGGCTGGTGATGGTGTTTAGAAAACTAATAGAGACGATATTAGTATTAAATTGCATGAAGAATTTAATGGTTCTAATTGTTTTCACAAAATCTGCGTAAAAATAAGATTAATCAGTCCAATACTAGTTAAGGTGGCTCGACACACCAATGCAGTATTTGATGGATCGATGAAGAATCATTTTTGAGAAATGATTATACAAAAATGACACCTATATCGGCCTCTGATTATTTTATATGATTTTTTTTGTATTTTTTGATAGAAACCGGAAACATTGTTTTAGCTGCGAACAAGATATATTAGAGCTAAAAATTTGTTATCAATTAATGCACAATACAATTATCTATAAATATATATCAAAAACGGCCAGATAAACTTTGAAATATTTTTGTAAAAAAAATATTTATGAAAATGAAAAAAAAGGATTGTAGATATTTTTTAAATCTATGGATAAAAACTGCAGATAAACTGTTACTCGCATTTAATAATTGCTGTACAATCATATTTCAACAAGAAATTGAAACCAAATAGTTAAATTAAAGAAAAAATGGAAAATTTTAAAATCGAACCGATCCCGATTGTAATTAAACTGATCCCGAACGAAACCACATAAAGTTAGAATGAATCAGAATTTTGCAAAAATTTCAGGTTGTTTAGCTGTAAAATGGTTTCGTCATTCACTAACTTTATAATTTATATCAATTACTTAGAAAAAAACTGCAGTTTATTTGTAAAATTTAAATTTTAAAATAATTCTGATCGGGATCAGTTTTTTTCAATCGGGATCGGTTCAAATTTGATAAATAGCAATTTTTCCAAAATTTCGCATTTTCATTTCAATTTCTTTGTAAAATATCATTGTTTAGTAAATAATTTATGTGACTATACGTTATTTTTAAAATTTTATCCATAGATTAAAAAGATACTAAAGAATTACAATTTTGATTTTCAGAAATATTTTTTTAATTAAAAAATTAAACACTTGACCAAACGATCTTTGGCATGAATTTATTTATAATTATATTACACATTAATTGACAACAAGTTTAAAGCTCTAATATATTCTGTTTGTCTGCCAAACAGTTTTTCCTATTTCACTGAAAAAATACAAAAAAATTCGTATAAAATAACTGAAAGCCGATATTGATCTCTGTGTTGTGGAATCATGTTTCAAAAAAGATTCTCTATCGATCCATAAAATAAAATGTTGATGTGTCGAGGAACCTTAAGGTTTTTGTGTGCAATAAATATACAATTTTTTCAATGATTGGCAATGTAGCTCACAGGTAGCCCATCCGAATTTTTTTCAGACAGGGAGCTAGGCTACAAATTGTTTGTTTCTGCACACAAATATGTTTACAAATCAATTTTAAGGCACTAGCCAATCTGGTTCAAGGGGGGAGAATATGTGTTCTGGATACGGATTTAACATATACTATATATTTAGGGGCACATGTCACACGGCTAACTAACACCATTTCAGAAGTCAAAACTGTCAACGCATTAAAATATTTAACCTTAATTTACGTCACAAAATCGGCATCAATGTATCTTGCATGTTTCAAAGATTCATTTCGCATGCAAACTGTTGCACAACAAACAAATTCATCTATGTCAGATCGACCAGTTTATCATACGTCCAACATAGCTGCTTCAAACAAAGAACCTCGTTTTCGAAAATATGGAATGCCTAACTCTAATTTGAAAACCTTATTCTTCCTGCAGAAATGTCACATGATATTTTGCAAATAAATAAGTCGTTCATAAACAATGTATTTCAACACGCTTATACGTTATTTTATTTATATATCCCAAATATTATTAATATAGGGTGAATTAGATGAGTCCTAATGCAATCATAAAATACTAGATGTTTTAAAGGGTAAAATATACAAAAAGACATTCATTACATTTTATTCATAAGAATATGAGAACTATCTGCATTCACGCATGATTATAAAATGGTTGTGCTCAAAATCCGAGCTTGCAAGTAACACAAGGGTCTTCTCGCTTTGCGAGCCGACTAAAAAAATCCAACCTTTTAAAATAAACTTTACAATGGATAAGAGCAGTGGGTTTTCATGTTTAATTTATCAACTTTGAGCCAATGATAAGTCGATCGGGGGATAAACTGTGGATTGCACATAGGAGAGAAAAAACATCAAATTATGCCCAGAAAATACAGTAGGTCTGTTATAATCTTTTATTTGACCTAGAAACTTCTTCAAGGTCACATCTAAAACAGACTAATCATTACTTACTTGGAGCTAAAAAACATACCATCACTTTCCTCTTCCTCCTCCTCCTCCTCTTGGGATGAATCTTCATCTCCACTGTCTCCTTCCTCCTCTGGTATTTCAAAATCACTATCATATGCCCCTGCATACTTTTCATAGAGTTCCTTCATTGTCATTTCACCTGTGCAAAATAATCTTTTAGTCAGAAGAGAAACAAGAGACCCATGGGCCACATTGCTCACCTAAGGAACAATAGGTATGATACAATCAGCTACATGGATTAAGGTACCTCACTACACCTTGAAATAGTTTCTCAAATCAGCAGAAATTTACTTGATTATGATAGAAAGAATGATGGATAAGAATTATATATATCAAAGAGGCGAGAAAATGTACAATTTTAGATAAAAAATGATATTTTCAAAAATGTCATTCAGTAAACATGAACAAAAGCCCCAGGTGGATTCGAACTCATTACCTGCGGCTCACAAGCCTGATACTTTAACCACTGAGCTATGACGATATACATCTGAATCAATTGATATAAACAGTTTACCAAAACATTTAAATTGCCATCTTGTGACGTAGTGTCTTAAAAAGTATAAGTCTTGGTGTAGTGAAGTACCTTAATAAAACAAACTATCTGGACAATGCAGTATAATACACATAGATCCTGTATAAATAAAAATCCACTTTCCCCTTGGATATTCTTTCGTTTATAATCAAGTCCCTTTTCTAACAGGATGATTTTACAGGGGAAGATAATACTTCCACGCAAGTTGCAGCTTCTCTGGCTAATAAGTTCCTTGACGAAGATTTTTTAAGATTTACTCCATATATTCCTATGTAAAAATTTGAACACCCCTTGTACAGCCCAAATATTGAGCTTAAAAAGTATGCGTACCCTCATCCTTCAGATCAATTAATTCCTTGGAATAATCAATTCTCTTTTCATAATTTTCCTGCTCTGCTATTGTTTCTTCCTCATCTTTTTCTTCGTCTTCAGTCATTTTGAATTCTGTATCTTTCTTATCCTATTAAACAAATTCATCTACATAATAAAAACACATATAAACTCACATAAAAAATTATGTCTTTATAAAATTCACAAAGAGAGAGAAAACTTGGTTTTGTTATCTTTTAAAGAAAAAAATATGCATTTTGATTAAGAGATATGCTTTATTTTTTCAAAGATTGTAATTTTCCCCAGAAAGGTAATCCACAGTGACTTAAGTCACCATGGGAGTGTACATTGGGTTAGTTGGTGAGCACATGAAAAATAACAAGATATCTGTGAGCCAATGCTCACTAGTGATACCCCTGCTCTGGGATCTGATGTGAACACTGTAAAAGTGATCACTGGTTAAGTATGTGTTTTCTATGGTTAAACAAACCACTAAAGTTTTGAGTTTTCTTACCATACGTGTGGGCATATATTATGTAGTTTTAAGCTAACTGTATAACTAGTCAAAAGAAAGGGGCGCTTAAGATGTAAATTTGGCAGGAATCTGGGCGCACATGAAGAAAGGAAATTTCATCAATTAATTTGGCACATTTTTCGTAAAAAATAACCATTATTTTGTTTTTGTTTGACATGGAATGAGTAGAAAAATGTTTGTAATGCAAAAGATTTTATCATAATATAGGTCTAAATATAGCAAAACGATGCAATTCATGCAAAATCCTATTAATTTACAGCTGTTTTTTTAATGATTTTATTGTCTCTGGGTCTTCTCTCCACAAATTTGAAACATGCAAAGGTGACATATTTCAACATTAACAATGTTGCTTTTTAAAAAAAGATGGAGAGATAACTCAGAGATTACTATGTACTTTTTCAAAAAATATTTTTTGGAGGATAAAAAAAACAAGTCCATTGATATATGAAAATGTTGTTTCAAACACTCCTTTTTACCACATATTATCAAGTCAAGGATGGCTCAATGGTTTCGTCCTGGATTAGTGAATACAGACATGCAGTATTTGGGTTCAATCCTACTGGTGACTCCTTTCTTTATTTTTTAAACTTTTTTGTTTTTAAATGTATGTTGATATAACATTATGTTGAATTCTAAAACACTGGTATATCTTAATTTGCCGTTAGGCCAGCATTTTTTGAAATTTCGATTTACAAACCCGCCGACCCTATTTTTGTAAAAATTCAAATAAAAATAAAAGGACCTAAACTAGCTATTAATTTTATTTTTTCCTCCGACCCGAAATTTCCTTTCTGGTAAAAATAAAAATAATGTTGATGCAATCACGTATGTGTAGTCTGAATTATTGTTGTTCATGCATTGATTAAAAAGACCAAGTTCTTTCCGATCAAGTCACAGGCACTAGAAGTCACAAAAAAACACCATTGGGCCTACTCCTGTTTGCTTTCGTCCAACCCTACAATTTACGACCCTTTTAAGTTTTGTGATCGGCAACTTAGCCAGAATTTCCTCAAGAAAGAGAAGTTGAAGTCTTTTTCTATCACAATTCCGTAAAAAAAAACTCCTTGGCAAGAAAATGATAAGTTACATATTTAAAAAACATTTTTGCAAAATAAATTCTAAAATAATCATAATTTAACCGTTTGGAAATAGATCCTCTACATAACGGTTGTAAGTGGGTCATAGGGTTGGACTAATAACCCTAAACACACTGAACACAGGAGTCTTATGACTGAAGGAAAGAGAATGATTTTATTTGTCATTAAGCTAACAAAATAACGAAACATTTCCTTTATTAAAGGTATAATTACATAGATAAATAAATTTTTAAAAATTAGTTCGTCTTTTTTAAATAAAAAAACTTGTTTGATTTTTTACTGACATTTATAGACATGCTTCTAATCCAATTTATTTTCAGTAACAATATTTGTGAATAGCATTGTTAACTTAATCAAATAAATGATTTCTCAAACTTCTTCCTATTTTTCTGCAAGGAAGAAGTGAAAACTCCCTTAATTATTTTGGTTTTAATGTATATGTACAGTATGTACTTGTATATATAAAAAAAAAACCTTCGTTTTTATACATGCATATACAATATATTAACACAAATTTTCAGTGCCCATGGATAAAATATGTTATGATAAGAACATCATCAACAACCAAAATTACTTATATATTTAAAAAATGGCAGCTCCTGGACATGTGTTCTTATTTTAAAAATAAAAAAAATATTGTTGAAAAATTGTTTTATTTTTATTTTTTTTCTCGACGGACAAATTTTTCAATTTTATTTTTATTTTTTTTCCCTCCTCCTACCCAAATAATTTGAAAAATATTTCGTAAATCTAAAAATAAAAAAATGCTGGCCTTATTGAATTCTGCCGTATGAACACTATTTTCTGTTCTTATGACTAGTTTATTAAGATCTACGATATAGATTTAAAATATGTTTGCTTTAAAATTTCAAATATAACTATTTATTAGTTTACCTCTCATTGCCATTTTGAGAAAGCTTGCGAGTTTTTTCAATAGCCGAATAGACATGTACTTCAACTCTAATCAATTTTTGCTCAAACCTAGCTGTACATAACCTTTCCAAGTTATTTAAGAAACAAGGTATCATTTTTGGATGCACTTGGTACTCATGCCCACAGGCTTCGATAAGATCAGAGGTTGACTTGTGTGTATATACACATTAAAAATTCATACAGAGACACAGGGTTGCATGTGCTACCGTACTCATGCCTCCAGGCTAGGTTACTATCTCCCGATTAACACCAATTTGTACATATGGCAGGGAAGTAATAGACCAATGATCTTAAATTAATCCGGCCGTACTGAATACCCGGTAAATTGGTTTGAAAATTTTGATGCAATTTCAAACTTTTTGTTAAAGATTAAAGGCTACTATATAATAACGTTATTGGTTCAAACCCTTTATTCATTCAAACTAGCGTTTATTCTTAGACCAATTCTTCAAAGTTGACCTATTTATACTTTTTAATTTGTTTTTTGCTAAAAACAGGTTCCTTTGCCCAATTAACAGGATCGACCTAATTTTCGAAAAATACGGTACATTTGTTGCAAATTATGACGATAACATTGCTCCATACATTCTTTTTTTGTGATGACCTAGAAAACCGCTTCGATTAACATGACATAACAAAATATAGTTCAACAATATGTTGCATGTATTGATTATCATAATAAATAAATATGACACTGCGTTTTACAAAACAACACTTTTTTATGATAATATAGTGAAACAGTATAGAAAATTCGCTGTTCAATTAAAAAAAAAAAACGGATTAAGCTTGGCGGAATAGTAACAGAGCAGTTGGAAATTTGTAAACAAAGCGATTGAAAGCTGAGTTAGAGTCTACTTAGGCATTTTCAGAGAAATTCTATTGCAGCATAATGATTTTCTTTGGACATTATAGAGACAAGCTATTCTAATTTCTTTTACGGAAGGAAATGGACAGAGAAGCAACAGGAGTTAAATGTAACCATGATAAGGTCGGTGATATTGCGTTTGCCATTTTGATCGAGACCTGTTATAAATGTCAGAAATGACTGATATTAACTACTTTGAAAAATTGCGATTGTAATTTTCCAAGAACGCTTTGTTCGATGTCGATCTATAAACATGATCTTCTGCGAGAATCGTAAGCCATGATCATTTAACCCCGCAATGAATGATATTTAATGTAACAAGAGGCCCAAAGGGCCACCTCGCTCACCTGAGCAACACTGGCTTTATATAAAGAATAAGGAATCTTTCTTTGAGTATTATGAGGTGATAATTTTGGTCGGGGCGTGATCAAATCCAATGCCCCAGTATTTGTCTGGGAGTCACGATTTTTACAAATCAGAATCTACATTATTTAAGGATGTAAATGTATGCATAGTAATATCCCAAACTGTTGCATTATAGTTCTTGAGAAGAAGATTTTTAAACATTTTCCTATATATGTTAAACTTTAAACCCCTCCTGGAGCCCCACTTTTTGTTGGGGGGGTCATGATTTTTGGGAGTTGATTTTTAATCAACTCTCCTATGCAGTTACTCTGGCAAACCGAAGCTGAAACAGTGTTTGGACCTAGGCACAAATCATCACCGCTGAAAAGACTTAGTTCTTGAAAATAATCGATAAATTCGATGCAATGTATACTGAAGCATTTTTTAATGAAATTTATGAAAACCTTAAAAATAGCCAGATTTTAAATAGTACGAACAAGTAAGATATTTTTTGCAGTCGTATGTATTCCTACGCCGCAGTGTTCAACCATCGGCTGTCTCCGTAAATCCCAGACAAGCAGAAATTCAGCTCTTGCTTATCGGAGATTAACAGAGACAGCTGAACATCTGGTTGAACGAGACTAGAGTTCATTATTGCATGGATCAATACAATTTTTTCAATATTTCAATTACTGATACATAGTTTGATGATATCAATTCTATTTTTAAATATTACACAACATGATTCATAAGCTGTTTACATTTTCTCGAAATTCTTGTCAGAAAAGTCCGAGAATTCATATTCATATAAATAAAGTGTGCAGATTATAAACTACTTGCCAAGCAAAATAACATATTGTTGATTTCAAAATAAATAATAATCGATAAAATCAACTCCCTTCACTACTTCAGTACTTTGATTATAATTTATAATCTTCACTATATATACAACCTTTTGTATAAATTTTGGCATTTTTGGTGCAGTAGTTCTTTAGAAGAAAATTTTTAAACATTTTTCCGATGTAATTCTATGTTAAACTTTGAACCCCACCTGGGACTCCAGTTTTGGTCCGAGGGTCACGATTTCTACAATTTAGAATGATCACTTTACATATCAAAGGCCGGAACGCCCACAAAGGCCTCGAGCTGACTATTTCTTTATTATAGGTATCATTAATTTAAAATTCTGTACCAATAGTCGTTTATCAAATATCAGAATAAAAATGTTTTGTGTAACTAAACTTGTACATATTATAGTATGTATTGCCAAGTAGACAACATACAAATACACATGAAACATCAGTTCATCAACAAGAGTTCACAATAGCCCTCGCCATGCACCAGGACACACCCGTCCTCGACCAGGGAGCCCACGAGATAGAGATCCCTGCACGCGTTGTCCGAGTTAGGTCGTACGTACAACAAGTCCATAAATACCACAATATGCAACTATATTTTTATATGAAATTTTAACATCACCATGTGCTTGTTTACTCAGTATATTTCCTTATAAATTACGTAGTGATGCATTTATAATACAATGAATCATAACTCATCCTGGTTATAAAAATCGAAGAAATTTCGATGTTCAAAAATAAATTATCTTCTTTCTGCTTTAAACAGTCTTTGAACAAATTTTACGAGTTCATCATTTGTATACGAGGGTAACACATAAACAGTATTTCCCTAATTATAATAAAACATACTTTTAAACTTTAAATTTAATTCCGATGTGAAACAAGATTATCTGTGGTATGGTTGTTTGCAAATAAATCCACAACACCTGCGTTGATCTGCCGTATCTATAATGCTCAACCAAACTAGCTTCAATATTGCTACAAAATCATAAGATAAATTTATTGCTTACATTTATTTTGGAGACCGTGCCCAATAACAAATAAATTTACATATTTATTTTTATTTTTATCCGGCACAATATCCAAATAAAATGTAAGCGATAAACTAAAATAATATTTAGCGAATTTTTACACTTTATCGTTTTCATCCATCATTTCTTGATTAAACAACCTTATATACTTATGCAATGTTGTCAATAATCAGGGAGACACAGTTGCGTTTTTAGGTGCACAATTTAGTTGAATAAATGGAACAAAAATCATGTAAACATTTTTCCTATGAATTTCAATGTTAAAATTTAAACCCAGCCTGGGGCTTTGGTACGAAGTGTCACAATTTTTACAATTTAGAATCTTCTCTATATATACAAACTTTTGTGTTAATGTTGGCATTTCTGGTGCAGTGGTTCTTGAAAAGAAGATTTCTTAAGGTACCTCACTACACCTTGAAAAAGTTTCTCAAATCAACAGAAAATTACTTCATTATGATAGAATGCATGATGGATAATATGGATATATGTCAAATAGGCGAAAAAATTTGCAATTTTAGATAAAAAATGATATTCTCAAAAATTTCATTCAGTTAACATGAACAAAAGCCCCAGGTGGATTCGAACTCATGACCTGCGGTTCACAAGCCTGATACTTTAACCACTGAGCTATGACGATAGACATATGAATCGATTGATACAAACAATTTAACAAAACATTTAAATCGCCATCTTGTGACGTAGTGTCTTAAAAAGTATAAGCCTCGGTGTAGTGAAGTACCTTAAGACACGCACCCTATACTCACTGTTTCGCAATTATCTCCCTTTTAAAAAGGGCTGTGCCCTTTATTTTAACAATCCCCTTTCCATAAGAATGATTTGTACCAAATTTGGCCCAGTGGTTTTTGAGAAGAAGTCGAAAATGTGAAAAGTTGGACGGACGGATTGACAACAGACAATGGGTGATCAGATAATCTCACTTGAACCTTCGGTTCAGGTGAGCTAAAAATGAATGAATAAAACTTTGTATAATAAAATACAGATATGAAAGGTTTTTTTTCTTTATATTTCAATTGTTCGTTCATTACAATATTAAGCGTTTTAGCGTAAGTCAGTTAGTTTTAAAATATAAATCAACGGCCTGAAGGCCTGGGCGATGCATCGCATTGAAGGTAGCTAAAAACATCACTACAAGTTGTTAAATATCGCCATTCTACATGGGGAAGGTGGCGTGCTTTTCCTCATTCAGTTGGACATTGTCTTATTCGATTTATCAAGTGATAAAATACAAAATCTGTTCCTAGCTATAAGAAGACAGCCACTTACTCTCATTTCAATATAAATATTTTATATACTAATTTATTACATTTTTTTTACTTCCGATATTCGAACAATTAACGTCATCGCTTTTAAATTGAAGTACGAACTGTTGTTATGCAAATTATCTCATCCGTTCACTGGTCCCCTGTCCCTATTGTACGTACATCTCGCATTGCAGGCATTGCCAGTCTACCTCATCTGTGTATTAATCTTTGTTTTGTTCTTTCGTTGATGTTGATGTCTTTTTCAATGTGTAAAGGAGATATCTGCTGTAATGATTTGTTGATATTTTTAAAACGAATACTGAATTTATGTTCCTGGTTGAAAATACGTAACAATCAGAACGGCACTATATATTCATTGGCTCATTGATACTTAAATTCTATGACGCCGCTTGTATATAAGCCGAGAGAAATGAGCTGAATGCAATGAGGCTACATCGCTGATAGCGATGCGCCTAAAAAAAATAGTGACCACGATATATATAAGGGAAAATATTTGCAAGTGTAAATATACACATTTAAATCACAATTAATTTGTGTTGATGATTCCTGCAAACTTATAATCTCGTGTGCCCAATTTCTTTCCTCTACGACAAAAATAACCACTTTTTCAATATACAAAATAAACCAGGTTGACATTTAAGAGGGTTCGATTTTCTAGCACTTTAAGACTGCATTGATCTTCCTTAAAAGAAGAACTTTTAATAAAATACAGGAAATACCCGAATTTGAAAGGTAAAATTCGTGGATTTTTTCTTTACTAAGAAATAGTTGGGTTTTTTTTTTAGGTAAACAAAACCTATCTTAAAATCTAAGGTAGATCTGATGGTTAAATTGTTGACCATCAAGCCTCCTTATTATTTCAAGCCACAGACACACAAGGGTAAAACAGTATATCCCCCTCTCCTTTGGAGTTGGGTCATGAAAATGTTTACATCTTTATCACTGGATTCTGATATAGGGTGTTCTAGAACTTCCTTTGGCAATGTTTTTAGAAGCTCTTCAATGGGAAGTTCACTCTCCTTTTGCAAAGCATCCAATTCTGCTTTGGAATTAAGCTACAAGAAATATTAAAAGTGAATTGTTCAATCAATGACATCATAATTTCAGTCATTCCAAGACAATGCAAGAACATGAAAAATTTTATAACTTGATTCAGAATTACTTGGTCCAATTCAGCCTCTTCCCTTTCAATGGTTTCCTCATCATCAGATACATCATCTTTCAATGGTTTGAATTCATCATCTCCAACATCACTGTGAGATGGAGTCACAACATTGGATCCACTCCCTAAAGACCCCCCTTCCTTTTTCAAACCTTCAGTAAGCCACGTAGAGTACTTTTCTGTCTGGTCCACAATAAAATTCAAATGTAAATCTAATGCCTTTTTTCTTTTTTCCTCAAGTCTTGCCTGTGCTTTGTACTGGACCACCTGTAATTTCAAAACATTTACATCAATAGGGTACTTTGTACAGGCCCTTTCACGATAACTGCGATATTGCTCTCTTGCATGGCAAACTGATCAAGTTCGGAAAAGTTAAATTAAGAAGAAAATTAAATGAAACAATTGCCATATGTCACCAAATAATTGCCAATTTGCCCTGCAAAAGAGCTACAACACAGTTACAATGAAGAGGTCTATAGGAGGCTATGATTTTAACAATGAGCGTTGCTCATTTCACCTGTAAGTAAATAAAATAAAATTTCTAATGTGCACTTGAAACTTCCAGAAATAAACGCGGATTTTGGCCAACATTTTAGATACTCAAGTAGTTAAACTTTAATAGAGAACCTAATTCCAATCATAGTGATGATCCAGTCTTATTAAAGATGGCTGCCGAATCTAGTTACGAGATACTGTGTTCAAGTTATGATTGCAACATCAATGATTAAGTTTAAATATGAACAGAAGCATTTTTTAACTTCATGTGTACATATAGGAGGAGTTTCTGCAGCTTGTACTGTACTTCTGCAATGTTAAAGTCTTCAATTTAAATCATGCATCCTTTTTTATGAAAAAAAAGAAGAAAACACTGCTGTGTCAATGCACTATGAAAAATTACGCAATTTGAAAAAAAAAAAGAGTGTTAAATTTGGGACAAAATCAACATAATTTAAAACTTTTTTTTCAAAATGCATTATATTTTGGGACCATTTTGCAAATTTTTTTCAAAGTGTGATATGAGTATACAGCAACTCTTTTTATATCAATACACAGACATATGCTTTGAATATACACCGATTCCTTTCCTATATAATTATTTTCGTAATAACTCAAATTTGAAACAAAATAAGCCCTTTTGCAATTTATTTTTTCCTTTCCAAAAGCATAATTTCTGCTAAATTAGGTTGAATTTGAATCATCAGTTTTTGAGAAGATTTTTTAAAATGCACCCCATTTTTTTTTTTTTTTTTTTTTTTTTTTTACAATTTCGAGGTTTTCTCCACTTCAAATAAAGATCGGTCTTTCATTTCTGCAATTTATATTCACCATACCATAAGAATGCTTTGTGGCAAAGTTGGTTGAAATTGGCCAAGTGGTTTGAAAGAAGAAATTCAAAATGTTAAAGTTTACAAACGGACGGACGGACGACGGACAAAATGTCATCAGATAAGCTCACTTATGCATTTAGCTCAGAGGAGCTGTTAGCATTTTGGACTCCATGTATTACAAATTCTGGAACAACAAAATTCCATGTTCATGTATGTATCAAAGCTTAATATCTTAAGACAATTTGATTTTACTCTTTGGCCATCTTCACAACTCAGCCATATGAAATAAGCATAGCTGGTCTTGGTAATAATGGCCACTTCTATTTGGCAGCTCTATCAATACTTACCTTTTCAATATTGCTCCAAAATTCTCGCACTTGTTTGGCCAATTGACTGGCGATTTTCTTCAATTTCAAAGCCTCTTCTTTCTCTGCTTTAATTTCTCTCTGTTCAAGATCTTGGAAATATTTTGATACCATTTTTGCAACCTACAACAATTAGTATTAATTCATAATGGTGTCTATCATAACTTGCAAAATTGACTGTATAGGCCACATAATAGTAATACCGTATTTTTAGGGAATTAGGTCGATACTTTTTTTTCCTGACACGTGGACCTCGCCCTATTTATCGCTTCGCCCAATTTATGGTTTTTTGGGGGGGTTGGAAAATTTGATATAAAATTTTGCAAAAATTTATGCAACCCTCCGATAAAATCATGAGTGTTTACTATAATACTGCTTGAATTTCTGTGTAAAAATCGTATGGATTTTAATCAATATACTGTAGTAATTTATCATTTAAACAAAATTAAATGTAAATAGATTTATTTCTTCTTACATTTCTTACTTAGATCACTGACTGAATCATCTTTCTATCATTATTATATGCTGTCATGCATTTTGATCGTGTGCTTACGATAAACAGGAAATCAATTTCGCGCGGTAAAAGTAAAATGAGAACCATACAAAGGGTAATTACGGGGGAAAAATATCGTCGGGTAGAATTAAAAAAAAAAAACAATTTGTTTTCATAATAGAATACATGAACAAGTTTTTTTCTGTATATTCAACATAAAACTTTCGATGAAATTTTAGCCAGGTGTCTCTGAAATCAGTCTGGGTAGCTCTTACTTTGTTTATACACAGTTGAACTCTCCGCACGTGCTACTTATGCCCGCAGGCTTCAATAAGATCAGAGGTTGACTCGTGTGTATATACACAGTAAAAAGTCACACAGAGACACAGGGTGGCATGTGCTACCGTAGTCATGCCTCCAGGCTAGGTTACTATCCCCCGGTTAACACCAGTTTGTACACATGGCTGGGAAATAATAAAACACGATCTTAAATTAAAACCGGCCGTACTGAATTAATTGGTTTGAAAATGTTGATGCAATTTCAGACATTTTCTTACGATGTTTTCAAGAAATACATTTTATTTCCCTTTTGTTTAAAACTGTGAAATAAGATTAAAGGTTACTATATGATAAAGTTATTGGTTTTAAACATTTTTTTATTAGAACTAGCGTTAATTTTTCGACCAATTCTTCGAAGTCAACCTATTTATACTTTTTTTTTAAAATTTTTTGGCTAAAAACGGCCTCCTTCGCCCAATAAATCGTATCGACCTAGTTTTCGAAAAATAAGGTATTTAGATTCTCATCCCCAATGCATTTTATTTTATCTAAAAAAAAAAAAAAAAAAAAATTCTGTGAAAGTAGAACTGTCCTAATGGGACTAATGCCCCCGCAAGGCTAATTTCAAATGGGACAAATATTTGAATTGAACTAGACATGATCTCGTTGCGAGCAACGAGGAGGTCTTCCGTCCGATTTCAAGAAGGAAATATGACATCATCGACTTTGATTTTAAATAACAAAACATGATATGGAAATAGGAGTGAAGTACTAATGCATTATTGTATCGCTTTTTATCAGTTCTCTTACATTGCTTTTTTAAGTACTTGCATTTCTTCCAATTAATATGAAAAAGATTAAACTTGTTTACCTCTGGTCCCTAAAAACCCTAATTGGGTAACGCAATAGGAAATCATTATAATGTTAGGATATATAAACATATTATACCTAATCTAGCTTTAATAACCTTTCACAAAATGGCTCTCATTAAAGGGCTGTGAATAAACGATTTTAGAGCCCTTTGGTCCCCTAATTTAAGGGGCCAGCCCCTTTCTCTTGATAACAAATGAAAGATCATTTAATTCTAAACACATTTTGTTACCAAGTGTTTAACGATTTGTTACCGTTCTGGAGATATATGAGAAAGGTTTTAGGACTTGATCCCTTAACTCCCTATAGGGGCCGTTTGATGTTTTGAAGGTTTCATATTGTTAACAACATCATTTTGAACATATCTTTTTTTCTGTACTGCATTTCAAAATATTTTTCTTTCGGAGATATAGGTGATCAAAATTTTGGACTTTTGACCCCAAAAAACCCTTAATTACGTAACACGAGAAAATCATTACATTACTTGGATACATTTAGGGATGGGACGATCCACCAATGCACCGCAGTATTTATTTTGACGATATTTGGATCGACACATTTACCATTAATACAAGGTTTTATATATATCGGCTATTTTTAGTCTGCGCGCCTAATATGAAAGTACAAAGATGGCGAAAAACCTCGTAAAGTTGTCAAAACTGTTAGGAAGCTAAATATGGAGTGTGAAAAACTTTTGGAGTACTTGTTTATGAAAAACTAGTGTACACCAGACTAAAGTAATTTGTAAATTGTGCAACGCTCATTATGAGTATAACAAAATAACTTTGGACATGCGGTAATACATCGGCAGGTTGAATAAATTTTAAACTTTTATTCATGTTTTCATTTAATTGCATTGTATCGTGATATGTATCGTATTGCATCTCATGTATCGTGATATGTACCGAATCGGCTCAGTACAGTATCGTCCCAGCCCTAGATACATTACTGTAAGATAAACACATTTGATTTTATAACATTTTATAAAATATCTCTCAGTAAAGGGCTACAGAATAAAGATTTTAGAGCCCTTTGGTCCCCTTATTTGAGGGGCCAGCCCCTTTTTCTTGATATCAAATGACAGGTCATTTAATTCTCAACAAATGTTGTTTAACAAGTGTTTAGAAATTTGTTACCGTTCTGGAGATATATGAGAAAGAAGGTTTTAGGGGCCGATCCCTTATCTCCCTATATGGGCCGTTTAATGAAATTTTGAAGGTTGCATATTGTTAAGAACATCATTTTGAACAACTCTTCTTCTTCACTGCATTACAAAATATTTTTCCTTTCTGAGATATGTGTGATCAAAATTTTGGACTTTTGGCCCCTAAAAACCCCTAATTACGTGACACATAATAAAATCATTACATTGTTTGGATACATAACTGTAAGATAAACATATTTGCTTCTATAACATTTCACAAAATATCTCTCAGTAAAGGGCTACAGATTAAAGACTTTAGAGCCCTTTGGTCCCCTTATTAAAGGTGCCATCCCCTTTTTCTTGATTTCAAAGAAAAGGTCTTGTGAATAAAAACTTTTTTTACATTACATATCTTATTTAACAAAATATTTTTTAGAAAAGAGATAATCAAAGAAAACCACAAAAAATTACGTTTTTTTCATCTCAATTTTCGGGACCAGGCGAGCTTCGGCGCCTTTCAAGACAGATCAAAATGAAAATGAAATTACAAATCTGCAATCTTTTGTCTACTATCCCTGAAAGTTTGAACTTTTATCGTTTATGAGAAGTTCCACAGACAAGCAACCCCACTAAAAATCGCTAAAACGTCAATTTGTCAAAAACGGAAGTGACGTCATCAATATAATAAAAAAAAACTATCAGGTTTAGATCATTACCTAACAGATCTGAAAGTTTCATGAAAATCGGCCAAGCCGTTTTTGAGAAATCGCATGCACAAAAATTGTAAGAAAAAAAAGAAAAATAATAATAATAGGGAAAAAGAAATTGTACGAAAACAATAAGGTCTTCCGTTGGAAAACGGTAGACCTTAATAATAAAGATTTGGAACACATACAAAAAAAAATTTATAATAGTAATAAATTTACAAATTTATGTATTTGATGATATTTTTTTCATTTGATTGTTTTAAAGAAAAACCAACAAAATGACAATAACCCCTCCCTTCGCAGTATATGGAAATACCAGTAGCCAAGCAATGCTCTTCTGTTGATAAAACTTCTTTATATCTTTCTCATAAGAGTCTTGACAGATGCAATTAGTTGTTTCAAATTTTCCCCCACTTTCTCCTGTGGTACAATGGAACTCCATATCAGAAAATTGATCCCATAGGATTATGACTTTCTTTGATGAGCTTGTTAAATTTAATAAACTCCCAAAACGTTACCATAATTACCATACTATGTAAAAATATGTAAAAAAAAAAAAAAAAAAAAAAAAATTTAATATAACAAAAAATTTTAAAATTGACAAAACACTACAATCATATCATTAATTTTGAATTTCATTTAAATTAATGCCCTATAGGGTCACTTCATCAATTTACTTGACTAATAAATTTAAACAACTTCTAAAAATATAGTTAACTTCTTTATTAATAATGATATTATTTATTTCCTATATAATAATGATAGAAACTTTTGGTTTACATGAAACAGTTTTAAAATAGCCCCAAAACTGCCCATTTTACAGATTATCAATTTTCCCTAAACACATGCTCCATCTAAAGCATGGCTCAGATAATGGCCCCCTTGGGACAAATGAATACATCCACACTTGTCCTTGATGTTCTTATTAGCTCCCAAGAATTTATCATTGACAAACAAAAATTTTGAAATTGTCAGTTGATAGAATACTTATAAAAAAATCAATTTAGATAAGACATAAAGACAAAAAACCTCCATCTGGATGTATTTATAGAAATATATTTTGGAGTGTTTTAATACTTTTAATTTAATAATAAAATCTGTTAGAATACCTCCCTTACTTTCAACATCAGTGTACAATATATAGAATAAGGAAAATGAAAACTGTCATAAAATCATTAAATCTTGTCTGATCTTAAAAAAATTGCAAGTGCACATCTTCAAATGGTCATCAACATTAGCTGCAACAGGGGTGTGCAATTACCATCGCCCGACGCCCGGGGCTACCGATTTTAGAGGTCGAGCTAGCAAAAACATTAACTGTGGTAGCCCGTCGGGCTAGTAAATCATAACCAGAGTTGGCAAAATATGCCGGTAAATTTGCAGTGTCCTAGTAGGAAAAGTGTATCGTCATTGTTATCACAGAGGCATGATATCTGCTCCTTTTAAGTCATGATAGCCTAAAAATTTCTTAAGCATTTTTTTCTCGTGCTACATTCTTCTGAGAAAAACAATCTGCTGTAAGTTTCACACTTTGAAGTTTTACCGACAGTGTTGACCTGACCAGTGGCTAGACGAGATAGTCACGCCTCACTGCACATGGCTTCCGTAGTTACCTGTGCAGCTGTTTCAAGTGACATCAGTGTAAAATGATTCCTTTTTCTTTGATATGTATTCAATGGCTTTTTTTAATATATTTTTTTTTACAGAGAGAGAGAAAGAGAGAGAGAGAGGGAGAGAGGGAGATGCATTACAGAGAAATTATAAATTTCTGCACTAACTATTCTCATGAACACATTTTAAAGTGACCTGCTTGGTGAATTAAAAAAAAATTTATATTTTGCATATCATTATTTGTGCATTTTCCATTATTTTAAATTAAAATTTACCATTACTTAATTAATTGCATAGGTGTATTTTGTAAATGGAAATTAAACAGGATAAAATGCATGCACATATAGATAGTTGCAGTGATTTTATAGAGTCTGTTCACATTCACAATGTTATGTTTGGGTTTTATTATATAAACGGTACCAAAACCAATTTTGTAACTAAAATGTGAGAGATCAATGAAGTTGAATATTTTTGAACTAGTCTACCACAGAAAACATGCAAGTAATAAATATTTTGTATATTAATAATTATATACATGTACTAGTATCATACAGGGTTTTTTATAAAATGAAATGTCGACATGTCCGAAATAGTCTGGCTAGTAACTTTGAATCTTGGGCTAGTAACTTTGGTACTCCCAGGGGCTAGTGGCCAAATTTTGTAATTGCACACCCCTGCTGCAATAATGTAGCCTTCTCCCGATTTTTTTTTTGGGGGGGGAGAGGGCTACAACTCCATAGGATCTCCGTAATGGTGCAAGTGCGGGAGTGATTGACTCCCGCAACGATTTCGTCTCAAATCGTCTATAAATGACAATAACATTTGCATTTCTTACCTGAACTTTAACGTTGTAGATGTCTATGGCATAAATTAATCCAAAAATATCAAGTATAGTCCTTATATATATCGGTTATTTTTTCGTGTATGTCAACAACGAAAGTTGAATTTGTCCGCCATGTTTACTGACCTTGACAGGTTTTTTTTGGGGACAGCCAATGAGAATTCAGAAGCGGATCTTGAACTGAATATAGGAATTCCCCTATTTTAAATATAATTAATGCGGTAAATATGAATTTTCCATTATATACCATTTCCTTAAATGATGCTTTAGTGATATAACGAGGTAGGAACGATTATTTACACTGACATTCACGTTATCAAGCCCATCAAAACTCCAAGCGTACATCCCATAAAACCACGCGAGAACTGTCATGGCTGCTGAAAAAGACGACTGGTAAACATGCTGATGCGTTTTATCTGGTTTTGATTTATATACGGTTAATATGTTCAACCTGAATTAAAAAATCATTTTATCTAAAGGAAGAGGATCTTCTCAGACTGAATTCAGCCGCATTAAAAAATTAATTTTGCACCATTACGGAGATCCTGTAGAATTGTAGCCCTCTCCAGTAATCATCAGATATAAAAAATCGGAGAGGGCTACATTATTGCAGCTACATCAACATATGTACAAATTTTCAGACTGTTCCATGCAGTAGTAAAAAATTATATAGGGGGGACAAAGTTGCGTTTACAGACAGAGAGGGTGAAACCAATATGCCCCCCTAAACTTCGTATGCTGGGGATAAATAGCATAATGACCAAACTATGATCTAATCAATACAGATGTTGTGTCCATCTTGGTGCTAAATGCTTCATACAAATATATGCAACATAACAGATATCCAATGCTTGGACCGGAACCAAGTTTGAACTCAACCCGTACATTCATACGATATATTCCACATATCAAGTTTGAATGGGTGCAACGGTTGTCGAGATAATGATCGGACAGTGAATGATGACGGAATGACCAAAGAATGAAAGGATGGGATACTACATGCCCCGGTCATTTCATGGCGGGAGCATGAAAGAAATTTGTGTGGGCAATCAGAGCCAATCTGAATATATCCTGACTGGGATTTGGTCATGAAACTTAGCATCCTTAAAGCTGACATGAATTCATAAATACGCATTACAGTGGAGCATCAGTTATCTGGACGCTTTGGTTCCCAAGTCCAACCGTCCGGATAGGTGAAGCGTCCGGATATCTGAAATGTGTCTATTATTGTCATGAATGATAATGTATTTGTATACAATGGCTCCCAGTGTTGATACTTGGTTTTATTTGCCTTTCATTCCATATAGCAACACATGTTAGAGTTGTCTGACGACATGAACGTTTTTAGATATAAAGAACTCTGCTTTATTTTATTATTTTGTCATGATTTGGGAAGTCAGTGTGTTTATACAAGCTACTCATGAGGGTCTAGCACGTAAAAAGGTGTGAAACTTAATTGACAGGGGTAATCTTTTGTACTGAGTAGGGTATCATCATATTTTACCGTCCGGTTAAATGAAGCAGAATTAGTAGTAAATCAGTGTTTTGTGGTAAAAACAGACCGTCCGGATCCGGAACGCGGAATTCCGGATAAATGAGACTAAATAACGTATTAAAAAATCTGTTCCCAAATAAAATCGTCCGTAAACTGAAGCGTCCGGTTATCTGGCGTCCGGATATCTGAGGCCCCACTGTATTTCCCTTTTTTCCCCGACTACCGCCATATTAGTTGTCGATTTCTATTGTTCTGCTCATTGCTACACAACCCCTATATAAGGCCGAGAGCAGTATTCATGCTTCACCGCATTCAGGTATTTCATACACCCGAACACGCTACCTTGGACGAAAAGACATGTAGAAACGCGTTTTGACCAAAAAAAAATATGACAACCATAGCACTGATAGGGAATATATCCAATGAACGACGAAACAAGACAGACTGAAATCCAGGCACATAAACATAAAAAATCTTCGATATTTGTAGATCCTTTTCCTGTTTATCTTATAACATCGCACATGCACAATCACACACTGTGGGTGATCGAGCAATATCAATGATCGCATGGAAACGGAGCGATTTTATAGAACCGATGGAAAAGATTCGGTTACGTTGTTACTTTCTTGAAATTACTATAATTTAGCTACTGGGTTGGATGTAGTGCCGCCGGGGTTTCTAAAAGATGCAGATGTTATGCACTCTGTATCGACGACACACGTGTTCGATGTGCATGTGAAAGTAAGGCAGCACTATCTGCGCAAAATAATAAGGATACTAGTACCTTGGGATTTCTTTCAAAGAATAAATATATTTTGTATTTTCATGATTGTTGTTTCCTTTAATCTTTATTGCAAGCATTTTACTGCAATGTGTATTAGATGCATTTAGAAGTCCGTGCAACCTGAATGCCTCAATCGGAAAGCAACCGACCGTAACTTTCTCTACCAGTATATATACCCCAGTGGCAGTAGAGGAGCGATCGAAACTAACATGAAATACCAAACGCTTTTATGAATTCATGTCAGCTTTAATAATTGTTGCACCATAGATAACTCACAATATGCATCAACAAGAACCTTGTTGATTGATTGCAATCTTAAATCTAATTCATTTGCTCATATAAAATAAATGTATAATTTCAGATGTATACCTTTCTGGCGGCTGCCTTTTTCCATTTTCTTTCTTGGGTAAAGTCAGCAGCCAACCACTGCATTTCTTCTAGCAAATAATCCCAATGGCCTTTGTTTCTTGGAGATTCTTGTACCTTGGGAAGTTTTCTGGTTGACCATAATCCCTCTTTCCTCAATTCTGCTACTCTCTGCATCACTTGTGCTTCCTGTAACCATGACAAAATTTCATTCCAAAGTCTCAATTATATCACAGACATGGGACATTTCAAACATTACTTCAGCACACTAGTAAATAGCCCCCTCGCATTATCCAACCTCCGTGGTTCTGTCTGGTAGAACTAAGTATGATATTGTACCAAACCTTTTATATTTTATTAATACCTTATTGCTAAATTTCATTTAATCAAGTTATACTTTGAAAGCTACTTGTAAATACGGGGTATGGCGTCCATTAGCTTAACACGTGGTTTCATATTCAAATAGAGTTATCCCCCGTAATCGCTATGAATGAGAAAACGAAATACCAAACATAATATATTTAATTTGTGTTCTTTCCATTAATTAATTAAATAGTGATGACTTGCCGTTATGCAGAGAAGTTGTAATGTTAAAAACACAGTTAATGCAATGAAGTGTAACGGTGTACACTACGTGTCTCCAGGCTGTGTTTGAGTCACAGGTTTCACACCTTTGTATATACACACGATTCCAGAATACCGTTATTTCATCCAACAGAAAATTAATTGTAAAAACACAAAGCATTTGATTTATTCTACACCCTAGACCAGTGATTTCCACGAACGCAGACATGAAGAATTCACAAAAATTCCGTCATATTACATTCTACCCGGTTTCGTTTTCTTTTTTACTACGCAATAATAGTTTCCAGGGTTCATACACGAACGTGGGAAAAAATTCTTTTGATTGGGGTTGTAAAGAAATACCTCGTACAGTAATGTACATTTTATAACTCACGATCTCCTTACAAAAATTATCAATGGGACAACTATCGAATAATAATTCAAACGGATGAAAAAAAACCCAACCCTCATAATCAACTGCTACAACAGTATAATGGATAAAAACAGTGGATTTTATATTTTACTGTTAAATTTTTTCAACTTTGAGTCTCTGATTGGCCGATCCCGGGGGAAAGGCCGGGGCTCGCTCATCGGAGAAAAAAAATACCGGCCTATGCCCCGAAAAATACGGTAAGTAAAAAGGTAAATGAAAGATAAACAGGTTAGTCAACATTTGTAAAACGTCAGCTGAATGGCATGCATAGTGAAGAGTGGACACTTGTCAGACAAAATGATAAATATCGCATTTAAAAGCTATTGACTTGTTGTGTATATCCAGTTGTGTACATATGGTAAGAAATGTGTTACATGTACATGTATACTTTAACGGAATAACAAAAACTTATACTCATATTTTGTCTATACACGCGATCTTATTTCAGATTAGAACGGGTTACATGTAAGTGTGATCTGTGTATACGAGCAAGTGCAGAAAATCATAAAATCAAAATTTAAACAGTGTGCAAAATTAACGATAGACCAATAGACAAAATCTATAGAAAATACGCCTGGTCTATAGTAACTCGAATATTTGTAGACCAACTTGTCTATAGAACGAACACAGCCTGTCGTCTAGACGATTGAACGTTTTACTCAATACCTTTTTAAATACACAGCGATAAGAAACAGAATGTAATTGCCATGTGCTATTTAAAAGTCAAAAACAATATTCAGAGCATGTCATTTTTTGACAAACTGAAGTATTCACAAGGTGCTAGACCTAGGAAAAAAAAAACCAGATAGTCATACACCATTCTAGATTTCGCATTATTGAACCCAGACCGCACACCTGGAATTCATGACTGACGTTCAGTTTTCCTAAAGTTGTCTTCGATTCTGCCCTTTTGTTTCCTTTTGTATTGTGTTATCTACAGTATTCAAGGGAATAGGATATTTTATATATCTATTTTCCTTTAGGCGAGAGAAATTTAATTTTTAGTTTTAAGGATCCGATGACCCAATTTTTTCGATTTTGTAAAAAAAAAAATTTTTTTAAAATTGTACCTTCGGAAATTTTCCCAAATTTTTATGTTTGACCGATCTTGGTTTTAAAATAACTTTATTTTATTTGAAATCTACAAAACGTTTGACAAAGGGAGCTTTTAAAATCAAGTGTAAGCGTCTCTATAACATGGAGTATTTAAGATGGAGGTCAGCCATGCATGGTTTGGCTTAAAAGTTTTTATGAAAAGCAAAGAAAATGTTATCCTGAACAAGTTTAGTAAGGTTAATACCAATGATCTTGAAACAAACACAAAGTACACAGTGGATAGTGGACAAATTAAACTTAATATTATAAGTTCAAGCAAAGAATATGTAATTTTGATAAATAAAAGTTTGCCCACTTTTTTCTTTTTTTTGGGGGGGGGGGGGTTTCCCTCCTCCGACCCAAATTTTTTTTTACAGCAAAATCCATAAAATTAAAAATTTAATTTCTCTCGCCTTACTTTATCTAAGTTTATTTGATTGGTATTACAAAATAATCATTACAAGGCAATGTCACTGTGTGTGAGTTTAGAGCCGGGCACCCTTCACCATGTCCTATAGTAAGAGTTCCTATTGTGTTGTGAAGTACCAGGTTATTTCACTGTGTTCACCGTGATAAAATTACAATACAAATGAAGAATAATATTTGTTGTTGTTTTTGGTCTAAAGGAAATCAGTCAAGTCTATAAATTGTGAAAATGTTGTAGACCGATTGTCTATAGTACAAAAAAGTTAATTTCGCACGCTGTTTAAATGAATAAAATCTGTGTCAAAAAACTTTATAACAGTTGATTTCAAGATTTTTAAACTGAAATTCATTGTTTATCTTATCATTAATTGCTTGTATTTTTATTTTATTTGAATTTAATCGGCAATAGTACTACAGCAGTACGCAATAAAGAATGAGAATTCAATAAGGAACAAGAATAGAATTCCTGGGTCCCCCGCCGGTCAAGCAGTATACATTCTAGTCCACCGACCAATGCTGATTTTCGAACTTGACCAAAGTATTAGTGGTATAAACATTTGGTATAAATGAAAATCTGTCAAAATTTGTAGGCATGAGAGTGCTTACAAGGTCAATTTTGGGATAAAACGGAGTCATTATTGCGGTCAAAGTACCATAACTCCAACAAAAAGTATCGGCCAATGCTGATTTTCGAACTTGACCAAGGTAATAGTGGTATAAACATTTGGTATAAATTTAATGAAAATCAAAATTTGTAGGCATGAGAGCGCTTACAAGGCCAATTTTTGGATAAAACGGAGTCATTATTGTGGTCAGTCCCATAACTCCAACAAAAAGTATCGGCCAATGCTGATTTTCGAACTTGACCAAAGTATTAGTTGTTTAAACATTTGGTATAAATTTAATGAAAATCTGTCAAAATTTGTAGGCATGAGAGCACTTACAAGGTCAATTTTTGGATAAAACAGAGTCATTATTGCAGTCAAAGTCTCATAACTCCAACAAAAAGTATTGACCAATGCTGATTTTCGAACTTGACCAAGGAAATAGTGGTATATACATTTGGTATAAATTTAATGAAAATCTGTCAAAATTTGTAGGCATGAGAGCGCTTACAAAAAAGTGTGACGGACGGACAGACGCCCGGCATTTCTATGTCCCCGCACTGCGTTGCGGCGGGGGACAAAAAGAATTATGAATAAAGAAATAGAAAGATGCTTGTAAAAATAACAAGAGAATCAAGACAACGATAAAGGAAACTAAAGAAATATTAGAATAAAGTTGGGACAATTTTTCAGTTCTCATAATCTATCGTAATAATTACATTTATCTAAATTTAAGTACTTATTATAACAGTCTAGTCAAAATTACCCTCTGCTTCCCCGTTTTCATCTAGTGCACGTTTCATGCAACATTTAAAAAACGGGGGAAATGATGGAAGTTCAGATTTAAATAAGATTGAAATACATTTGTAATAAATCATATAACTAAAGAAAATAAATGCTTGTCATTATTACCACCTTGCTGAAGTAGATTGGGCAAAAACTAAACAAATTTTATCAAAAAAAATCAAACCGTTCAGGTCATGCCTTCCTCATCAATAAAGCGCGCAGCTATTTTTAGCAAAGCGTACCATACAAGAAGCAAATCGTTCCATTCACAAAAACAATCCGTACCGTTCACAAAGCGAACCGTTCCATTCAAAAGCGTACCAAACTGAACCATGCAACTGGTGTAGTAGCACATTTCAGGGTCTGTAACTTAACTTGGTTAACTTTCAAAATTGGTGTCATTTGAAAGATTTTGACTCAAAATGTTGCAATTGTTATTGCCAAAGCCATTATGATAATAAACAACTTTGGAAGCAGAATTGCTTTTATCTATCATCACAGTCTACACAATAATGTATTGATCATTTCCAAAATTGAGACAAGACTTGATGAAAAAGCTCTTCTGTTGATAAACACGAGGCCAATAGGCCTTAACGGTCACCTGAGTACCGTAGCCCATACACAAAATTGTGGAGGAGTCTCATAAATGCATTTAATTGAGATTTTTCCCTGCCTGAATTCTTTTGGAAAGGACTCTTAATCCTATAGTTTACCACAAATCTATCTCTCGTATCGGAGTGCATGACCTACTACTGAAAAGGTGCACACAGGGCTCTACATTAACTTTTTTTCCTACTTGTCCATTCGGACAAGTGATCAAGACATTTACTTGTCCGAACTTTAACTTCACTTGTCTGCTTATTTTTCAATATTAAAGATCAAATATTGTCAACTTGAAAACTACAGTTCTGTATTACTAGAATAAAGTCATTTATTCATTATTCTAGCTATAATTAATAACTTGACTTTTTAAATGGAAACTTAAAGTGTCTTTCCTAACTGTATTTGTTCCATAATACATTAAACATGATTTGTCAGCTGTAGCTTTGTCATGGCAAATTACAAGACATTTTAAATTTAGCATCAGGTTTAAAATTTATACATGTAACTGTTATATTGATTCTCAGCTGTTTTTTAAACTAAACATGGAAAGTCATCATAGTTTATCAAAGATGAATGAAACCTAAAATGAATTACATTTCTTTCCATAATCCTTTATCTTTGCTACCCTTTCTTCCTTTCTTTTTCTTAACATGTGTGTTCGGTACTTTGTAATCTTGAACCAAGTTTGAAATTAGTGAACTTCAATCCTGATCAAGAGTAACTTAATATTTCATTGCAATTTGATGTTCGGATCGGAATTCAAAACTAGAGGCACAATTGATACCCCCCGCTAAGAAAAAAATAATAAAACGTGTATGTTTGCTATTATAGAAAATATTGGATGAATCTATTTCACTGTCCATTTTCTATAAATAACAACTGCTCTATTTTTTAAAACTGTTAATGCTAATATGAGTAAACAAACCAATTTCTATCCTTTAATTCCATTTTATTTTAAGTTAACTGATAATGCATGAGGACATTTGCATCCTTAAGGTAGCTCCATACTCGTAAAATTCTCTGAGGAAAGTTGAAAAACCCAACTGATTTCGACTTAATAGACTTAAATGTCATCAATTGTTAGAAAAAATATACATGTCATCACACTTTTTTAGATGTCAGATAAACATAAACTAAAGCATATTTTGGCATTAGAAAAATGTATATTTTTTTTGTTGAAAGTAAAATCTTGTAGGCAGAAATTTGTTTTTCTTGTTTAATTTTAATGTCAACTTTATCAGAAAACTAAAATATCAAAAATATTTTAAATTGAATCGTTGGAATAAGAAAAACTATAGCATTTAGACATACAGCTAAGAGAAAAGTCAGAAAAAGAGTTATTTCCCCTTTGCTTAGATAAAATATATAAAAATTTGGAAATTTAGTATAAAATTAAGTGCGAAAATATCTTGAACCTACCAATAATTCTAATTACATCCATGTGATTTTATTCACATAAAATAAATAAAACTATCTTGCATAATTTTTAAAGAATTCAAAGTTTTACAAAAAAGTGTGACGTCACAGAACACTGGATCTACTTTAAGTTAACAACCATGACTCGAATGAAAAGAAATCCACATGTCAAAGCAGACATTTAATATTTAAACATTTTGAATTATTGGTATACTGAGCCCAATTTTTTCCCAAATTTTTTTTTCCACAAATTCTTTTTTTCAGAAAAAATTTCATCGGGGCAGGCCATTTTCAGAGAGACGGGGATGAGAATCTAAAAATAATTTTATGTGGCCTGAGACAAGCAAGCCTTGTGTCAAATTTGAGCTTCTAATATTTCCATTAATACATGACATGACACAGATAGGAATTAAGCATTTTTGAAACAATGACCTTGAACTTCCTCAATTGACTTTGGGTCAAGGTTATTGAAACACCCTTGGGTTATATCTTTATGTGAACAAGCATTCTGAGAGTATTGCATAAGCAATACACGTCCCCTACCGGTTTGTATTATTCTATGAAAGCTTCGACGCATACATCTATTCAAAACTTTAATAAAGGAGATGTTATGCTTAAATCAGAGATAGATGAACAGAGGAAATTCAAACTACATAGTTGATATAGAAATTAGATAAAAAATGGGTTAAATAATACTCTTTATTTTATCTCCAGTAATTTCGCCAAATCCATTATGTATTTGCTGGTAAAAATTTGTGAAAACTGTAATGCAGAATATCATTTCTTACCGTCTTCTGTTCCCTGAATCAACAGACTAACCCGATAGCGAACCCGATTGTAATAATATAAAATACCCCGTCGATTAAATTTACAACACAATGCTTGACACTATTTTACAGATTGAACTTATTTGTTTGTTAGAAACAATAAAAGGAATGGTACAAGTAATGCGAACCCGATAACGAACCCGAACATTAAAAAAATGAAATATAAAAAATAATTTTCTCCAAAATATGTCAACCAGACGTTACAAAAGTGTAAACTTGATCTGTAGTTTGACATTTTGAAGCTGTTCAGCAAATTTCATATTATTCCTCAAACGCATAAAGAAAAAAAGTGTGGAAAACTGAAGTGGGACAGACAGACGGACGGATGCAGAGGAAAGCTATAGTCCCCTCCGGTGAAACCGGTAGGGGACTAATAAAGATCTTCAATATTTGTCCACCAGAAAGATATGGACCGGACATGAATTTTGCACTTTTCTGCCAGTGACCTTGACCTTGCCCGAATGACCTTGGGTCAAAATCATGACACACCCTTAGGTCATCAGCAATATTTGTGTGAAGTAAGAACTTCCAATGTTTCTCCATAAGAAAGATATGGACAGGATACAAATTTTGCATTTTTTCTGCCAGTGACCTTGACCTTGAACTAATCGATAAACTTATAACGAGACAACTGATAAACTTATCACAAAACTTTCTTTTCTTTTTTAAATGTTTGAGACTTCTTTACATAAAAATGCACTTGTCCAGTGGGACAAGTGGCCAGTCATATTCACTTGTCCGTATATTATTTCAACTGGTACCGGACAAGCGTTAATGTCGAGCCTTGGCAAAGCTTCCATACAAAGTATTTTTTTTTTGCAGGTATGTTTACTTTCTAAATAGGTTTTATGTTTATATTGTAGAAGGTCTTTTGACTGTGACATGTGAACCCTGAACGAAAGAAACCAAACTTCGACCGCTGATAATGAGCTAATGACAAATAATTGAGTCTGTAATTTGAAGTCTGCTGAGATTTAATGAGATAATTGATTATAACACCTGCATTGCAAAGTTATTAAATGGCCAGTCTTGCGCTTAACATGTACAGTAGTGATGTTCCAATCATCGATTATAATCAAAAATCAATCGATTGTTATTGCATTCTTAGCGGTCGATCATAAAAGGTTTCATTACGATTAATCGGTGAAGGTTTTTTTCCCTTTCAGCGAGCACATATTATAAACAGAATATTCTAGACCCAAACTATCTAAACCCTAAAAAGGCCCGCGGTCTGAAAATGGCTGACATGTCAGACGAGCTCGATATTCTTACTCGGGGAAGTAAAGCACATTCTAGAATTTGGACGCATTTTAGTTTCAAGAAAATTAATGTTGGACTGCCTACAAAGGAAAACCTTTTGAATATAGTTTTTTTTATCGCTAGAAATACTAAGTAAATCAAATTACGAAAGCCTAGTAATAAATCTGTTCATTCACTTCATTGAAACTTGTTTATTTACATTTATTTAGCACTACACTATAAAATATAAAAATTTCCAATTATAATCGATAATTAGTTAGTTGCGGGAAACCGATTATCGATTATGAAAATCTCCACATGCTATCTATAATGCTCAACCAAACCAGCTGCATTATCATGTTTACTTTTTGCAACAAAATCACTAGATACTTTAATTGCTTACATTCATTTTGGAGACCGTGCCTGATAACAAATAAATTTACACATTAAATTTAATTTCCATCGGGCACAGACTCCAATTAAAATGTAAGTCATAAACTAAAATAATATTTAGTGAATTTTTATACCTTATTGTATTCATCTGCCATTTCTTGAGTTCAACAAATTTATATTTATGCACCGAGTTGTCAATAACTTATGACAGAGTTCTTGAAATCTTTCGGTCCTGTCGGCAAGACCGATTTAAATAACCAAGGACCGATTACTTGAGGTTGCCCGTCAGTCCAAATGACCTGTAAAAGTTGACAAGGGAACTTTCGAAAAACAAGAATAAATTTTGTACAAAAGCAATGAAGTTGATGCAAACTATTCTCGGTAATCACTGAGGAGATCCGAATGCATGCGATAAATCAAGAGGATTTTTCACAGATTTTTGGCTCTCTCTAGACTGATCATACGTTTTCGGAACATTTCAGTACTAATGAATATAATTTACGTCACTTAAATGTAAACTTCCGATGCTTTCGATAAGTTTGGCGAGTGTCTAGTACATATTGACACGGTAGGTTTATAATGCAACTAACAGATGTATAGTCATGCGATAGGTATAAGGCTTTTGATCATTTTCCAACATAGATATAGTCAAAAATCACTTGGAGAAATTGGAGAACTTGTTTAAAACATAGCGTGAACTGATGGCCCCCTATAAATCCAAGATGGCGAGTGTCGTCTTTTTTACGTTTTTTATGTATATAAATACACTTTTTACACATTGAAACAGGGTTTTAAGTTAACGTTTTCATTGTAATACACAAAAATACTAATTTTTATCATTTATGTCGTCGCGAGCAAATAATAAGAACTCCACTACCCGACAACTAAGTCCCTGTGGCATGATGTGTGCAGAAAGAAAAAGAGAATGAGAAAGAAAGATAAAAAAGGAAAGTTGATGAGAGAGAGGGAAGGAAGTTAAAATTAATGAAATGATAAATAAGAATGTGAACGTGAGAAGCCAAAATGTGAAAGTTAAGAGGAATCATATTAGGAAAAATTGAGAGAAATTGGGAGGCTTGTAAGTTAAGAACGAAATAAATTGATCATAAAATTCAAATATAGTTTTTCATCTTGCTATCAAAATATTTTGGACTGATAGAAATTTGTCCGGACTGACAAACTTCAGATGGTAGTCAGTCCAAATGACTGACAGCAGAAAAAAGATTTCAAGAACTCTGTTATGACGTTTGACTCATGTGAAATTTGAGACAGATTGGACCCAGGAGAACAAAAATATGCCCTGGATAAATGAACTCAGACAGACAGAATAGTCAATGTAGGATTGCTGATTGGGTCCTAATTGTTTTCTGACAACTGAAAAAGCTTACTTGTTTTGCTCTTTTTACAATTGCTTCTTGTGTCCCTACCCCTGGTGTTCCATCATAAACACCTGATATTATGGGAACCTTGGACTGTTGAAGACTTGGTGATATAGGTGGGGACTTGGTGGTTTGTAACACTGATGTGGATGCTGTAATTCTGTAAATTTGATGTAAATATCTTTATCTAACTTAAAATCAACCTTTTAAAGGATCAAAAAGCGGGTTGAAAACTTCATTACTTTGGGGATGATGTGACTACTGCTGAAACTGTCAAGGATGTCTGTACTACTGAAGATTTATTCTCTGTTATGGCCTTGGCTAGATGACTGTGGAGCTGTGGCATTGACACAGTTGAACTCGCTACAGTTGTCACAATGGTTGTGTTCACAGTCTTTGCTTGTGGAATTGCCTGAATAGCACTCTTTGAGGTTATGCTGTCAGCAGTCACTGAACCTATACAAATGGTGCAGGAAAAAGATATTGGCCCATCAATTTCATTAATATTTTGACACTAATTTTTTATCAAATTTTCCTCATTGATGCGTGTACCTGGCAGAATGATGGGACTTGCTTGAAGAATAGGGACAATAGTAGGAGTCTGTGAAAGGTGCTGCACATGACCAAAAATCATCCCATGTCGTCCCCCTGGACGTCGCAGATCAAACCCTGCTAATTTTCAGCAAATGTATGTCCGTTTTAAATTCCACTTTTGCATGAAAAAAAACTATCATGCAATTCTTGCTTTCCAGAAAATAACATCTTTTCTTCAAGTTTTGATAAAGTTTAAATTCACAAAAGCTACATCTACATTCAGCCCAGCACACACATCACATATGAGGAAAGAAAACTCAACAGATAGATTGTTAAGGAAAAATGCTAATTCATAAGATCAAACAATAACAAGGCTAAATAAAAACAAATCAAAATTTACAACAAAAGGCCCATGGGCCACACTCACCTGAGCAACAATAGCCATAGCTTTATGAAGTAATAAACAAAATATCTGGACAATATAGTAGACATCTATATAAGAGAATAGATCCTGTTTAAAAAGATTTTTTTTTATCCATGTATTCTTTTGTTAAACATTGAGTCCCTTTTGTAACAGGGTGATTTCATAGTAATATCACATACTGAGCATTGCAGTTATCAAGATTGTGAACAACTATTCATAGATATATAAACCTATATCAACTTTGCATCCTTTGTGGGGCCCTAAATTGTCCAGGTGTCACATAATAAACAAACGAGAAAAGAATAAAAAGTATGTTAAGATGTTAGCATGTAAGTATACCATATATATTTTAAAATTTGAGCTTTCAAGAATTTAAAAATTTTCAGCAATGTAGAATTTGACACCTACCTTCAGGGATCATGATTTCAAGAAACTTGAATCTACACTACCTTAGGATGCTTTCACACAAGTTACAGCTAATTTGGCCAATTGGTTTTTGAGAAAATTTGTAAAGATTTTTACAAATATAAGAAGATTTTACAAAATCCATTTCTAATTAAAAATTTGACCCTTCATTGTGGTCATATCCTCACCATGTGGGACATGATTTTAACACACTTGAATCTAAACTACCTGAGACTTCTATACAAGTTACAGCTTTCCTGGCAAATTGGTTTTTGAAAAATATTTCAATGTAAAAATGTGACTCTCCATTGTGGCCCTACGTTAACCCTGGGATCATTATTTGAAAAAAAAATGAATCTAAACTACACAAGGTATTAAAAGCTTTTTTGGCAAATTTGTTTAAGATTCTTCTCTATTTATTCAAATGTAAAAATCTAAACTCCATTGAAAGCCCGCCCTACCCCTGGGTATTATCGTTTGGACAGTCTATACTAACTAAGGATGCTTCAATACAGGTTTCAGCTTTTCTAGTCAAAGGATTTTGAGGAGAAGATTTTTGAAAAATGACAACAAATTTTCAATAATTCTTAATAGAAAAAGGCTGTGGCCCTTTTTATGAACTTGAAATGTTTTGGAGAAGAATTTGAGATGGTAAGATATATTCAGACAAAAAGTGATCAGTGAAAGTTCAAGTGGGCAAAAAACAAGAGGCCCATGGGCCACATCACTCACTTGAGGAACAATAGGTATGATAAAATCAGCCTAATGGAGTCATGTCCAATGTCCAATAATATATGTAGATCCTGTTACGTAGATCCTGTATAAATAAAATCCATTTTTCCCCTGGATATTCTTCTGTTTATAATCATTAGTCCCCTTTCTAATAGGATTTTGATTTTATAGTCATATCACATGTTGAGTATTGCAGTTCTCAAGAAGATCCTTAACAATTGTTTATATATGGGATATAAACGTAAATCAAACTCTGAACCTTCTTGTGAGGCAAAAGAATTGTCCTGGGGCCAAAGTCTTAACAATTATAAAGAATCATCAGGCTGATTAGTTTCTGAGAAGACTTTTAAAGATTTACTCTACATATTCCTATGTACGGTAAAACTTCAACCCTCCATTGTGGCCCCACCCTACCCCCAGGGATCATGATTTTCATAACTTTGAATCAACATTACCTGAGGATGCTTCCACACAAGTTTTAGCTTTCCTGGCCGATTAGTTTTTGAGAGTAGACTTTTAAAGATTTACTCTATATATTTCTATTAGTTTTTGAGAGTAGACTTTTAAAGATTTACTCTATATATTTCTATGTAAAACTTTGAACCCCCATTGTGGCCCCACCCTTCCCCGGGGGTCATGATTTTCACAACTTTATCTACACTACCTGAGGATGCTTCCACACAGGTTTCAGCTTTCCTGGCTGATTAGTTTTTGAGAGTAGACTTTTAAAGATTTACTCTATATATTTCTATATAAAACTTTGACCCCCAGTTACAAAAGCTTTCACTGTAAAGATAAATTTCTCCTCTACATTTTTTGTTCTACATTTGTTCAATAATTATGAACAGATAATGAGATAATAGGTAATAAATCAGTCTACTGGTCATTTGTGTCTTCATTCCGCCACAGCAGGAAATTATCTCTGGTAGTGAGCTTGTATACTGATGCTAACAGGCAGCCAAAGTTCTTATCAGCAGCAGGCCATTTATAGAGAGTGTCTGGCAGTTAAAGAGTTAAGTAATAAAAAAATAATATATTTTTATATGACAAACTTTGTACCACTCTTTGGGTCCCAGTGTTAGTCCAAAGGTCACAGTTTTATTTATTGATTTAGAATCTACATTATTTAAGGATGTTTGCATAATAATCTCACAAAATGGAGCACTGAAGTTTTTGACGAGGATTTTTAAACATTTCTTCTATATATGTTAAACTTTGAACCCCACCTCAGGCCCCAATTTTTGTCAAAGGGCCACAATTTTTTCACTACATATATCAGCTTTTGTGTAAACATTGGCATTTCTGGTGCAGTGGTTCTTGAGAAGAATTTTATTAATACATTTTTCCTCTGTAATTCTATGTTAAACTTTGAACCCCTTTTAAAAAGGCCCAATTTTTATGTGATTTTTTTTTACTTAATATACAAGCTTTTATGTAAATATTGGCATTTCTGGGGCCCAAGGTCAAGATTTTTACAATATAGTATCTTCACTATATAAGCAAGCTTTTATGTATATATATGCATTTCTGGTGCAGTGGTTTTCGAGAAGAAAATTGTAAAACATTTTTTCCTAGGAATTTCTATGTTAAACTTTAAGCATATTTTTTTCAACATGACAATGTTTCAAGGTGGCAAGCTGGATGCCTATGAGAAAGA
Organism: Magallana angulata; assembly: GCF_025612915.1. Classification (NCBI taxonomy): domain Eukaryota; kingdom Metazoa; phylum Mollusca; class Bivalvia; order Ostreida; family Ostreidae; genus Magallana; species Magallana angulata. The sequence continues at coordinate 35,815,750 of NC_069116.1, forward strand.
CATACAACGAAATACCTTGTTATATTTAATATTCCGTTACAACAGCACCCAAAAATTATGAAATTCAAGGCGACTCCAATTATGTAACGGTTAGATATGGTGTCCAAATCCACCCATATATAAATGTGTATGTATATGGGTCATTCTCAAAAAAGGTGGATTTTTTCAAGTACCACTTGTTTAAAAACAAAGTACTTACAACCAGATTGAATTTATCATATTTTGTATTGGGCATATCATGTTGTTTGTTTGCTAAAATATGCCAACAGTACATGAAAAGAAAATCTATAAAAATATGATATTTACAACCACATGAAAAGAAAACAGTCTTTGGTGTAACGCATAAGAAATATTCATAAATTTCATTAAATCTTATTGTTCATGCATTTAATTTGATTTTAAAGTTAAATTTTCTGAAGTTTTTCTTGAACTTAATCCTAAAACAAGAATTCAATCGTGTGTTTTCCTTAAATTTTCATATTTGGTTTGTGAATGAGAAATATGCATCTATCTCATGACATCGTATTGTACACTGAAAACTTCTTTTCCATTGAATGTCCGATTTTTTTTAATAGACACTTGTAAGTGACGTGAAAAATAATCTTAAATGAAAAAAACTCAATATTTTTTAGTAAATCTTTGAAAATGAAAACAAAATAAGGGATGTTACACTAAGGACAATCATTGTTAGTCCAAATGTTATACCAAGGACAATCTTTATTTAAACACGAAAATATCAGATTTCAAAATAGAGACAACTGAATGTTTTCATAGCTATAACTTATGAATGTATATATTTAACAGTAATTATTATCAATGTGCATAATAGTGCACCTAAAGTCAAATTATTTACACAATTTAGTTCCAATATGTTTCACCAAGGACACTTACGCTACACCATGGACTTTGCTTGTTATAAGAATCTAAGTTTTAATATTTTAATTTGTTTTAACAGCTTGAATGTAATTTAAATGAATTCAAAATTACCAAATGCACATTTCAGCAGATATATTATACATGAAACTGTTACAAAAGACACAACATGTTGCACCATGGACACCATTCTATCTAGTTGATGAATAATTTTAGTATTTTATTATACTCCTGCTTAAAAACATTGCATAATCTGTCATAGAATGTATTTATACAATACTAGTTTCATTTATTTTTCTATCAGAAATACATGCATGGGAATTGAAATACTCTTTAGTGTAACATTAAAAGTCCTTGGTAACACATTTTGTTTTAAGTCAGATAATATTTTTTAGGGAAAATTTGGCTAAAGCTATAAGTCCGATATCAAATTCAATATTAATTATACTTGAATTGATAAATTCGATTTGATTTGACAATACTTAAATTTTTTAAAATGAATATTTTGGGTCATATGTCCTTGGTGTTAATTGTATGTGTCTTTGGAGTAACAAAATATTGCATGATTGAGAAATAATCTAGTTCTACAGCAAACAGATGCATCAACATTATATATCAGCACAAACTAACAAATGCGATTCATTGTGATATATTTTATTTAATAATTTCATCATGTCTTTCTCCAAAAAATAAATTATGTAAATTATAGTCTATGGTGTAACTTTTTGTTTTTGTTACACCAAGGACATATTTATGAATTAACTTGTCTCTGCTAAATAATTACTGCTCCCTCAGAGTAAAAGAGCATGTTATCTGCTTCAACAACACATACCAATAGTTTGTCTGTTTTCCAGAGTGTCTAAATATTTCTTTTTCCTAGTATTTCCTGTTAGCCCAAAGACAATATAAAAAGTTACACATTCACTTCTACTTACTTATCAGGAAAAAAAATAGAGTAAATTTCATTATCAGCTATTTTGTCTTCTATCATTGTTTATAGCTATACGATGGGAATAAGGAGGCATCATTTATCTTTCAAATTACTAAGAATGACAACTCTTACACACCAATATTTTGTTTCGTTACACCATGGACATAAAAAATGTAACAGACAAACTTTATCTGGCTGAAAAATATTGTTCATATATTTTCTTTGTCTTTTTGTTCGAGAGAGGTATTTTTCATATCGTTCATCCCTTGACCCTATTATTTTAATAAGAAAGGGTCATTATACCTTTACAAAACCTATTTAAAGTCGCAAATTCTGAGTTGTAACAGTCAAAAAATGTATAAAAATCAACATATAAACTTTCTAAATTTTTAAGATTTTGTTAGAATTAACTGTATATATACCAATATGTATGCTAATATATATCCAAAGGTAGCACAAAAGTGAAACTTTGCAAAAATCAAGGATTATACTTTCTAGTGCCCTGTAACAACCCAATACCACCTTTTTTGAGAATGACTCATATGTGTGTGTCCCATTGCCTAAGGCTATAAAAAATTAATCTCTTGGTTCTCAGGCCAATACTTTCAAAAACAGATGTGGGCAGGCATTTTTTTTAAACGCAAGAGGCCTATGGACCACATATCGCTCACTTGAACAATAGTTTTAAGAAGATTTTTAAAGATTTTCTCTATGTATTCCCATGTTAAACTCCCCCGCCCCAATTGTAGCCCTACACTACCCCAGGGACTATGATTTGAACAAACTTGAATCTACACTAGCTGAGGATGCCTCCACAAAAGTTTGAGCTTTTCTGACTTAATAGTTTTACAGATTTTCTCTATATATTTCTATATAAAAATTATTTTCCCATTGAGGCCCACCCTTACAAGACGACCATGATTTGAACAAACTTGAATCTACACTACCTGAGGATACTTCCATACAAGTTTCAGCTTTTCTGGCCTATTAGTTTATGAGAAGATATTTGAAAAATACCAACAAATTATTAATATTTCTAAATTATCTCCCCTTCAAAGAGGTGACCCTTCATTTGAACAAACTTGAATCCCCTTCACCCAGTGATGCTTTGTGCCAAGTTTTGTTGAAATGGACCCTGTGGTTCTGGAGAAGAAGATGAAAATGTGAAAAGTTTACAACGACAACACCAACAACAATGCCCCAACGACAGACAAATTTTGATTAGAAAAGCTCAATTGAGCTAAAAACTTATCTTATTTGCAAAATTTAATCTTCCTGTGTATCAATGTATTTATACCTTTTATAGATAAATATTTTAGCTTAATGACAACATTTATTAAATTAGTCTATGTATTTTGTGTATAGGGGGTATAAGTCCAACCCTCTGACCCACTTACTACCATTATGTAGATGATATGTTTAATTCTAAAGATAGACAAACAGTTTTAGGATAATTCAAACATTCATTTCAGAGTAATTAACTAATAACAAGATATTAATTAAACTAGAGGTACTGTGAGCAAGCCCCGCTAAGAAAAAATCATAATTCATGTAATTTTCTATTATAGAAAATATTGGATGAATCTATTTCACCGTCCATTGTCTATAAATAACAACTGTTCTATTTTTTAAAACTGTTAATGCTAATATGAGTACACAAACCAATTCCTATTCTTTAAATTCCATTTCATTTGAAGTTAGCCGTTAATGCACGAGGACATTTGCATCCTTCTGTTAACAAACATGACTCGAATCAAAACAAAAATCCACATGTCAAGCAGCTATTTAATTTAAACATTAATATAAACATTTTAAACTATTGGTATAATTTTCAAACCGAATCGGACGGATAAATATTTTCGAGATCGAAATACCGAACTGCAGTATAGCCTACAGTATCGTGACATTGAACCGTAGCATATTTTTACCGTGATATACCGTCTCAGGGTTTATCGTTGCACCCTTAGTTAGGGTTCAAAAATTTTTCAGTTCGGGTCATAAAATTTTTGGTTCAATTTCAGGTTTTTGGGTTCATGTCCACTTTCAAATAAAAATTCATTTTTTAAACTTAAGAAGTTTATTTCTTCTATTACTTTACTCTTTAATAACAAACCTAAACACAACTAGTGGGTATTGTTTTTTTTTACAAAAAAAAACTCTCCCCTTCTCCCCAAGGATTGTAATATGGGGCAAATTCAACAATTGAAAAAGAATGATGTCAGCTATATGTTACCCAGACCCAGACAAAATTTTATTATCTTTTTCTAAATTGGACCTTGAGTAAAACAAGGTCAAGGTCAAATATTATTCAATAGTACACCTAAGTGTATTATTATTGTTCTTTGTTTAAAGTTTGAAGTCCTTCTGTCAAAGTATATTCAGGAGTTGAACAATGAAGTTCTTTCTAATATGACCTTGAAATAAAAATTCTAGGTCAAGGTCAAAATTGTTGGTAAGGTTCAACTAGGTTATATACCATCTATCTATGATACAAGTTAAAAGTCTGTATGTTAAAGGAGTCTTGTGTTATGGTTCGGACAATATTTTTTATGAAAAGCTTGACCTTGAAGAACAAAATAGGTCAAGGTCAAAACTTTTGGTAGTGTGCACTCTTTCTCAATACCATCTACCTATGTTCCAAGTTTGAAGTCTTAATGTCAAAGGGTATTTACAGACCCTGAAACGTACTACTACACCACACGCTCGCTGCACGCTCGCTACACGCTCGCTAAACGGTTCACACGAAACGCTGAACGCTTTACACGAAACGCTGCACGCTTTGCCCGAAACGCTAAACGATTTACACGAAACGCTGAACGGTTTACACTAAACGATTCTCGCACGAAACGATTTGCTCGCTTTTCACACGCTTTGGACACGCTTTTATCCTGATTGATTCGGGTCCTCTCGGATTTTTACCTTTACTCTGTTAGTAAGAATTAATCTTAAGAAAACACGAAATAATAGAAATACTGATATTTGAAACATATATGTACATAAGTATTGAATTGATTAATTAAATTAATTTGGTACTTATATTTAAAGCAAAAAATTATTTATTCACAGAACTAGTCAAAAATATTACTTCTATAGATATATTTATTGCTCAAAAGAAATATCCATGATTCTTATTAGTCCCGTAAATAATAAAAATTCCTGAGAAAAAAGTTACCATAACACAATATTCAATACCAAAAATAAAATCCGTATGATTACAAACTGAAATCGGTTTTTCAGTATTCGGCGGGATTTGTTTTTTCTTCTCATATTAATATTCTCTTGGTTTCAGAGAATACGATGTAAAAATACTCACTGTAAATAAACCTGTAATTATTTACATTGATAATTTGGTTTTTCAGTATTCGGCGGGATTTGTTTTTTCTTCTCACATTAATATTCTTATTGGTTTCAGAGAATACGATGTAAAAATACTAACTGTAAATAAACCTGTAATTATTTACATTGATAATTTTGAAAGTTATGTAAAATAAAATTAGTCACATAAGTTAGAAAAATGCTATAAAACAACCAACTAATTTTTTTTTTATGTCGAATCATTCGCGTAAAAAAATGTTCAGTACATAAAATCACAGAGAAAAATCAATGGATTAAACAATAAAGAAAGTTGTCATTACTATTTTGGATTTCGGAAAGAATAAATAATAAAAAATGATTTAGATTTTTGTCTCATTATTCGTATACATAACCGGCGCCCTGCATAACGGCGTACAATATATCTATCATAATCTATTTGAATTAAGTACCATGCATATAGATTCCCATAATAATTAATTGCATGTGTACATTTTAGGAAAAACTTCAGTGTGTTATTAATTACTTGTTGTTTTCCGTTATCAGTGTTTAAATAATTAAAATTACAACTTGTACAAATATTTTTAATCGGGATTCAGAAGAATTTACTTCCCGCATTTCATAAAAATGAACAGTATATTTTCTTTCTATATTTACATTTAATTTTGTTCAAATTAATTTTAAGTAATCTATCATTGAAATTGTGAGCATCATCAAATACTGATTCAGACTACCTTGAAGTCATTAAATTTCTATTGGCTATTGACAAAAAAAAGAGACGCGTGATCATCCAATGAAAACGAATACACAGAGTTTGATTGACAGGTTCAGCCAGGTGCAGGTCTTACCCGATGTCCGAGGTTATGTGTAATGGTTGTACACAGCCGAATAGTCTCAGTAACTAGTCTTCTTTTAATACGCGGACTTTTCTTTTGTTTGTTAAAAATTAATTCAATTTTGTAAAAAGATAAGTATATTATTTCTTATAGATTTTTTTTCACGAGAATATTGCAAAGGAGTTTTGCCAATCAGTTTAAGTAATGTTTCTTACGAGCGCTATTTTGATACAATTAAATTGTCAGAGAGTTCCGAATGAAATCTGATGAACGTTTCACACGGTTCTCGCACGCTTTGCTCGAAACGATTTACACGCTTTGCCCGAAACGCTGCACGCTTTGCCCGAAACGCTAAACGGTTTACACGAAACGCTTCACGATTCACACGAAACGCTAAACGGTTTACACGAAACGCTAAACGGTTTACACGAAACGTTTCTCGCACGAAAGTCGCACGCTTTTTTGGTGTAGTAGTACGTTTCAGGGTCTGTAAGTTACGGCCTGGACAAATTTGGATGAAGAAGAACAAGCATTCTGAGAGTATTGCATAAGCAATACACATCCCCTACCGGTTTGTATTATTCTATGAAAGGTTCCAAGCACACAACTATTTCAGAGCTATTGTAAACGAGATGTCATGCTTTAATCAGAGATAAAAGAACAGAGGAAATTAAAACTATATAGTTGATATAGAAATTAAATAGGAAATAGGTAAAATAATACTCTTTATTTCATCTCCTGTAATTTGCCAAGTCTATTCTGTATTCGCTGGTAAAAATTTGTGAAAACAATGCACTGTTATGCACAATATCATTTCTTACCGTCTTCTGTACCCCGAATCAAACGAAACAGTTAAACAGCCCAACCCGACAACGAACCCGATTGTAATAATACTACAAAAAAACCCTGCCGATTAAATTTACAACACAATGCTTGACACTATTTTATAGAATTTATTTGTTTGTTAGAAATGATAAAAGGAATGGTACAGGAAAAGGAATGGTACAAGTAACGCACGATATTATTACTGACTACATACTGACCTCGTTTATTCAGGTACACACCGAACCCGATAACGAACCCGAACATTAAAAAATTGGAATATAAAAAATTAATTTTCTTGAAAATATGTCAATCAGACGCTACAAAAGTGTAAACATGATCTGTAGTTTGACATTTTGAAGCTGTTCAGCAAGTTTCATATTATTCCTCAAATGAATAAAGAAAAAAAGTGTGGAAAACTGAAGTGGGACAGACAGACGGACTGACGGACGGACGGACGGACTGACGGACGCAGAGGAAAGCTAAAGTCCCCTCCGGTGAAACCGGTAGGGGACTAATAAGAAGAAGAAAAAGAAAGTCGACAAAAACAATATGTCTCCCCTTTGAAAGGGGAGACATAATAACTATTTTCATGACTAGGAATTCAAATTGCATTAAATAATTTTAAGTTAAATAAAAAAAAAAAAAACTATATTAATCTATAGAATTAAATAATCACTGATCTAGATAACTTAATGCTTATTTTAATAAATGGTTACAGGTGATTTGATAAATTTATTATGTTAACTAGTGATGTTCCGGAATCGGTGAGATTTTTATAATCGGTTTCCCGCAACTAACTTATATACGATTATAATCTGAGGTTTGAATATTTTATAGTTTAGTGCTAAATAAATGTAAATAAACAAGTTACAATAAACAGACTTGTTACTAGGCTTTCGTATTTTAATTTACTTAATATTTCTAGCAATGAAAATTTTATTTTTAAAAGATTTTCTTTACTAGGGAAGTTCAACATTAATTTTCTTGAAACCAAAATGCGTCCCAATTCGTAAATGTGCTATATTTCCCCAGAGTAAGAATATGGAGCTCGTCTGACATGTCAGCCATTTTCAGACTGTGCGCCTTTTTAGGCTTTAGATAGTTCACGTCTAGAATATTCTGTTTATGATACATGCTTGAAAAGAAAGGGAAAAGAAACCTCAACCGATTAATGGTAATGAAACCTTTCATGATCGAGATCTAAGATTATAATAGAATGCGGTAACAATCGAATGATTTTTTATTGTAATCTATAATTGGAACATCACTAATGTTAACAAAATAAGTCTATCATTGATATATTTGTGTATTTTCCAGTTACAGGTATTCAGATAATGCACACGGCTGTGTGTTATGTTTTCTGTAACCATGCAGATTTTCCCAAATTATTTTGCATAAATTTGACTTCTGGCTGTCCTCATTCAATCTCACTACTTATTAATCCAGATAATTCTTACCCTAAACATTTCTTTAAACAAATATTGAAAACATGTTGATGTCCGAATCGAAAACCGCCATCTTTGTTTAGTGAGTAGTGTTTCTCTTTACACAGGTAAATTGCGTGATGTTTTTATTTGATGAGTGAAATCATTGGTATACATGGCCAGTTGAGTTGTACACAAGTAAATGTTGTTTAATACATGTGTTTACACAACAGTTCACACTAATGAACCTTTCAATTTCAATTTTGACGCCATCTTTCATAGAAAACAGATTTTATTACATAAAACGGAACCAAAAAGAAATCCGGTAATACGGAACCGAAACTGAACCGAACAAACCATTCCGCTGTTTTCAGGTATCTCGGTGACAGCCCTAATCACGATTAAAAGTAAAATACATCGTTTTTGCAATTCCCATTTCACACTATGTTGTTGCATAACCCATATTTATAACCCCAAAAGATAAGATAGTAGCAAGCTATTAAACAAAGGGTTAATTCATGCAGTAAAAAAGTCTGTAGATTAGTTTACTATCATTTTTATGGCCAATGACATTAATTCACAAGATTGTGACTTCAGAAGACCAAGCAACTTCACTTCTCTTCCTGAAGAAATTCTGACAAAGTTACTGATCACCACCATTTTAACAAAAAATCTTTAAGGATCTGAAAGTAAAAGATAGGGTTGGCCGAGCGACAAGAAACAGGAATATTTATTTCTTTTTGCCATACTGTAACATCACTATGTAACATACCAGTCATGTGTACATAACTGCCTCTGGATACTGGAATGGCAAAAACATGATTATCTTTCCCTTAGAAAAGGTTTTATCCTATACAATGTAGAATTTTCATCCCATAAGGATGCCTTGTACAAAGTTTGGTCAACTGATTCTAGAGAATAAATCCAAAATGTACAAAGTTTATAGACAGCCAAAAGGTGATCAGAAAAATCAGCATTAGCAACTAAAAAAGTATTAGTACATGCAACATATATAAATGATATAGCAATACCTTGTTGATTCAGAGCAGCAACTGATGGTGGTAATGTTGTTGATATAGCTACAGGTGTAGCTAATGGTATATTGCTTCCACTGCATGTAATAACCTTAACCTTTGAAAAAAAATTATACAATTTTTAATATTACACAAACATAAAAATCTAAATTATTTATTAGTTCTTCAAGACAAAATTAAATATTTGCTATATAACCTCATTATTGATTTTTCGCTCTAAACTACTTTCTTCTTCATCATCACTATCCAAACATCCAGATTTCAAAAACTGAACAAGTTGAGGGGTTGGTCTTTTTTTCCATCCATGAAAATCCATCAAATTTCCTCCATTTTGCAGAAAATACATTTCTGTCAGGTTATCAATGTAAGGTTCTTTTATATCCAACATACTCTTATACTTTAAATCCAATATCAATTTCCTGTGATTTGCTATTTCTTGTGTTGTGGCTGGCATCTCCTCCAACTTAACCTTCTTTTTAGGAGATGGTCCAGATTGGTTAGCTAAAGCAGTCAGGTTTGGAAATGTCAAATTTAATGCTGTGGGTTTGGAGTCTATGGATGATCTGTTGCTTGAAGCTGGTGTCGAGCTACTTGCTCCCAGTAAAGAACTAGTGTTTTTCACTGTTTGATTACTCATAGTTATTTTATGTTGTTCACAAAAGTTGGGTCAAGAGCTCTGTCCTCCAAATGGAGGGCCTGGACCTTAGTGGTGAAGAGTTCCTCTGCCAACAACAATGTTGCTTTTGTCTACCTGTGTGGCAGCTATCTGCAATGTTCTTTACAACCCTTCTAAACCAGTAATGGCTACATTTAAAATAAAAAAACAAAATAAATACAGACATCTGGTAACTCAAAAATAAATATCATGAGAACATTTAAAGTAGAATCACTAAAAATTTTGTTTTGTTTCAATTCTATACTGTTACTTATTCAAACACTAACTACTTACTTGCCTAAACTTTCTGGCTCGTCTAGTGAGAAAGAAGGGTCATAAGATAGCATTAATCTCTGATTGTTCTAAGCTCCAGCAGATCCTACAAATGCATTTTGATCATGTGGTTAAACTCCAGAAAATGGATAATCAAATAAGTATATACACTTTACAGCTAATTTTTCTCATCTTGGAATTTCTTTCAAGAGTATCGTATATATAGAAAACAAACACTTTTAAAACAAACAAATTTTACAGGAACGAAAACAAGTTTCATACGGAGATTTATAATGGGAAATCTTTGCAGCTTTTCTCCATTTGAAAGTACTCAAGATACCTTGCGTAATTTTTCAACATTATCATCCCTGCTTACTTATGGCTGATGCAATGCAAAATCCCCGTAGACTTTCTATTTTGGGATGTATTAAGAAACCCGAAGTGGCAAAGGGGACATTTTTTATATTGGTGGATGAACATAGTTTGAGCACAAAGTTATTTATTATTATCGAAATATCAAGCAAAAAGTGGTGGAAGCAAAAACTCGGAACATAGTATATAGTCTGTGCAAAGATATCCCGAATTCAGATTTTGCTTAATTGCTTGATATTTATAAATACCTCAGAGTTCAAATGAAGCTCATTCAAAAGTATGAAAAATCTCCAAGATTTCTCAGCCCGTTAAATTAGGGTTTCAATACAATGCTAAATATGTGATGTCTACAGGGATTTTGAATTGCAGCAAGCCCGTCTGAAAAAGTTGACAAATTGCGCGATGTATTCCTAATGGAAAAAAGATGTAAACATTCCCCATTATAAATCTCCGTAAGGAATCTCTTTTTGTTCCTGTGAATTTTTCCGAATAAAGATGATAATGTGTCATTGAAATTATTTTGGAAATTATCCCCTTCAGCTATTTCAAATACACTTTATTCACAGGTATGTGTATTTTTTTAATTAAAAAAATTGTCCAAATGTGCTGCATCAAAATCTTGGGACAAACTATAGAAAATAAACCTATATTAACCGGCATCAATGTGCTGGGAGCGAATCATCGCAGCACGAACCATCTCGGGGCGAAACCGATGTGGGGCGAACCGAGATAGCATCTCGGAGCGAAAAACGCAGAAGTGCGACACATTCCGTTGTCAAAGGAAAAATGTCAACTTGGATCAAGACTCGTTCAATTGAGAAATTGTTTAATCTTGTGAAATTGTCTACACTCTTATTATAATAATTGTAAGATTACAAAATTAACGTAATTCAAACAGAAAATAATAGCAGTCGCCGGCTACTTTCACTGCCTTCCCATGAATCAAAGTGCGCCATTTTGAATGCGTAAATACTTCTACTTACCACTATATTGAGTTGCAGATAAAACGTTGAAAACCAAATCATCTTCGGTCAAAAACCCTCAATCCAACCTAACGGATCACTCAACAAAACATTTTAATGCACTGAATACCATATTTTTATCTTCTTGTGCAGATTTTCAAAAAAGAAATTTGGCGGATATCTTTCCTTTAGACTACATAACGCATTATTGTTTACCACCTCTACCGGAAAATGATTACAACGCATGACCATGCAATGGCATTCGGCAAACTTTGGACTGTTCGGTTATCTATAAAGGTAATCGGGCGAGATGTGCCGAGGATGTGTACTGGTAGTTCTCGGTTGTTTTCCTTTCGTTGACCCATATAACCGATGCTTTCCGATTAATTTTTTCAATATGGAAGACAGTGATGGAACATGTGTTGTGGCTCAAATAGAAAAAAATACTCGGCAATGTTTTCAAAGTCGAAAACATGCGAATTGTCTGCTAGATATCATTGCATATTCAGAGGTTATAACATTTACTGTTGTTTCACAGCTGCACGCCTAATAGGCTTAGCGCCACAGAATTTGTGTGAAAATAGGTTATCGCGATAATCATTAAAAAAAAAATACAGCGTAAATTTTCATACGCCGTTAATTGCAATTTTTTTTAACACCCAAAGAACTGTAGCTTTCAGGTCGTCCATCCAGTTTTTTTTACCATGAGCTACAGACATGCAGCTGTGATATTTCCTGTGGGTTTATGTACTATAATTAACGAAAATTTAAACAAGTAATCAGTTCTGAATTTTTAATGGTGTTTAACAGGTTGGGACCATTTTCCCATATAGGCTATTCATTATTTAGGATTTAATATCCCAAATGGGATATAGAATATGTATAAATATTTTTTTTGATTTTCAAAAATGTGAAAAATTCACAATATAATGCATAGCATGTAACAACTGTTTGGGAAATGACCCCTCAGTAGGTCCAAAATGTTTAGTGGTCTCGCTTACCCCAGACTCTTGCTCTTGAGACTTGAGTCAAATCTTCAAAGCGAGAGTCTGGGGTAAGCGAGACTAAGATGTCTAGGGGGTAAATCTCATTAACCATAGGTTTACAGTAAAACTTGCTCACCAATAGTTGTTGTATTTGATGTATATTGTATGTATGCAGACTATAATTATAAAAATTATTCTATAAACATTTCCAGTATTTGCACTGTAAATTCATACAAATACCCATTATTATAGCCCAAACAGAATATTACATGTATATCCCGTTTGGTCCTAACCTTCTTAACCGGTATGTATGTTGTAACAATATATTTTCTAAATCAATATTTTGATAAATTTTGAATTCCAGAATACATGCTATAGTATTTTATTTTTACAGACGAAGAATAAAGTGATTCTACTTGCATGTATTCGATCCTTCCATAGATTATTTGCCTTGTACTTGTCTTCTGGAGAATTATTCCTTGATATTCCAAATGATCTCAAAGAAGCAGGTATGACAATTTTGTAGGATTTGCAAAAAGCTAGATTATTTCAATTGAAAGTAACTGTAAATTAAAAGTTGTCAATTTGAGCTCAAAATTTATTTTTTCAATTTTTATGTCTAGAATTGTTAATATAGATGTTTTTAATGCTTTGACAAAATTTTAAAGTCAAATATCGAGTTACAAGTGAATTACAGAGGTTAGAATTGTTGAATTGTTAATGTTTACATTTTTGTTGTATTGGTATAAGTTTCAATCTAATGTTGCTGTTTATTGTGTAGCTGCAGGTCTGTAGCTCCCGGTCTGAAAAAAAATTCGGATAGACGACCTGGGAGCTACAGTGCCTCCCATAGTAAAAAACAATTTACGGCGCACAAAAAAAATGCCCTAGTTTTGGACTGATTAATTTCATTTCATTAATCTCATGGTCCCTGGGGGTATGGCGTATAGATTCAAGTTTGTTTAAATCATAGTCCCGGAGTAACAGTGAGGCCACAATGGGGGATGAATTTTTACATAGGAATATATAGAGAAAATCTTTTTAAAATCTTCTTTTTAAAAACTTTTTGGCCAGAAAAGCTTAAACTTGTGTAGAGGCATCCTCGGGTAGTGTAAATTCAAGTTTGCAGAATCATAGTCCCTGGGGGGAGGGCAGGGCCGCAATGGCGGGTTGAATTTTTACATAGGAATATATACATGTAGAGAAAATTTACTGGGAAAGTTTTCAGTCCAAAACTCAGTACTTTGTGTGAAAGCTCAGGTTATGCAGATTTAAGTTTGATGAAACCATGATTTCCTAGAGAAAATGGGGGGGGGGGGTATATAGGATTAGAGAAAAATCTTCTTACAGGTACAACAACAAAAGGGGCTTGGTATTTACCAAAAAAAAGATGTGGATAACAGTTGGCAGATTTTTAATTTTTTTAGCAAGATCTACTGTACTTAGTTGTCAAGATATTTTGATTTTGATACTGTAATGCAAATTCGATCAGAGTTAAGGCAGTTGTTGCTCAGGTGGGCCTCTTGTTTGGTGTAATAGGTTGTTTCAGGGTCTGTAACACTTGTGTACACATTACCACTTTGGGTTATCGAGGGATGTAACATTTGTGTACACATAACCACTTTGAGGTATTGAGGATATACAACAGTAGGTTATGTATAACGGGACTACATTTTGACTTAGATAGATCAAGAATTTTGAAAAACCAAGATGTATTGAAAAATAAAGTTTAAAAAATCTGGACAGGAGACTCGCTTCTAGCAATCAAAAACTTCTCGAGTTTGAAGTTCGAGCCATCAAGAGTTACCTGTACAAGAACTGTTTAGGTGAGCGATGTGGCCCATGGACCTCTATTTCCTAAAAATTGGTCAAATGGACTTCAAGGTTTTGAATGCTACTGAATTTTCCCAATTTGACCAAAAAGCTGTTTTTTTTTATTGTTAAGATCTAAAGAAAGAGGAAAAATACAAACTTTGGTTGAAGGAGAGGTATGAGGAAACTATTGCTAAGCTGATCCAGCTTGTTCACCATGAGAATCTGAATGTCAAGGTAAGAGACTGGTTTAAAGTAGAAGTATCTAGAATATTCCATCAGATTGTAATTATTATGTGCTGATATAGACACATTTACCATCTAATAATAGTGAAGCAAACCAACATGTATGCATACAAGTCGCAAGGAAAATGTGCAAAACGTCATCATTTTGGGGAATTTTCAAGGAAATATATTTTGTTATAGAGGTAATAAAACACTTGTTGTTTCTTAACAAATATGCAATGGCTTATTTTAATGATTAGATATATTTGTTAGGTCACCTGAGTCACTCATGTGCCCTATTGCAATTGGTTTTCGTTCCTTATTGTGCATCCATTGTGTGTTAACAATTTTACATTTTAAATTTCTTCTTGAAAACTAAAAGGCCAATTGTTATTATGTTTGGTGTAAAGCATTTCTGTTGTAAGAGGAATCTAAATTTTGAAATTCATGGCTTTACCAACCTCAGGGCCTTATTAGGCTTGGCCAAATATGCTAAAAAGGCCAAATTTTAAGCTACTACCACACAATGTAAAGGGATGGGGGGGGGGGGGGGGGTTGGGGGGTAAATCCATGATTATATATAATTTCCATGAAGCTCTCTACCAAACATGTGAAATTCATGGTCCCTAGGTAAAGGGGTTCAGACCCTAGGGTGGGGCCAGTATAGCCATATAGTAAAAACCAGTGCCGGACATCTCATCGAAAGGCAACTCGCCGAATGCGACAACTCATCGAAAGTCAACTAATCGAAAGTAAAACTCACCGACGCGACATGTCAACGAAAGACATCTCGTGGATGACGACAACTCATTGATATAAATTGAAATAGAAATATAAATGTTTGAACACTTTTCAGGTTATCGTCTTCATTTTATTTTCAGTCACGATATGTCTGAGGGAGGAAGGGATTTTACATTTATTCCTTCGCAAAGGAATAAAAACTAATTAGCTTACAATGGTTTTATTTACATTTGTGATCGGAAAAATGAAAAAAAAAATATATATTGGAAAAAACAAAAAGATTTACTCGATCGTTTCAACATTCGGAGAACGAGTCGCGAATAGCAATTATTTACCACAGGGGTTCAATTTTTTTTTTATGATGGTCAAGTCCAGGACTTAAAGAGTAAATTTTAGGCAAGTCTGAAAAAGAAATTCCCAAGTCCACATTGTCATGATTGATAGATAAAATTATATCAACTAATATCACTAAAACTAATGTTATAATTTATTTTAATATGTTGCAATGAATAAAAACTATATGTTTGAAATTATGTTTTATTTTATTCATTTTATCATTGTATTAAAGCCATGGCCTATCGTCAAGCCAGTGGCTTTTGGAATTCGCGAATTTTCTTCTTTTCATAAGTTTCGTCTGAGGAATTATTATTTTTATTACACCTCGAGTCACCCCCGGCTTCATGTTCCTCACAGGGTCTTTCATTTGTCCTTTCTTTGCGTATATTACTGCTCGTAAATCCAAAATTCAACAAACTTACTGCCGTTTGTCATAGGGGAGAAACATGAGAAAATGTGTAAAAGCAGGTCATACTGCAACGGAAAATAAAAAGACGGATTGTATTTTCGAAATGTTTGTAATGCTTATGTGTTCATTAATGCCAAAAAATAACACATTTTTATTAAATCCATGATGGAATTTGATTTATTTTTAATTTTACGAACTTTTCTTTTAATTTAAGGAGTCCGACTTTAGTTTGCATTGCGCATGTTTTTGCGCATTCTAATATAAAACAGTTGATTTATACTTCTTATGAATTTTTTTCGATATCATTTATAAAATTGATCACAATTAACAAAATACAGATAAAAATATTTAGATTTTTAAAGGAAATTTTTATTTTTAACACGATTTTTACGTTGTGCGGTAGGGGAGCATTGCCATTGCGCTTTTATGACGTTATGATAAAATTAAGCTTTGTAGGAGTACGTTCTAAAAAATGTACGCTGTTGAAATTTTATATACAGAATGATGCTATCCTCGAGGACATATTCCTCATTTTTGGAATGAATCCGTTATACCAATCGTCATTCGTGATGATCCAAATATATAGCATAATTTGGTGCATTTTAATATTTTGAGATGGCCCCTACTAAAAACCAGACGATATAATTTTGTGTTTTTTACATATAAGGTAGGAAATGATATTACTAATCTAACAATTTGAGAAAAAAAGCTATTGTAGTATTTTCTTAAAACTGCTTTGATGTGCGGAAAATGACAGTTTCCTATATATTCCTATAGTAAATGTACCTCTATTTTGAGATGGTCCCTAAAAAGAACTAGACGGTCGATTTTCATGAACCTTCGCAAATAAACTAGAGTTGGTTTAAATTACATATGGTTAAAAAATAAAGAGTTATGCTATTGTAGTTTTTCCGCAAAAAAACCCAAATCGGCCTCCTTAATAAAAGATAAGCAAGACACAAAGCCAAGTCCCTGGACTTCGGCAATTCTAAATGCCGAGTCCGGATCCGGAATTTGTTAGTCCGGGACGTCGGGCTTGAGGAATTTTGAACCCCTGTTACCATACCTTGAAGGGCTAGCACACAATATAAGGTATTAATTTAAATGTAATTCAGTGCGAATACAATTAAAAAATTTTTACACCTGTTAGTTATTGTGTTTTACTTTTCACTTTTAGTGTCTACTTTTTAGCTCACCTGAGCTGAAAGCTCAAGTGAGCTATTCTGATCACATTTTGTCTGTCGTCCGTCTGTCTGTCTGTCCGTCTGTCTGTCTGTCTGTCTGTCTGTCTGTAAACTTTTCACATTTTCAACATCTTCTCAAGAACCACTAAGCCAATTTCAACCAAACTTGGCACAAAGCATCCTTAGCCAAAGGGGATTTAAATTTGTGAAAATTAAGGATCACGCCCTTTTGCAAAGGGAGATAATTAGGAATTTATGAAAATTTTGGAGAAATTTTCAAAAATCTTCTTCTCATGAACCATAAGACCAGGAAAGCTGAAACTTGTGTGGAAGCATCATCAGGTAGTGTAGATTCTAATTTGTGAAAATCATGACCCCCGGGGGTAGGGTGGGGCCACAATTGGGGGTCGAAGTTTTACATAGGAATATACAGAGTAAATCTTTGAAAATCCTCTTCTCATGAACCATAAGACCAAGAAAGCTGAAACTTGTGTGGAAGCATCCTCAGGTAGTGTAGATTCTAATTTGTGAAAATCATGACCCCCGAGGGTAGGGTGGGGCCACAATGGGGGGGTCGAAATTTTACATAGGAATATACAGAGTAAATCTTTAAAAATCTTCTTCTCATGAACCATAAGACCAGGAAAGCTGAAACTTGTGTGGAAGCATCCTCAGGTAGTGTAGATTCTAATCATGACCCCCGGGGGTAGGGTGGGGCCACAATTGGGGGTCGAAATTTAACATAGGAATATATAGAGTAAATCTTTAAAAATCTTCTTCTCAGAAACTAATCAGCCAGTAAAGCTGAAACTTGTGTGGAAGCATCCTCAGTTAGTGTAAATTGATAGTTGTGAAAATAATGATCCCCGGGGGTAGGGTGGGGCCACAATGGGGGATCGAAGTTTAACAAAGGAATATATATGGTAAATCTTTAAAAATCTTCTTCTCAGAAACTAATCAGCCAGATGATTCTTTATAATTGTTAAGACTTTGGCCCCAGGACAATTCTTTGGCCTCACAAGAAGGTTCAGAGTTTCATTTACGTTTATATCCCATATATAAACAATTGTTAAGGATCTTTTTGAGAACTGCAATACTCAACATATGATATGACTATAAAATCATCCTTTTAGAAAAGGGACTAATGATTATAAACATAAGAATATCCAGGGGAAAAATGGATTTTATTTATACAGGATCTACATGTATTATTGTACATTGTCCAGATAGTTTGTATTATGACTCCATTAAGCTGATTTTATCATACCTATTGTTCCTCAGGTGAGCGATGTGGCCCATGGGCCTCTTGTTTATATACTTATACAGTATAGTCATCTTTATATTGCAAATTAATTTTGTCAAATTATGACGTCCAAATTCATGCTTTACATATTAAAACAATTATTATTATATGTTAGAAACTGGTAACCAACTAGTATGCTCTAAATCACATTGTATTTGATCGTTACATTTTTAGCACACCGAGACTAAGTCAGGGTGAGCTTATGCTATACCCTCGGCGTCGGCTTCCGGACCTGGTTAAAGTTTTTGTTGCAGGTCCTGTATCTAAGCTATTACTTGTCCTATCTTCACCAAACTTGCATTGATGATGCATCTGGACCTACTTATGAACTTGAAAGACTTGGATGCTGAATCTGAGTCCTAAATTTCAGATGCTGGAGGAGGTTAAGGTTGTTGGACCAGGTTAAAGTTTTTGTTGCAGGTGCCCTTTGATAGCAATATCTAAGTTACTGCAGGTCCGTACTTCACCAAACTTGCATGGATGGTGTGTCTTATGATACTGATGCACCAGACAGGCTTTAGTGCTGAATCTGAGCCATTGGTTTCAGATGCTGGAGGAGGTTAAGGTTTTTGGAGCTGGTTAAAGTTTTTGTTGCAGGTGCCCTCTGATGATTATATCTTAGTTATTACTTGTCCTAACTTCACTAGACTTCCATGGATGGTGCGTCTTATGATACTGATGCACCTGACAGGTTTGAATGCAGAGTCTGAGCCATAGGTTTCAGATGCTGGATATGGTTAAGTTTTTTGGAACAGGTCACATGTTTAATAGATAATAGTACTTTTTCAAACTTGCATACTTGATTAAACTGTAGTATAAATGAATCACAGAGGAAGCTTCAGATGCAGAGCTTGATCTCCATTATCAATGATGCTAAAAAATATATCTTAGTTATTACAGGTCCTAACTTCACCAAACTTGAATGGATGGTGTGTCTTATGATACAAATGCACCTGACAGGCATGGATGTTGAATCTGAGCCATAGGTTGCGGATGCTGGAGCAGGTTAAGGTTTTATTTGCTAGTGCCCTCTGATGATGATATCTTAGTTATTACTGGTCTGAACTTCACCAAACTTGCATGGAGATGCGTCTTATGTATACTGATGCACCTGACAGGCTTGAATGCTGAATCTGAGCCATAGGTTTCAGATGTTAGATGAGGTTTAGTCTTTTTGGGGAACAGGTCACATGTTTTACAGATGATAGCTTGCATAGTTGATTTAACTATTTTATAAAAGAAACGCAGAGGTTGCTTCAGATGCAGAGCCTGATCTCCATTATCAAGGATGCTAAAGAAATCTCCTACCTTAATCAAACCTGCTCGATAGATAGATGTGTTTGTTGATAAATGATATAACATGATTCCTATGATATAGTATTGTATGGTATGAAAAAATATTGTTTAATATGATACAATATAATATCATGTAATATTATAAAAAGTTATATTATACGATATGATATTGTATAAATTTTTTTTATATTTTATGTTATGATATTGTATCATAATATCATTATGTATAGTATTGTATATTATGATACAATATTGTATAATATTATATTGTATTATTAATTAGGGCCCCGCAAGGATTTGCGGGTGCCCTATAGTAATCACTCTGTCCATCCGTCCTTCTGTCCGTCCGTCTGTCACTCTTCCGTCCACAAATTTCCTGTTTTTTTCTAATAACTTTTTTTATGGTTGCCGAATCAAGTTCAAATTTGGTATGGTAGTTCAGTAGGCAGAAATACATATTTTGATGCCAAGTTTGGTTCTCTATGTCTTCTGGTTTGGAGCTGGGGTGGTGGGGTAGATTCCTAACTATGCATAAGAATGAATGGGCAAAGAGAGATAACTGCTGAGAATGAATGGGCAAAGAGAGATAACTGCTGAGAATGTTACCATTGTATACATGGAAGGCTGTGCAATATTTGTCCTTTGGGATTAATTAACCTTCCACAGGAAGAAAATCCTAAGCTTTATCTTTATCTGTCACATTAAGATTAATTAATGCACTGCCTGTGTTGGCAAGTGAACTTTGTTTTGAAGTTAAGGTCAATTTTGAATGATGTGTAGTATTGTGTACATTCTTTGAAATATGGATTTAAAATATAATATTCATATTTTATTTTGGTTAAAATACCGTACACAGTGATTTATAATAATTTTATTGAATTCTAAAAACAAGATATATATTAAGATATCCTTTTTCACTATTTAATTTTTTAATTATTTTTTTTTTCAGCCTTAATGCTGTTAATTTTAACAGGTAATCAGATATAACCCCATTCTGTCATGTTTGAAAAAAAAAATCTTATTGTAAATTTAGAAAAAAAAGGATGAGAGAGCAGAACAATTAATCCCCTGGGATTAATTATCTTGCCTGCTGCAGAAAATTCAGAGGCTTATCTCTATCTGTCATATTGAGATTAATGAACACCTTTGACTGCACTGATGTTTATTTTGAAGCAAATTAAACTCTCATTCCATGAGCTGC
Source organism: Magallana angulata (assembly GCF_025612915.1). NCBI lineage: Eukaryota > Metazoa > Mollusca > Bivalvia > Ostreida > Ostreidae > Magallana > Magallana angulata. The sequence continues at coordinate 35,836,740 of NC_069116.1, forward strand.
ACCCTAATATTTTTACCCCTCAGTTTAAAGTATGGTATTTGATAAAGAATATATTTCATTCTAGTCCAAATACTTATATTCTGTAAAATAAAAAAAATATATGAATTACAATAAAATTTAAAAAAAAAATTATTAGATATCAGTTTTTTTATTCTTTTTTTTTTCTTTTTTAATGAGTCATGGAATTCAAAGTTTTTTTCACTTCTCGATATTAATTGTCATAGTGGGGCCCTTCCTGACTGATCAGTTTTCTAGTTTATTATCTAATCACATGATACTATTACATAAGATATTGCAAAATATATAATATTGTATCCTATGATTCTATATTGTATATTCTATGATATTGTATCATTATACGATTTTGTTTAATATATAAGTTTCTGTAATACAGAATTATATCACATGAAATTGTATAATATGATACTGTTTTATTATATAATATCGTATCATACGATATTGTATAATATGATATTGGTTAATAATATTATATAAATAGTGCCTGTTTGGGAGGGTAACAGTTGAAATTGACACCCCGAGAAAACCATTGTCAACCGACGCGAAGCGGAGGTTGACAATGGTTTTCGAGGGGTGTCAATTTCAACTGTTATCCTCCCAAACAGGCACTATTTATTTTGTTATACTGAATGTCTTTTTTTAAAATTTTAAGAAAATTTTACTGCTTTTATATAGGAATAATGTGAATTCTACAGCGAACCGTACGCGCATAATTTTCGCGCATGTAACATTTTTTAATGTTACCCGTTGCCAAGTGCGTTGCTAACGCTGAGGGTAATAGTAAATATTATTAACTGCGTCTTAACCAATCAGATTTCAATATTTAACATGAAAGTATAACAAGATATATTATCACATCACATGAAATTGTATTGTATGATATTGTAAAATATATTATTGTATCATGTGATACAATATGTATAATATATTATTGTATTATATAATATTTTACTTTATCACATAATATTGTATCATTTGATGTGATACCATGTTGTATCAAATAATATTGTATGATATTATACAATATCATATTATGTATCATAAATGATACAGTATCATACAATATCATATGTTTCAATGTTATGATGTATTATGTGATATGATATTGTAATGTAATACTATATTGTTTTATATATTATGATAATGTATTTTTTGATCAAATACAATAACGTATAACACAATACAATGTCATTTTATACGTTACAATATCTCATCATTGTTTATTATGGTATTTTATTTTATTATATATGATATATGTTGTAAATATGATAGGATGCAATATTTAATTTTATATTATTGTATTGATTAACATATAAACATATGATTATCATACAATTTTTTTACATATGATATACGATATTGTGTCAAAACAGAATCCATGAATATCCAAGATCATAAAGTATGATTTTCATTTAATATGATAAAGGTGGTCTTCATAAAGGTGAAGTCTCATTCGGGTGATGTCTCGTCTCGGTGAGCTTTGTAATCTGTGATTACCTATGTTTACATTATTCAAATCGATAGAAAGAAAATTGTTGTTAGAATGTCCCCTTCAGTATCATCATCATATCTATATCTCTTTCTTTCTCTCTCTCTCTCCCAAACTTGCGTATATACTTTGCTATGTGATGTCGGTGATAAGTTTTAAGGCATCTCTCTCTTTAAACGTCTGAATATCATTTAATGAAACAAATTAAAAATATTAAAAGGTATTGGAATGTACATCACTTACTTACATAATTATGTAATTTTTGCAAATTTCCAATTATCGGCTTAAAAATTTACAGTGGCAATTTGAAACATACAGGTAGTTATATTTTATGGTTCAAAAATTTATTTCAATGAATTTATTTTTACTTTTATGTACTCAAAATTAATATTAGTTTTGTTTCGTTTCGTTCGGTTTCATTTCGTTTCGTTCGATTTCGTTTTGCACTTTACAGGCGTCCGATCCCAGGGGATAGGCCGGGGCTCGCTCATCGGAGAAAAAAAATACCGGCCTATGCCCCGAAAAATACGGTACTTTGGTCAAGTTCGAAAATCAGCATTGGTCGATACTTTTTGTTGGAGTTATGGGACTTTGACCACAATAATGACTCTGTTTTATCCAAAAATTGACCTTATAAGCGCTCTCATGCCTACAAATTTTGACTGATTTATCACATTTTTTTGTAAGCGCTCCCATGCCTACAAATTTTGATGGATTTTCATTAAATTTATACCAAATGTTTATACCACTATTACCTTGGTCAAGTTTAAAAATCAGCATTGGTCGATACTTTTTGTTGGAGTTATGGGACTTTGTGACCTTGTAAGCGCTCTCATGCCTACAAATTTTGACGGATTTTTATTAAATTTATACCAAATGTTTATACCACTAATACTTTGGTCAAGTTCGTTTAGATTGTAGTATTTTGAATATATTTGCAACAGGAAAACTAGAAAAAAAAAAAGTGGGTGGTGGTGGTAAAAAAATGTTCCTCCCAACCTCCCCACACATTTAATTCTGGAACAGCCCTGAATGTTTGAAAATATTGCAATTTCATATACAGTATACTAGTATGCTGCTTGACTGGCGGAGGACCCAGGAATTCTATTCTTGTCACTGTAAAACGAGAAAATATGGCGCACTACAATTTTTAGCGCCATTGGCGCAACTGCCTCTGAGCGCTAAAATTAATAGTGCGCCAACGATTTTCCATATGTATTGAATTTCTTCAAATTGCAAAACAATAACGTCAGTCCATTTTTAAGGCTATATAGAGTTGTTCATTTAAATATCAGATGCTGTCGGTTCTATTTGTTTAAACAATTACACAGGTAAACGGTATGGGTTATGGGGTATACAGGGTTGTCTCTAAAAATTGAAGTAGAAGGAGGAAATGAAAAAGTAGAAGGAGGTCTGGGGGTCTATCTTATAGCTACATTGTGTTTGAAATGCAAAGATAGCTGGGTAATTAAGGCATTATAGGTGGGGGAATTCCCCGCCTCCCGGGTGTTAGAGACAACCCTGGGTATAAGTGCCTAAACATGGATTAATTAATTCAGTTTTAATTGCTTTTTAATATCTCTCATACCACCTTGAAAATTTGGCTTCTCCCCATGCCACTTCCATTTAGCGCCTCGAGGTGAAAATGTGATTAAGCGTGGCAATCGTTAACGCTGACAATACATGACAATACATGATTGAACATGATTTCTTTGATCTCTGATTTGTGGATATAAAGATAACAAGACCATACCTATTTTTGTGTTTTTTTAAATGTAAAATTATTGTGAAAAAGATTCTCTCATGGTGATCGAAATTAATGGTAAATGTAGCATTCGATTTCACTTTTAGTTTCGGGACTCTTCTAGTATTATCCAAGTCGACACATTAAATTCAAATTCCGATAACTCAAATTTGTTTAACAACAAAAATTACACATCATCGCCAATAAATGAAGTTTTCATATCTATCTACTGACGATTTACACAAAAGTAAGTGTATTGTTCTCAACGACAGTTTACCGAGATAGAAATCAAAGTCGTTCTGTTCACGTGCTTGAGTGAACACAGAACTAAATTTTGGGCGTGATCGTTCATCAAACAACAACATTTTTTGTATTCTTTTTTAAAGAAATGCATGCATGCGCTAAAATATAATTGCGCTAATGTACTGGCACTAGCGTTTGCGCTAAAATACGTATGCGCCAAATTTTCTCGTTTTACAGTATTTAAGCAGGCATTATTTATGCCTAAGGTGATAATAGCTGTAGGTATAACTGTTCTTAAGACAACACAAGCCAATACTGAGTTGAAGAGGCTAATAACTAACTCTAATAAGGCAGTAGGGGATAAAATCACTGTCATTTTATTTCCAGTTGCATTTAAAATAGTTTTTGAGCAATGAGTGTTTAAAAAATATAATAGCGTCCAAAATCGAAATTTACAAACTTCAAGAAAGATAACTCTGTTTACAGAAAACTATTAAAAAACATGGCATCTAAAAGCAATCTAGTAGGATTACAGAACGGCAATTTCTGTTTAAAATAAATGCTGTTCTGTTACAAAAAAAAGAGATTGTTTTATAATTATTCATAATTAATTACACCTGAGGTGATAATAGCTATATTGGCTGATTGGTGACTGTAGGCGGCATGTCACCTAAAACAACACAAGCTAACACACCACTTTTAAAAGGTGCTATCATACCATCTTTATCAGTCAACAGGGGATCAAAATCACTATCATTTTATTTTCAGTAGTATTTTAAATAGTTTTAAAGCTTATACCAAGTTTTAATTAGTGTATCAATTAAAAAAATGGTGTCCAAAATCGAAAGCTTAGATAGGATAGATGTCTTAACTGAACACAACACTTTTAAAATGCATTGCATCTAGAAATATCTAGAATATAGTCATGCTTGATAAAATATGCTTATGTTATTGATAATCTGTAGACTGTTTTTGATCAGAGTTGTTGCTCAAGTGCGTGATGTGGCCCCTGGGCCTCTTGTTTAAAGTGTGAAATAAACAGACCATTTCTGCATTTTGGCCTTATTATAGAGATAATGTAGCTGAGATGAGTAATTTGGCCCATGAGTTTCCTGGTTTTTAGCTCACCTGAGCTGAAAGCTCAAATGAGCTTTTCTGATCACTTTTTGTCCAGCGTCTGTCTGTCTGTCCGTCCGTCTGTCTGTCTACCTGTAAACTTTTTTACATTTTCAACTTCTTCTCCTAAACCACTGGGCCAATTTTAACAAAACTTGGCACAGAGCATGATTGGGTAAAGGGGATTCAAGTTTGTTAAAATAAAGGGCCACGCTTTATTTTAAGGGGAAATAATAAGGATTTATTGAAAATTTGGTGATATTTTTCATAAATCTTCTTAAAAAAACATTTGAAATTTTTTATTCTAAATCTCTTACTCCAGAACACAACTGTTACTTGTGTGACAGGTAGGGTAGATTCAAGTTTGGTCAAATTATGATCCCTGGGGTAGGGTAGGGGCACAATGGGGAGGGGTTAAATCTTTACAACTGAATATATTGAGAAAAATCTTTTTCTAAAAAAATCATTTTCTTAGAAAAGGTTCAACATTAGTGAAAGCCACCTTTGATAGTGTACATTCAAATTTGTCAAAAACATATTTTTCAGGAGTAGGGTGGAGCCACATGGGGGGGGGGGGGGGGTTCAATTTTACAATAGAAAACATTTTAAATTCATAAAAAACTCAAATGTTATAATATATGGTTTTACTTATATGTAAGCATTTTGACATATTGTTTGATTCTTTAAAATTGTTTAGACTTTGGCCCCTAGACAATTCTTGGGCTTCACAAGTTTGATGTTGGTTAATATTCCATTTGATTTAGATCTTCTTAAGAACTGTAATGCTCAATATGTGAAATGACTATACTGTGACAAAAAGGGATCAATGATAAACAGAATATCCAGAGAAAAAAATTGATTTTTTCAAATTCAGGATATGTCAGGCTACATTGTCCATTTTTTTAGCTCACCTGAGCTGAAAGCTCAAGTGAGCTATTCTGATCGCATTTTGTCAGTCTGTCTGTCAATCTGTAAACTTTACATTTTGAACTTCTTCTCTAAAACCGCTTGGCCAATTTCAACCAAATTTGGCACAAAGCATCCTTATCGTAAGGCAAATATAAATTGCAGAAATAAAAAACCGATCTTTTTCCAAAGCGGAGAAAACCTCAAAACTGTAGAAAAAGGGGGTGCATTTTTAAAAATCTTCTTCTAAAGAACTACTGAGTCAAATTCAACGCAATTTAAGATAAATAATCCTTATCAAAGGGAAAATATATATTGCAAAAATTAAGGGCCAATCTTTTTCCGAATTTGAGTTATTACGAAAAAAAATAATTGAAAGGGGTGGGCTTCGATCAGTTTATAACTTCGGGTTCGGTATTCCATATCTCAAAAACCTCTTTGAAGCGGCCATTTTGAACATATGAGAAATGGGTCACTCTGACAAAGATGAATTTGTTTGTTGTGGAACAGTTTGCGTGCGAAAGGAATATTTCAAATATGCAAGATACATTAATGCCGATTTTGTGAAGTAAATTGAGATTAAATATTCCAATGCGTTGACATTTTCACCTTTGACGGTGGTTTTAGCTTGTTTTCATTTTCATGAATTACGGTTTGTAACTTAGGGGAACTATCGCCTGTATTTCGTAACTTTTACGTATCAATCAAATATAGACATCGGTAAATAAGACAGTTGACTGTTACTTGTGGAAAATAAGATACATTAACAGGTACAGTACTTTAACAACTAAAATACAAATTCTAATGCAATGGTAATACAGTATGGTCTTTGCGTACTAGTTGATTACTGCAATATGTTTTAGGCTAGTTGTCAGTATTTTCTCTAGTCTATCAGTCTAAACGGAGATTAATTTTGCTGATGGAAATACTAAGTGTGTGTACATGTAGCAGAGACATAAATAATTGTTAGCTCACCTGCGGTGAAATATACAGAGAAATATTTTTAAAACTATTCTTCTCAAAAATCAATTGGCCAGAAAAGCTGTAACTTGTGTGGAAGCATCCTCAAGTAGTGTAGATTCAAGCTTGTCCAAACCATGATCCCCGGGGTATACAGTTGGGCCCCAATGGGGGATCAAATTTTTAGATACAAATGTATAGAGAAAAATCATTAAAAATCTTCTTCTAAAAAACCAGTAAGGCAGAAAAGCTGTAACTTGTGTGGAAGCATCTTCAGGTAGTATAGATACAATTTTTAGCCCACCTGAACCAAAGGCTCAAGTGAGCTTTTCTGATCACAATTTGTCCGTTGTCTGTCGTTGTCGTTGTTGTAAACTTTTCACATTTTCATCTTCTTCTCAAGAACCACTGGGCAGATTTCAACCGCACCACTAGGTGAAGGGGACTCATGTTTGTTCAAATGAAGGGCCACATCCTCTTTAAAGGGGAGATAATACAGGCCTCTCACACCCATTTTTGGTACTGGGTCCGGGGCCAATGAATTGGGAAAAATGCGACGTTTTGATAGAAATTGGGAATTTTATTCCTTGCTTAGTGTACAGTCCCCAGAACAAAAACTAGGGTATATTTATAGGATTTTTTAAAGATTTATTTTTTTTTAATTATTTTTAAAACTGGGAACATGTGTGTATTATAATGAGAAGGAAAAAAAAGTTAATTCACAGTGTGTGATACAAGTTTGTTACTGAAGATGTAAAATTTCCAAAAAGGTTTTTGTGTAATTACTAGCAACTTGTTACTGAAGATGTAAAATTTCCAAAAAGGTTTTTGTGTAATTACTAGCTATATGTCAAAAGGCAAAGAAAAAAATTATACAGTTTTTTTTTAATTTTAATAATATCTCATTAAAAAGTATATCTTATTTGTATTAATGTAAAATTTAATCTATATTTGTATTTATACCTTTAATAGATAAATGTTTCTTGATTGTGTTAGCCTAATGACAATATTTATAAAATAGTCTCTGTACTTCTGTGTGTTTGGGGTATTAGTCCAACCCTTTGACCCACTTACTAACGTTTTGTAGAGGATCTGTTCACACAAACATTTTTATAATAATTTCAACATTTGTTGCAGAATTATAAACTACTAACAGCTTATCAGCTAAGTGTAATATCAGAATTAAAAGTAATAAACGTTTATAAAAATTACACCGTTTCTGTCTGAGGAAATTCTGGCTATAGGTTACCTACCGATCACAAGAAACAGTTTACAACGTGGTAGTGTTGCACATCTTCACAGTGCTTTTGTGACTGCTGAATATACATGATATATTTTTAGAATAAGTATGATTTATTTCAAGTTAAATGATTAATAATATTAGGCAATCTCAAATTGGGAAAAACACACTCAATTTTGGGGAAAAAAATGCCCTTTTCACGTTGGGAATGGGGCCGAATATCGGCCCCAATTATAGAGGATCGAGAGGCCTGTAATAGAGAATTATTGAAAATTTGTTGGTATTTTTCAAAAATCTTCTTCTCAAAAACTATTAGGCCAGGAAAGCTCAAATTAAAATGGAAGCATCCTCAGACAGTGTAAATTCAAGTTTGTTCAAATCATGGTCCCCGGGGTTGGGAGGGGCCACAAGAGGGGGATCAAGTTTTACATAGGAATATATTGAGAAAATCTTTAAAAATCTTCTTCTCAAAAACTATTTGGCAAAAAAGCTCAAATTAAAATGGAAGCATCCTCAGGTAGTGTAGATTAGAGTTTGTGCAAATCATAGTTCCCGGGGGTAGGGTGGGGCCCCAATTGGGGGATCAATTTTTACATAGGAATATATAGAGAAAATCTTTAAAAATCTTCTTCTCAAAAACTATTAGGCCAGAAAAGCTCAAATTTGAGTGGAAGCATCCTCAGATAGTGTAGATTCAAGTTTGTTCAAATCATGGTCCCCGGGGGTAGGGTGGGGCCACAATTGGGGGATAAATTTTTATATAGGAATATATAGAGAAAATCTTTTTAAAAATTTCTTTTAAAAACTATTTGACCAAAAAAGCTCAAATTGGCGTGTAACCACCCTCAAATAATGTAGATTCAAGTGTGTTCAAATCATGGTCCCTGGGGGTAGGGCGAGGCCACAATGGGGGATAAATGTTTATATATAGAGATAATCTTTAAAAGTCTTCTTCTCAAAACTATTAGGCCAGGAAAGCCCAAATTTGAGTGGAGGATCCCCAGATCATATAGATTCAAGTTTGTTTAAGAGAAAATCTTTAAAAATCTTCTTTTTAAAGACTATTTGACAAGAAAAGCTTAAACTTGTGTAGAGGCATCCTCGGGTAGTGTAAATTCAAGTTTGCAAAATCACAGTCCCTAGTGGTAGGGCGGGACCGTGATGGCGGTTTGAATTTTTACATAGGAATATATAGAGAAAATCTTTAAAAATATTCTGGGAAAGTTTTCGGTCCAAAACTCAGTACTTAGTGTAAAAGCACAGGTTATGCAGATTTAAGTTTGATGAAACCATGATTCCCTAGAGAAAAGTGGGGCCACGAAATGGGGGGGGGGGGGGGGTATATAGAAATAGAGAAAAATCTTCTTACAGGTACAACAACAAAAGGGGCTTGGTATTTACCAAATAATAAGAGGTGGATAAAAATTGGCAGATTTTCAAAAAAAATTTAGCAAGATCTACTGTACTCAGTTGTCAAGATATTTTGATGCTGTAATGCTAATTTGATCAGAATTAAGGCAATTGTTGATCAGGTGAGCGATGTGGCCCCTGGGCCTCTTATTTTCAAATCATGATATCCGGGTAAGGTGGGGCCACAATAGTGGGGTCGAAATTTTTACATGAGAATACATAGAGAAAAATCTTCTCAACAAAAACCAGTAGGCCAAAAAAGCTGTAACTTGTTTGGAAGCATCCTCAGGTAGTGTAGATTCAAATTTGTTCAAACCATGATCCCGGGGGTAGAGTGCGGCCACAGTTGGTGGGTCGAATTTTACATAGGAATACATAGTGAAAAATTCTTCCCAAAAACCAATTGGCCAGAAAAGCTGTAACTTGTATGGAAGCATCCTCAGGTAGTGTTGACTCATTCTAGTTTGTTCAAACCATGATTTCAGGGGGTAGGGTGGGGCCACCCTGGGGGGGTCAAATTATGTTGGTGCGGGTAATTCGGTACAATCTCTACGTAATGGTTGATTGATGCAACATGTTCTATTAAGAGGCTCAGCAATTTCAATCTAAACGGAGATTATTCTTGCTGCTAGAAATATTTAACTAAAGTATATATATGATGAAAAATAAATTTTAATTGTTTACAAATTCCTATAATTTTACTAACCTGAAAGTCAAGCTTTGAGTTATAAGCAAGATACAGAGCTTTGCGCACAATGCTACTATATGTTTGAACACAAAGCTGATGTCATGCTTTAGTTTGTTTTTATTTTAAATGCAGCTTTTCTGAATAGGTAATACCAAGTTTAAAAATCTTAAGTTGAATGTAATAAACTCATCTGAACAAAAACATGACTCAAACCAAGCTATGTATCTTGCTTATAATTCTACAATTGACGCTGAAATTTTGGTTGATCAATAGAAATGTCTTTCTAAAAGGAAGATATGGTATAGCTACTTTCTGGTGTCCCTTCTTCAACGATGAATTGCATAGATCTACACAAATTTTTGATAGTTTTTCGAACACAATTTAATGAAAACGACGCGTTTTAAACAGTTTCCATAGTCCTGACATATTATTATTATGAGGATAAAAGCATTATCGGTGTTCTTGAAAAATTATTGCAACGGAAAATCATCTTTGTTTGTGGACATTTGTTGTTTATTAATAAAGATGAAAATAATGGATGGGCCTTGGTACAATAGAGCAACATGCCTGCCAATACATTAATTTGAATTATAGTTCTTTAACATATGTGACAACATTTTTCAGTTAAGTTTATTCATCATTCAAGTGAGAAAGGATTTGAAATGTCATACAAAATGAATTCATGCCTGGTAAACAACAATCGTTTGTAATGGAGAAGGCCAATTAAATTTTTCAATATTTTTAATTTGAGGAATTGAGCGCATTCATTCTGATGCATTGAGGTACACTTTTCTTCTTTCACATATAGGATTTTTAAAAATAAAATACAATAACTAGTAAGTAGTGGAGGGACAAAATGTACCTTTATGCTCTCATGTATTTTAATCTTTTTATAAAGTGATGGGGGGGAGGGGGGCTAAATAAAGGGAACTGGAAGTTAACCATGAACACCAACTGAAAATTTAGCTACAAATGTATTTATATTGCATATGATCTTATTTTCGGTAAAAATGGTATTCCATAAAGGTAAATATATCAAAGATTAAGTATATGCAAAAATAAGTGAAAATTCGGATGTTCATTTTTGGTTAATCTTCCGAGGGGCCACATGGCACAATATCCTTTGAACGCTCATATAAAGCCAGTGTTGCTCAGTTGAGCGATGTGGCCCATTGGGCCTGTTGTTTTTGTATATGACTCTGTAAAGCTGATTTTATTATGTCTATCGTTTCTCAGGTGAGCAATGTGGCCCATGGACCTCTTATTTTTCTTTACAGGAGCTTTCACTGTGTACTCTGATGAGGTTCGTATTGGAGGAGGCCCAGCTCCCAGCTGCAAAACATTGTCAGAGCAAGACCCATTTTCCAGTAGCTTTGTTTAGAGTAGGTCAACAATCCTTCATGTTTTAGGAAATGAGTGAAATGATATATATATATATATATATATATATATATATATATATATATATATATATATATATATAATTCAGATTTCTTTTTCTTTCATTAAGTTTCATTAAATGTACCAGTTTTTGTCGCTGAAGGATTCAGGGATTTTTTAACAATTTGGAATGTACATGTTCAGTGCATGATGTTTTGACATTGCAAAGCTGTATAATAATATTGATTGTATGGTATGAACCTTTTCATATCTGTTTATATTGTAAGAACTCTTTTGACTCACTTAAACCAAAACCTCAAGTGAGCTTTTTGGGGTCTCCAGAGTCACTCAGGTGACCAATTGCAATTAGTTTTCGTCTGTCGTCGTGTGTCAACATTTAAATATTTTTAGCTCACTTGAGCTAAAGGCTCTACTGAGCTTTTCTGATCAAAATATTTCCATTGCCTGTCGTTGTTTTTGTCGTCATTGTCATAATAGGGGTCTAAAAAGTTTTATAAACTTGCATAATTGACAAATGATCTAATGAGATATGATCAGAAGTCTTATTTTCTACCTGTGGATCAATAACTTACATTCCAGTTAAAATTAATAACAAAAAATGAGTAAAATTAAATGTTTATCCTCCACACCCCCCCCCCCCCCCCCCATGTACATGTGTACGGTAGCAAATTATAAATCATTTCTTGATTGGTATTTTTCTCTAGATGCACATTAAGATTTTGGAAATTGCTTCTTAATTTTTGAGATAAACAAATGATTGTATGTATTTGGGGCAATAGTAAAGTCTCCTAAACAAAGCAGGTTCATCATTAGGCTGTTTAAAATTAATTCTACGTTAAACGTCACATTAAAATTTAAAACCTACGAGGGAGGGAGGAAAAAAATAAACAAAAATTTCAAACAAATGTGTATTTATTGAAAGTCACCCATTCAGTTACCAATACATCAACACTGTTATATAATACATATGGTAGGATTCAGTCCATGTTAATTCTTGCATTTTCCAAGCAAATACTTTTGTGTAATTTGGGTTTATGTCCTTTCTGTGGGTACATCATGTATACTGGACGAGAAGTGGAGTGACTTGCAAGCACATCAAGTGGTACATCCAATGAATTTTCATCACCACAAACGTAACAAACCAAAGGAAAACTTTAAATTTCCTTTTGTGGAAAAAGTTGCTCAACACATGTGACTCACAAGTTATCTACAGTCAAAATAGTGACATTGTTTCATACATTTTCATGACACATTTGAAAATTTATCATATCAGAGCTGTGTTGTCAGATTCACTGTACCTACTACAGAGGGTTCTCTTAATCTGATAGGTTAATCGAATAATCCAAATTATTTCTTATACATGTATATCCCTCTATATTTTTTCCTGATAATCTGAAGGTTAATCTGATAGGACTGTGACTGTGTATATAATTATGATTTCTTCCCCCTTACACCTGTGAATTCCTTCGTTTAATTTGTTGACACCCCTCTTGTGTACACAGTAACTCTTTACAGGCCATTAGTTGTTCCGGATGACCGCACACAGGACTGACCTTACCTGTGTACACATTTTACATGCTGGGCTTGCACCATTAAGAATTATTTAAACATGTTATTTCTGAATCAAAAGTGACTGGCTTGGGAACATGTGACATCGAGGAAATTCTGATTACTTTCAATTTTACAATGGGGTAGAAAACTTAATGAATAAAATTCAAATAATTTGTTATCATGCATAATTGATTATTTAAGAGCATTCTTTGTACCAGAAAAAAAATAAAATAAATTGTGCAGGTGAAAAGAGGGACAGACAATTAGCCATTTCCTCTTATTACTTCCTGTCAAAATGGTGGCCACTTTGAAACCATCGTAATGAACAGTGATGAAGGGAAACATTTTCTTTTGAGCATTTACAAACAAAATGAAGACTAAAAATGCTATTTCATTGCTAATGCAAGGTATTAAATTATTTCATTTCAAACTATTGACAAACAGATTATATCTTTTTAGTAAACTCAGGTGACCTATTGCTATCCGTTTTCGTCCGTCATCGTGCTTTAACAATTTACATTTTTAACCTCTTCTTAAAAACTACAAGGCTGATTGTTACCATATTGGGTGTGAGGCATCTCTATGGTAAGAGGAATCTAAATTGGGAAATTTATGGCTCTACCACCCCCGGGGCCCCACATGTGGAGACAAATATGCAAAAAAAAGCAAAATTTTCAAAAATCTTCTTCTCTACTTCCACACATGTGAGGAAAAAATGGTTGCATAGTTATGATGTCCATGAAGCCCTCTACCAAAATTGTGAAATTCATGGCCCCTGGGTCAGGGGTTCTGGCTCTATGGCCATATAGTAAAAATGTATTAAATCTTAGAAAATCTTCTTCTCTACTCCCATATATATTTGTTAAAAACTGAATGCATGATTATGGTGTCCATCATTCCCTCTACCAGAATTGTGAAATTCATGACCCCTGGGTCAGGGGTTCAGGCTCTAGGGTGGGGCCAATATGGCCATATAGTAAAAAGGTATTAAATCTAAAAAAAATCTTCCTCTTTACTCCCATATATATTTGTTAAAACTAAATGCATGATTTTGATGTCCATGAGTCCCTCTACCAGAATTGTGAAATTCATGGCCCCTGGGTCAGGGGTTCAGGCTCTAGGGTGGGGCCAATATGGCCATAATAGAAAAAATGTATTAAATTTTAGAAAATCTTCTTCTCTACTCCCATATATATTTGTTAAAAACTAAATGCATGATTATGATGTCCATGAGGCCCTATACTAAAATTGTGAAATTTTTGACCACATTATTAGGGGTTAAGGCTATAGGGTGGGTCCAATATGGCCATATTGTAAAAATGTTTAAAATCTTAAAGAATCTTCTTCTCTACTCCCACACATGTGGGCAAAAAACTGAATGAATGGTTAAGATGTCCACTAACTACTCTACCTAAATTGTGAAATTCATGGCCCCTTGGACAGGGGTTCAGAACATGAGGTGGGGGGGGGGGGGGGGCAATATAGTGTTAATGCATATATATACAGTACAGCTCACGAGTATCCTGACAAAAACACCGACCACCGTGTTTGAAAGTCCACGCTGAGCGTGGAATTGTCGGTACCTTTGATCTATTGTTCTCTGTTACGGCCACGAAACGAGAAAAAACACGGTGCGACACGGTGCAACGCGATGCAACACGGACAGTAACACGGTGTAACATGCGGTATTTACCTGTGAAAAAAGGAGGATTTAGGAATAAAACTTATAAAGAATAAAATATTTATTGATGTACGTAAGAGAATTAAAGAAAAAGACAAAGAAATAGAAATAAATAAATAAAATTTTTCGGCACGCAATTTTCAGACGTACCGTAATCCGGTGAAAATATTACGCACTTTTTTCCAAGCATTTTTTACCGTGCGAAAGGGGTGCGTATTATACATCCCTATAGGATTTGGACATATTTTTCCCTAGCTGAAGCACGGGGTATCATACTGCCGTATTACCTATGCTGTTCACCGACAGGACCGATACCCCGCTATACATCGTAACATTCCTTCATTATCACATATATATTATTATTTAACCCTTAGGAAATCATTGTTATAGCATGTAATTTAAGAAAATGTACACTTTAAGTCTGTTAATAAATAAACTGTTTCAAAATGGCCTTTAAAAATTAATTTGAACTGCCTATTCTTTATCTCCGTGTACGCCGCCATTACAGCTGTTATTAATAGAATGCGGACTTGGATGGCCACGTGCTATTTGTAACCGATCTTTGAAAACAGCTTACACATCATTTGGCTCATTTTTAACCATTTTCATGTAATGCTAATTAATTTATTGCAAATAATTATGAATATAAATAATTCTATCACCTATTCCGTTAATTGAAGCCATTGAAACAGTTGTGCTCCCCCACCGCTTATGCTTGACACCTTGGGTATCTCAGACACCCCCTTAGGCTATGTGTACTATACACACCACAACTATTTGTGCATATATTTTATTGTGTTCCAGGCCTATAATTGATCACTTTGATCGGAGT
The DNA here is from genome assembly GCF_025612915.1 of Magallana angulata. Taxonomy (NCBI): domain Eukaryota; kingdom Metazoa; phylum Mollusca; class Bivalvia; order Ostreida; family Ostreidae; genus Magallana; species Magallana angulata. Next base: position 35,852,019 of record NC_069116.1, read on the forward strand.
CATTTAAGAATTTAATTAGGTCCGTTATCTCCATACCTGTACATCGTCCGTTTTTCACTTCACACCTGGGATTGTAATGACTAAACAATTATATAATGCTTGTTAAAAGTAGTTGATTTTATTTACGGTAGAATATTTAATACTAGGTCTATTTAAAACATTGATTATGAATTAAAGATATTACTGCGATGTATTAGTTACAATAAATCCGTATCTAAGAAAATATTGTGTTTTTCTTATTTACGGTACCGTATTCCCGCGATGAAGTTGAGCGTGCATACAAAGTACAACTGCTTTGTTGATACTCAGGATTACCATTTGGTCAATTTTTTTGATGCGTATTATACATCCCAACAAGCTTTTTTTTCACCATTTTCAGGCCCAAAGTGGGGGGTGCGTATTGTACACTACTGCGTATTATATTCACCGGATTACGGTATGCGATTGTTACGGTTGATTTTTGTTGATATTAAGAACAAAAAAATCGATATCGCCCACATAACGGTTTGATCAAATAAAACACTAACACTTTATTTTCCTTTTTAAAATTCAAATACACTGTTCCATAAGTTTTTGTTTTTGTTTCAGTCCGTTTTTAAACGTAGTACTGTAGTAATCGTAGTTGCTGTAGATTGGCAGTTTCAATAGTGCATAGAATCATAACTGTGATCTTCTCTCACTTATACTCTATTCAACGATAACAAATCTAACGGGTTGTTGAAAACAACTGTACTTTCTCTAAATAATATAATTATACAGATTTATATTCATATTTTCAAATTTTCTTTCTTTTATACATATGTGTGATGTACTTGTCCATGTAGTACCACACGGTACATATTCATAGCGCTTAGAATCTGTGGATCGGTACTTGATAATTTTTTATTTCATCTTTATAAGCAACTTGAGTTTAGAAATTATTTGTGTTCCAAGAAAGTACTCAGTATTGTAATAATTACTGTTTGATTGTTTAATGATCGTCATGAGAGAGAGAGAGAGAGAGTACTGGTATGAGTTTAATTTTAAGTACATTTCACTTGTAATTCAGTGTAATAAGTTAGATTTATAGTACCCTTTTCCCTAAAATTGCGATAGAATCTATGCAGTCAGAGTCCACGTGCTATCCCTGTCAATCAAATCCGCCCGCGAGATAGACCACGTGCTCCTTCCATGCCTTCTATGATAAGGAAAAAATGTCATTCTATTGTTTTTTTAAGTCCGCAAAATAGAAAAATGTTTAACAATGAAGTATTTAGTGTTTGAAATGTTTAGTTTTTTCTTTCTTATACTGCATGTATGAGGGTTGGAATATTGCGCTGTAAAATAAGATTTTTCGTTAAAATTTTGACGCTATTTCACATCACACATATTAGATTGGTTATAAAGTAAATAAAGTTGTGTATGTTATTAATGCTTGCAAAAAGTTACCGGTATTATCTCATTCATCTTTTTAATCAATCAGGTTTTTTCGTACATACATGTATGCGTACCCGTTAATAATTTCTTATCGCATGTTAATACTTTGTGAAATTCCCGCATTTATAGAGTTGCTGAATTCGGAATTGTTCTCCGGATCCACGCGCCGATAGTCTTACGTGAAGTAGTTTGCGTACACATCTACAGACAATTTTTTTGTTTGTTAGAGATAAGGAAAAATCATTGAACTAACAAAGTAGAAGTAAAATATATTCAGACCATACACACGACGGGTTGTGATGAGTTACCAAACAGGTGTCCGTGGAAAGGTGTGAATAACGGCATCTCGAGTACACCTGTTCAGACGTCCAAATAAACACAGTTAGTTGTAAATTACAATGACACCTAACAAGACAGACAATAACACCTGTTGTGTATAGAACCCAAGATGAAAGACAATGTTGTGTATCTGATCAGCTTTCGTACAGGTGTATCGCACGAGTGATTTTTTCATGTGAAATCACGGCGCCATTACCAGCTGTACGGAAATAAAGTTGAAAGTTACTTTATGAAATGCGGGTATATTTTTAGTACATGTACAATGCTTGAATATAATTTAACAAGAGTATGTACATGTATTTATCTATAATCTAAAATATAAAAGAGATTTTTTGTTTATTTATTGCTACATAAATAGCTGGTCCAAATTATTCGTGTCACCGGTAATATGGGGTTGTTATTTACTACAGCACATTACATGTTTTAAAAAAAACATGATCTGAAATGTTTTCATTTCTCATTTTTAATTGGTTTAAAGTAAGGCTGTAAATTAATTAATAATTCAGAAAGTGTTTTCAGATATAACAAAAAATAAGACGTTTAAGCTCCCGATATTTTAAACGGATCGTCAGTTACAACATCAAGCGTGTTTAGAAAAAAAAAACCACGATGAATTAAATTGATTTGAATTTTGATTATATATCAATTGATTATTAAATATATTTTGTGAATTTATTTCAATTTATTTAAGAACAAATGAATTAAAAAGTACCGGTACCAATTTTCGTCGAGTTTTTTGAGATCACAAAAAATTACTTCACGTTATCAGCCCCGACAATTTTCTGGGTCCGTGCAACTTAAGTCGACATTCATTTTGTTAAATATGAAAAGGATATATATGTTTCAACCCTTGTTTAGCCATACTTTATTTATTTCTAAACATTGGCTATTTCTATCAACGTCTCAGGTAACGATATCCACAGAGTAACACAGTGGCCACGGAGTTACACGGTGCGACACGGTGCGTTTTCTTGAAAAATGTCTCCCCTTTCAAAGGGGAGACATATTGTTTTTGTCGACTTTCTTTTTCTTCTTCTTCTTCTTCTTATTCTTCTTCATCCAAATTTGTCCAGGCCGTAACTTAAATACCCTTTGACATTAAGACTTCAAACTTGGAACATTGTTCAACTCCTGAATATACTTTGACAGAAGGACTTCAAACTTCTAACAAAGAACAATAATAATACACTTAGGTATACTATTGAATAATATTTGACCTTGACCTTGTTTTACTCAAGGTCAAATTAAGAAAAAATTATAAAATTTTGTCTGGGTCATAACTTAAATACCCTTTGACATTAAGACTTCAAACTTGGAACATAGGTAGATGGTATTGAGAAGGAGTGCACGCCACCAAAATTTTTGATCTTGACGTATTTTGTTCTTCAAGGTCAAGCTTTTCATAAAAAATATTGTCCGGACCATAACACAAGACTTCTTTAACATACATACTTTTAACTTGTATCATAGATAGATGGTGTATAACCTAGTTGAACCTTACCAAAAATTTTGACCTTGACCTAGAATTTTATTTCAAGGTCATATTAGAAAAAACTTCATTGTTCAACTCCTGAATATACTTTGACAGAAGGACTTCAAATTTAAACAAAGTAAAATAATAATTCACTTAGGTGTACTATTGATTTATATATGACCTTGACCATGTTTTAGTCAAGGTCAAATTAAGAAAAAGATAATAAAATTTTGTCTGGGTCTGGGTAACATATAGCTGACATCATTCTTTTTCAATTGTTAAATTTGCCCCATATTACAATCCTTAGAGAGAAGGGGAGACATGTGTTTTTTTGTAAAAAAAAAAAAAAAAACAATACCCACTAGTTTTCCAATACACATACACGGTGTCACACCGTGTACATGGTGCGACACAGACCGTTTTCCACCGTGTTTTTTACACGGTGGGTGTCGGGATACTCGTGAACTGTACTGTAATGTTTAAAAAATTTCTTCTCCAATCTCACACATCTGTATTAAAAACTGACTTATAATTATGTTTACCAGGAAGTCCTCTACTGAAATTTTAATTTTCCTGGAATATGGGTTTTGACTCTAGGACAGGGCCAAAATGGATGTATATGTGTTAATGCATATAATGTTAAAAAATTATCTTCTTTACTCCCACACACCTGAAAGGAAAACTGCATTCATGATTTTTTAGACCAGATCTTTAAGTTTTTTGCCAAAATTATAGGTTTCATAGGTCTTTTTCAAAAATTTCAGGCAGGGAGGTGGTCGTCATTATAGATTTATAATTTTTCTAGTCCCGAATGAAACCCTATTAATTAAATGCATATGTGAGACTCCTCGACAAGTTTGTGTATGGGTTATATGCTACTCAGGTGACCGTTGAGGCCAATTGGCCTCTTGTTGTTAATAAATAATGTATTGAAACAAGTAATATTTTATTCTATACCAAAACAAAGATTACAAAAACGCTAAATTGGTTAATCTAATATTCGGTTAATCTGATAATTTTTCTCTGACAAATTGACTATCAGATTAAGCGGAACCCTCTGTACTAAGAACTTAAGATAGTGTTCTTGAAATAACTGCCACCCTACAAGTGTATTCCACTTCTTCTTTCCTATTATTATTCCTTATTAAAAATGTTATTTTTTTAACTGTAGATATATTTCAAATGTAAGAGATTTGCAGTCTTTATCATGTGAGAACTCTAATCAGTTAATTATGCCGACTTAATGCATATAATGCTGGGGCTCAATATTTCTTCTTTGGCTTTCACTTCAAGATATTACATCCAAAACTGTCATATTTAACATCAAATATTGTTAGTTTGAACACTAAAATCTTAGTATGATTTAGCGTTTATTAACCTTTAATTGAAATAGAACAAAAATTAAATAGTAACAAATTTATCACATCTTGAAGTTAACATCGAAGTTTATGGGGAAAGGTATAATTTTTTAAGTCTTTCGAATATATCTTTTCAGTACAGTGTTGGTACAGTAAGAAGTTGCTCAAGCTTTTCCAATCTTTAAAAAAATGCAAAAATCGTGACTTCAAAGTACATATTTTGATTTTTTTTTAATAAGATGGATAGTAACTTCAGTTGTTGATGGACTACTTTAAAAAATATATACAACAAACCTCGTTTTTGGGCGAAAGTTGGTTAAGCATGGTTCAGGCTCTGTGACTTGACAACCGACATCATATTCTTGAAATAAAATTTTTAATTGTCAACTTCGATCACGTGTTGATCCATCAATTTTCGTTTTTGAATGTTTTTAAGCTCACCTGAGCTGAAAACTCAAGTGAGCTATTCTGATCTGAACTCCCTCATGATAAATATTCCTTTAAACAGAAGCATTAGTCGAAATTCCTGACTGTAGATTTGAGGATTTACATTGAAAGAAATCTGAAAAGCAATTGAAAAAAGGACTATATATGATAAGGGCCTAAAATGGCCCCCAAAAATGAACATCATCATTTTACTATCATTCTTTGTTTTCTTAGTACATATATATATGTGATGTGTTTACATAATATTCATTTTGATTCAAGTGCCCACAATTTAGAAATATGACATTGTAAAGACAACCTTTTCCTGCCATTTTTGCATTTTTAGCGTAAAACAGCTTGTTTTCAAGCAGTTTTTCCTTCCGAAAACATAGAGCGCATTCTTGAACAAATAAAATATTTTAATCAGAGATGTAACTAGCCAAGACTAATAAGTGAGAAAAAAATTTTCCTTGTTCAAGCATGCGCTCTATATTTCCCATTCGTAAATGGATAAGAAAAATGTCAATTTTTGGCTGATTTTGATTGAATTATAGAAATGGCGTCACTTCTGACGTCATATACTGCCAGTGTGTGCAAATAAATCAAATAAATAGATGAAAAATATATTTTATATCAACTCTTCTAAAAAATTAGTAAACATTTTATTGTACCCGAAACACTTTAAAAATGGCGAATTATATGGGGGCCAAATTAAACTCTTATCATATATAGTTCTTTATTTTTTGCATTAAAACCAGAAAGTGTTGTTATTTTTAATCTCTACTGTATAGCTGTCCGATGCTTGGTAAATATTGTCCGATCCATGGTGAAATAGTTCAACACTTCATTAATTTGCTGTATTTTCACATTTTTAACAATTTCACTATTTTTTTCTCCAAAAATAACAAGGGAAAAACCTGTCGCTTTTAAAACAAGTTTTGTTTATATTTGGAAGATAAGTGATGCGTGATCAAAGGGAAAAATCCAAGGGTGTCCGATGCATGTGAAATCACCCTATGTTTTTATGTTGAATTATGTGATATCAGACAATAATGTATAACACATTACAATGTCATATCATATTATATATATATAATAGAATATTGTATAGTATTATAGGATGCAATATTTTATTTTATATAGTAGTGTATTGATAAACACTGTATCATGCAATATTGTAACACATGATCAACGTTATTTTGTCAAACTCCACTACAGTATTCAATATCCAAGATTATTAACTATGATTTTCTTATAACATGATAAAAGTGGTCTCATAAAAGTGATGCCTCATCTCGCTGAGCTTTGTAATTTGTGATTATCTATGTTTAGCTTATGCATGTATATTATATAAAACAAATGCTTACGTAGAAGAGGGGAAAAAACAATCCAACCATTTGAAATTGTATTTTCAGAGAGTTGTGCTCACACTGACCTCCGCCTCCTGTGATTCAACTGCTCTGATCGGTCGATTCAAAGAGTACTTGTCATATGATGATGTAAGATACCATCTTATGAGAATTCTTCACAAGCAGATAATATCTAAGACACAAGACACTGTGAGTGATACCTACTTAAACAATGTCGAGGCTCTGTTGGAACAGATTGATTTTCCTTCAGACGAAATGGAGGAACTTAATCATTTTTTGACCAAGTATCCAGGTAAGTTTTCATCTTGTAAGTATCAACAATTAGGGCCCCACATAGAAATACAAAAAACTCAATCCATCTGTCTGTCCATCCCTCAGCTATACTTTTGTTGTGACTCAAGTTAGTACTACATTACATTTTCAAAGGAGATGAGAGAATAAGGCAAGTAAAATGCCTATGGTAGAATTGATAAGGTATTTAAAATACCAACATGTTTGACAATACAAATGTACTTTTAAAAATTTGCTCTAAAGATATATGTTTATTATACCAGCACTTTCTAAAGAAAGTTCGGGTATATTGTTGTTACCCTGTTCCGTCCGTCCATCTGTCACGTTTTACTTTCTCAAACTGCTCTTACATCTTATAAACCAGCAAACTCAACTCTTGGAGTTTGATTTGGGTCATGTTGTTTTGTAAAAAGGTTTTAAAAATTCTCTGTTTGTCCTGGGGGTCAAATAATTGGTAAAAAATGACGTTTTTTCACAAAAAACCTTCTTCCTCGAATTCCTCCTACATTTTCAACAGTAGACAAATCATCTCTTGGAATATGTTTTAGGGTATCCTATATATGCGCAATAAGGTTTCAGAATTTTCAATTTTGTCCTGGGGGTCATTTAATGGCTGAAAAATGACGTTTTTTAACAAAAAAAACTGGTTTCAAAAACGTCATTTTTTTTTGGCAGTAGCCCAATGATCTTCTAGAATATGATTAGGGGTGTCATATTGAAGTGTGATCATGTTCCAGAATTTTTTTTTTTATTAAGGGGATCAGTGGGCAACAAAAAATGATGTTTTTTGGCAAAAAAAAAAGTATGGTTCCCAGAACTCCTCTTACAACTTTTGGAGTAGCTATGTCATCTCTTAGGATATAATTGGGGCTGTCCTATAGATGTGCAATAAGGTTTTAAAAAGTTAAATTTCATCCAGGGAGTCAAATAGTAGCAGAAAATTGATGTTTATCACTAAAAAAAAACATAGATCCAGGAGCTCCTCTTATGATTTAATGGATAGACACATCATATTTTGGGATATGATAGGAACTGTTCCATAGATGTGCATTAGGGTTTAGAAAAATTAAATTAACCCTGAGGCCCATTACCTACATACCTTTTGATGCCCTTTAAGGATCAAGAATATATATGGTTAACTCTATTCCCCCTGAAGCATTTTACCCCTTACCCCCTAATGCCTTGATATGATGCATTGGTCATTTCCCTAATGACGACTTATGACGCGACCGCATAGAACCCCAATATTCTTGGATTCTAACATATAGGATTTTTAAAATAAAATACAATAACTAGTAAGTAGTGGAGGAGAAAATGTACCTTCATGCTCTCGTGTATTTTAATCGTTTTATAAAGTGATGGGGGGGGGGGGCTTAAATAAAGGGAGCTGGAAGTTAACAGTGAACACCAACTGAAAATTTAGTTACTTATATTCAATATATTCCATATGATCTTATTTTCGGTAAAAATGGTATTCCATAAAGGTAAATATGTCAAAGATTAAGTATATGCAAAAATAAGTGTAAAATTCATATATTCATTTTTGGTTAATCTACAGAGGGGCCACATGGCACAATATCCTTTGAACACCCATATAAAGCCAGTGTTGCTCAGGTGAGCGATGTGGCCCATTGGGCCTCTTGTTCGAAAAAATTATCAGATTTAATGATATTTTAACTTTGCATAATCTAATCATTCCTCATATAAGTTTTTTACAAGCCTTATTTACCCATCTTCTTAATTTTGGGGCGATATATGTAAATATCCACTGCACCATGATTCAATTTATATTTAATACTTCACAAACTTAGAATTATATAATGTACTTGGACTTGGCGAAAATTTGAACGATTTTTAGCTCACCGAGATAAAGTCGGGGGAAGCTTATGCTGTATCATCAGCTTCTGGACCTGGTGAAAGTTTTGGGTGTAGGTCCTGCAATATCATACCATATAATATGGTACAATATTATATAATAATATATAAATAGTGCCTGTTTGGGAGGGTAACAGTTGAAATTGACACCCCTTGAAAACCATTGTCAAGCTCCGCGAAGCGTCGGTTGACAATGGTTTTCTCGGGGTGTCAATTTCAACTGTTACCCTCCCAAACAGGCACTATTTATTTTGTTATACTGAATGTCTTAATTTTTAAGAAAATGTTACTGCTTTTATATAGGAATAAAGTGAATTCTACAGCAAACCGTACACGCATAATTTTCGCGCATGTAACAATTTATAATGTTACCCGTTGCTAAGTGCGTTGCTAACGCTGAGGGTAATAGAACGGATTATGAACTGCGTCTTAACCAATCAGATTTCAATATTTAACATGAAAGTATAACAAAAAAAAATATCACATTATATAATGCAATATTGTATCATATGATATCAAATGATTATTGCTTTAAACCACCCTACCATATACAATATTGTAGTAAAGATCATTAACTATGATTATCATATAATATGATAAAGGTGGTTTCATAAAGGAGATTTCTGCCACTATGAGCTCTATAATTGTTGCTTACATATTTTTAATTTATTCATAAAAGACAGAAAAAAAATATACAACATATATAACTAACAATGTAATGAAAAATATTGACAACATGTTGAGAGCAAGTCGACTCTTAGGCCCTTCACGCCTTTGATATTGTTACAGGTGTTTATCATGATATACCATTTTTAGAACAGTCAAATAGTTCACAATCGATCAATTATAGTTGATATTATTTTGATAATAAGCTGTGATTATGATCTCATCCTTAACAGTATTTTTGCTTTGAAAATAAGCCATATGATTTGAAAAGAAGACAGTTTTGAAAATGAGCCCCCACTTTCTTACCAAAAGTTTAAACAAGCTGCGGCTTATTTTCAAGGTTTAAGGGTATCATGGAGTATTGTAGTTGGTACACTGTGCACCTCTGTGGATTTTTTGTCAGAACATTGATCATGTTTTGGGTACACAGTGTTCCGGGTTTTGTTAACACATACTCCGTGTTGCACAGTTCAACTGTGGAACTTGCAGCAAAATGCACCATTTGCGTTTCATTATGCAATGGAGAATACTTGTGAGCTGTAGTATACATACATGTATTGCTAAGCAACTGTACTTTAGTTTAAATAAGTGAATCCTCTTCATACTTTGTTGGTAACATATTAAATTATTTTCTAGAAAATGAAAATACAGAAAAAGTCAAAAGTAAAGATGAACAACGGAAAATCTACACAAACTTATGGATTGATTTCTTACAATTCAAGGTATCTGCATGAATTTTCAGTCTATATGTTGCAAAAGTAATAAATTACAATTTTCAGGTCTCCTGATTCACTCAGGTGCCCTTTTGCAATTGGTCTTTGTCCATTGTTGAGCGCCGTCCACCATGAGTTAACAATTTTTAATTGTTAGCTTACTAAGACGAAGTCAAGGGGAGCTTATGCTATACCATCGTCGTCCGGACCTGGTTAAAGTTTTTGTTGCATGTCCTGTATCTAAGTTATTACTTGTCCTATCTTCACCAAACTTGCATGGATGATGCATCTTGACCTACTTATGGACTTGAAAGACTTGGATGCTGAATCTGGGTCCTAAATTTCAGATGCTGAAGGAGGTTAAGGATTTTGGAGCAGGTTAAAGTTTTTGTTGCAGGTGTCCTCTGATAGCAATATCTAACTTACTGCTGGTCCAAACTTCACCAAACTTGCATGGATGTGTCTTATGATACTGATGCACCAGACAGGCTTAAATGCTGAATCTGAGCTATAGGCTTCGGATGCTGGATGAGGTTAAGGTTTTTTGAGCTTTTTGTTGCAGGTGCCCTCTGATGATTATATCTTAGTTACTACTGGTCCTTACTTCATCAAACTTGCATGGATGGTGCGTCTCATGATAGTGATGCACCATACAGACTTGAATGCTGAATCTGAGCCATAGGTTTTTGGAGCTGGATGAGGTGAAGATTAAAGAGCTGGTTAAAGTTTTTGAAACAGGTGCCCTCTGATGATGATTCCTTAGTTATACCCCCGCAAACGAAGTTTATATTGGTTTCACCCTGTCTGTCTGTCTGTCGATCCGTCTGTCTGTAGACGCAACTTTGTCCGGAATCAAGTCAAGTCTTACCCAACCCGGCTCGCACCCAAATCAACTCGTACTCAAATGGTCAGGTCGTACCCAAAACTATGTGGTTCACACATACCCAAATATTTGAGTACGACTTCACTAGTCAACTCGTACCCACGGGGAAAAATATATTTATTCTAAGAAAATAAAATACAGTAGTTTTCATTCATATGTTATTTTTTTTATTTATGTTTTATTTAACTTTAAATTAACTTTGCCTGTTGCTTAATTCATTTGATTACTCAAAAAAATGTTTTAATTATAAAACAATATGTAATATAGTGGTTTTCTTACAGGAAACACACCTCTCTCAAACTATGTTGATCTTCCAAGAGTGATGAAAATGTGTGTTTCTTCTTAATTATGAGCAGCATGTTTATTTTGTGCTGACAAACTCATTGGATGAACGGAATCACATAAAGCAATTTATTTTAATTTTAATTGATGATAGTTAACCTGCTCATAATCATTCTTTGATCCGTCCGCATTCAAGTACAGAACTATAGTATACTAGATTTTTATAACAAATTCTTTTAAATTTGTTATACAATTAGCATATTAATGTTATCGATAATATACAAAACATAACAAAATACGAATAAAAGCCATTCATTTTATTTTCTTAGTATAAATATATTTTTTCCCCGTGGGTACGAGTTGACTAGTGAAGTCGTACTCAAATATATGGGTACGAGTGAACCACATAGTTTTGGGTACGACCTTACCATTTGAGTACGAGTTGGTTTGGGTGCGAGTCGGGATGGGTACGACTTGACTGTAATTCCTTTGTCCCCCCTATAGAATTTTTTATTACTACTGCATGGAACAGTCTGAAAATTTGTACATATGTCGATCACCATCTGAAGATGTGCACCTGCAATTTGTTTTAAGATCAGGCAAGATGTAATGATTTTATGACAGTTTTCATTTTCTCTATTCTATATATTGTACACTGATGTTGAAAAGTAAGGGAGGTAATCCTTACAGATTTTATGAATTAATTAACAGTATTAAAACACTATAAAATATATATTTATATAAATACATCCAGATGGAGATTTTTTGTCTTAATGTGTTAACTAAATTTATGTTTTATAAGTATTCTATCATCTGACATTGCAAAAATTTTGTTTGTTAATGATAAATTCTTAGGAGCTAATAAGAACATCAAAGACAAGTGTTGCTGAATTCATTTGTCCCAAGGGGGCCATTATCTGAGCCATGGTTTAGATGGAGCATGTGTTTAGGGAAAATTGATAGATGTAAAATGGGCGGTGGTTTTGGGGCTATTTTAAAACTGTTTAATGTAAACCAAAAGTTTCTATCATTATAAGGAAATAAATAATATCATTATTGTCAAAGAATTTAGCTATTTTTAGAAGTTGTTTAAATTTATTGGTCAAGTAAATTGATGAAGTGACCCTATTGGGCATTAATTTAAATGAAATTCAAAACTACTGATATGATTGTAGTGTTTTGGCAATTTTTAAATTTTTTTGTAATATTAAATTTTCTTTTTTACATAATTTTACATAGTATGGTAATTATGGTAATGTTTTGGGAGTTTATTAAATTCAACAAGCTCATCAAAGAAAATCATAGTCCTATGGGATCAATTTCCTGATATGGAGTTCCATTGCACCATAGGAGAAAGTGAGGAAAATTTGAAACAACTAACTGCATCAGTTAAGACTCTTATTAGAAAGATATTTAAAGTTTTATCAACAGAAGAGCTTTGCTTGGGTACTGGTATTTCCATTTACTGCAAAGGGAGGGGTTATTGTCATTTTGTTGGTTTTTCTTTTAAACAATTAAATAAAAAAAAATATCATCAGATACATAAATTTGTAAATGTATTACTCAATACTGTTATACATATGTATTTACACTGAAATTCTGACAATTTTTGTCCCCCGCCGCAACGCGGAGCGGGGACATAGATATGCCGGGCGTCCATCTGTGGATCCGTGTGTCCGTGCATCCGTCCGTCACACTTTTTTGTAAGCGCTCTCATGCCTAATAATTTTGACGGATTTTATTTAAATTTATACCAAATGTTTATACCACTTTTACCTTGGTCAAGTTTGAAAATCAGCATTGGTCGATACTTTTTGTTGGAGTTATGGGACTTTGACCACAATAATGACTCCATTTTATCCAAAAATTGACCTTGTAAGCGCTCTCATGCCAACAAATTTTGACGGATTTTCATTAAATTTATACCAAATGTTTATACCATTAATACCTTGGTCAAGTTCGAAAATCAGCGTTGGTCGATACTTTTTGTTGGAGTAATGGGACTTTGACCACAATAATGACTTGTTTTATCCAAAAATTGACCTTGTAAGCGCTCTCATGCCTACAAATTTTGACGGATTTTCATTAAATTTATACCAAATGTTTATACCACTAATACCTTGGTCAAGTTCCTAAATCAGCCTTGGTCGATAGACTCGATACTAGTATACTGCTTGACCAGCGGGGGACCCAGGAATTCTATTCTTGTGATTTTGATTTTTCTTTGTTGACTAATTTTTTTTTCTACCATTTTAGATTTTTTTATTTGTATGTGTTCCAAACCTTTATTATTCAATTCAATTATTTGTCCCATTCAAAATTAGCCTTGCGGGGGTATTAGTCCCATTAGGACAGTTCTAGTTATTACTGGTCCTAACTTCACCAAACTTGCATGGATGGTGCATCTTATGATACTGATGAGCCGGACAGGCTTGAATGCTGAATCTGAGCCATAGGTTTCGGATGCTGGATAAGGTTAAAGGAAGTGAACATGAAAAAATTATCAAGGGCTCAAATTTGTCTGTTTGATGTGTATAATGATATCTGAAAACCGTTTAGACAGAGCTTTCCTCAGTAAAAAGATATACCACTTAGAATAACTAATTTTTGCAATCCATGAGCGCCGCCATATTGTTAAAATCATTACCTCCCTGCTGGGTTATCTCTAAGCATCTAAGAGAGGGCAGCACTGATGCTGCCGTCAGTGAGACACATTGCATTTTTACACACGTTTAGTAACAGAGATAAAATACCATCATTAAAAAGTGAATGGAAACTTGAAAGGAATGTAAAGAGTTGTCATTTTAAACAGTGTTTATGGAGGTAGATTTTAAATCTCAGAATGATGCATTCCCACCAGCAGTTAATGTGACATGTAACTAGAATGGAATGTCCGTGGATCAGTGTTATTGTGACCTATTTTTTCTTGCACTCGGGAATTTCTTGTTTATGAGTTTGAACATTATGTGTGCTACATAAATGAGCACACAAGGTGCATTGCACAGCATCCTGACTTTTAAAAAGTGTCTTAGTCCTGTTATTCTTCTGACAGCATAAACAGAACCAGCGTACATATCATCAAGATCTTATGTATTAAAAAAAAACAAATCAGAAAAATTTCCAGGGCATTTAAATAAAAAGTAACGGTAAGAAACCCCACAAAGAAATGAAATTACAATTTTATATTAATTGAAATTGAAATCTAAAAACAGCATTTTATTTATGTATATAAACACTGACTGCCACATCTCCGTACAAACAACTGGAATGTGATGGTCTTATATTTCACAAATTAATTTATCTATTCATTTTTTGTACAAATCATAAATAGTTATCTGAGGTTCATTTATAGAAATGTACTTAATCCTTGTCTTCTCATGACAGTACACAAAATTTTTCTTCACATCAAGGCATATTTTTCTTCGTAACTTTTATCAACTCTGTACATAAACACTGGCCTACAGTACAGCTCACGAGTATCCCGACACCCACCGTGTAAAAAACACGGTGGAAAACGGTCTGTGTCGCACCGTGTACACGGTGCGACACCGTGTATGTGTATTGGAAAATTCAAGAAAAAGCCCCGTGTCGCACCGTGGCCGCCTGTGTAACTCCGTGGCCACTGTGTTACTCCGTGGATATCGTTACCTGAGACGTTGATAGTAATAGCGTATGTTTAGAAATAAAGAAATTATGGCTAAACAAGGGTTGAAACATATATATCCTTTTCATATTTAAAAAAAAAAAAGAATGTCGACCCTAAGTTGCACGGACCCAGAAAATTGTCGGGACTGTCAACGTGAAGTTAATTTTTGTGATCTGAAAACTAGACGTAAATGGGTACCTTTTAATTCATTTGTTCTTAAATAAATTGAAATAAATTCACCAAAAATATTTAATATTCAATTAATATATAGTCAAAATTCAAATCAATTTAATTCATCTTGGTTTTTTTCTAAACACACGTGATGTTGTAACTGACGATCCTATTAAAATGTCGGGAGCTCAAACGTCTTATTTCTGTTATCTGTAAACATTTTCTGATTTATTAATTAATTTACAGCCTTACTTTAAACCAATTGAAAATGAGAAATGAAAACATTTCAGATCATGTTTTTCTAAAAACATGTGCTGTTGATGTGCTGTAGTAAATAACAACCCCATATTACCGGTGACTCGAATAATTTGGACTTCAGCTATTTATGTAGCAATAAATAAACAAAAAATCACTTTTATATTATAGATTTTAGATAAATACTTGTACAAACTCTTGTTAAATTATATTTAAGCATTGTAC
This sequence comes from Magallana angulata, assembly GCF_025612915.1. Classification (NCBI taxonomy): domain Eukaryota; kingdom Metazoa; phylum Mollusca; class Bivalvia; order Ostreida; family Ostreidae; genus Magallana; species Magallana angulata. Next base: position 35,867,409 of record NC_069116.1, read on the forward strand.
ATGTATTAAAAATATACCCGCATTTCATAAAATAATTTTCAACTTTATTTCCGTATAGCTCGTAATGGCCTCGTGATTTCACATGAAAAAATCACTCGTGCGATGTATGGAAGCTGATCAGATACACAACATTGTCTTTCATCTTGGGTTCTATACACAACAGGTGTTATTGTCTGTCTTGTTAGGTGTCATTGGAATTTACTAACTGTGTGTATATTTGGACGTCTGAACAGGTGTACTCGAGATGCCGTTATTCACACCTTTCCGCGAACACCTGTTTGGTAACTCATCACAACGCGTTGTGTGTATGGTCTGAATATATCTTACTGCTACTTTGTTAGTTCAATGATTTTTCCTAATCTCTAACAAACAAAAAAAATGTCTGTAGATATGTACATAAACAACTACACGTAAGAGTATCGGCGCGTGGATCCGGGGAAACAATTCAGGAACTCTATAAAATTAATGCGGGAATTTCACAAAGTATTAACTTGTTAAGAAATTATTTACAGTACCGGGTACACATACATGTATGTCCAAAAAAAACCTGATTGATTAAAAAGATGAATGAGATAATACCGGTAACTTTTTGCAAGCATTTAGAATAAACACAACTTTATTGATGTGAAATAGCGTCGAAATTGTAACGAAAAATCTTATTACATCGTGAACTTTACAAATGTTTAGTCGTTGTGTTGAAATCGTTTTTAAAACCATGGATCTAAAATAAATGAATTAAATTCATACAAATATAACTCTTAGACTTATAATTCTAAAATGATTGCACAAAAGTACACACTTTCACAGAGAGAGAGAGAGAGAGAGAGATTTTACAACGTAATATTCCAACCCTCATGCATGCAGTATAAGAATGAAGAAACTAAACATTTCAAACACTGAATACTTCATTGTTAAACATTTTCTATTTTGCGGACTTAAAAAAACAATAGAACGACATTTTTTCCATATCATGGAAGGAGCACGTGGTCTATCTCGCGGGCTGATTTGATTGACAGGGATAGCATGTGGACCCTGACTGCATATATTCTATCGCAATTTTAGGGAAAGGGTTCAATATAATGGAAACTATAAATCTAACTTATTACACTGAATTACAAGTAAAATGTACTTAAATTAAACTCATACTGGTTTTCTCTCTCTCTCTCTCTCTCTCTCTCTCTCTCTCTCTCTCTCTCTCTCATATGACGATCATTAAACAATCAAACAGTAATTATTGCAATACTGAGTAGTTTCTTGGAACACAAATAATTTCTAAACTCAAGTTGCTATAAAGACGAAATAAAAAATTATCAAGTACCGATCCACGGATTCTTAGCGCTATGAATATGTACCGTGCAGTACTACATGGACAAGTACATCACACATATGTATAAAAGAAAGAAAATTTGAAAATATATTAAATATAAAGCTGTATAATTATATTATTTAGAGAAAGTACATTTGTTTTCAACAACCCGTTAGATTTGTTATCGTTAAATAGAGTATAAGTGAGAAAAGATCACAGTTATGGTTCTATGCACTATTGAAACTGCCAAACTACAGTAACTACGATTACTACTACGTTTAAAAACGGACTGAAACACAAACTTATGGAACCGTTTATTTGAATTTTAAAAAGGAAAAGAAAGTGTTAGTGTTTTAATTGATCAAACCTTTATGTGGGCGATATTGATTTTTAATATTAACAAAAATCAACCGTGTCAATCGCATACGTCTGAAAATTGCGTGCATAAAAATTTTATTTATTTCTATTTCTTTGTCTTTTTCTTTGATTCTCTTGCGTACATCAATAAATATTTTATTCTTTATAATTTTTATTCCTAAATCCTTTTTTTCACAGGTAAATACCACGTGTTACACCGTGTTATTGTCCGTGTTGCATCGCGGTGCACCGTGTCGCACCGTGTTTTTTCTCGTTCTGTGGCCGTAACAGAGAACAATAGATCAAAGGTACCGACACTTCCACGCTCAGCGTGGACTTTCAAACATGGTGGTCGGTGTTTTTGTCGGGATACTCGTGAGCTGTACTGTAGTTCCAACATTGACCCAGTCACCAGCAGCAATGTGGCTTATCTACGTCAGAGAACAGATGCATGCTGGGAAATAATGAATTACCTCCATAAACCTTTCACTGAGTGTTAAATTGATAAAATCTCTTGATAGAAATAAACAAAAAGGTAACAGATCTCATTTTTAAGTTTCAAAAGGCTTTTAAAATTTATTAAGCAACAATTATTTTTTTCATGTTCACTTCCTTTAAGTTTTTTTGGGACAGATCACATGTTTAATAGATAATAGTACTACTTCAAACTTGCATAGGTGATTAAATTATAAAATGATTGAATCACAGAGGTAGCTTCAGATGCAGAGCTTGATCTCCATTATCAAGGATGCTAAAGATATATATCTTAGGCCAGCATTTTTAACCGGGTTTTCCAACGGAAAAATCTGGTTATTAAAATGGTGAAAATGGTGGGCGGGCTGGCGGCTGCCATAAGGGTACCCTCATTGTACGGATAACTCCTCCTACAGTTTTCAAGATAGGAAGTTGTTCTTTCGCAGATCAATTGTACATATATCAGAGGTGTGCATATTGCAAGGATTTTGATTTCTGATAATTTATCAAAAAAATACCAGGTTTTGAACTTAGTCATTTTTTGGCAAAATATTGCATATAGGGTACCCTCATTGTGCGGATAACTCCTCCTACAGTTCTCAAGATAAGAAGTTGTTCTTTTGCAGATCAAATGTACTTATATCAGAGGTGTGCATAATGCTAGGATCTTGATTTCTGATAATTTATGAAAAAAATACTAGCTTTTGAACTTGGTCATTTTTTTGCAAAATGTTGCATATAGGGTACTCCATTTCACTGGATACGTGTTGACATGGATTATGGATACAGTTCACATAAAAGAAAACCCGGTTTGCTGTCACATTAATAGCTTTTCTCTTGTTTGAAATTTTGATTTACAAACCCGCCGACCCTATTTTTTTAAAATATTCAAATAAAAATAAAGGACCTGAACTAGCAAAAAAAAAATCTCATTGGAAAGAAATAATAAGTTACTTATTTAAAAAAAACATTTTTGCAAAACAAATTCTAAAATAATCATAATTTAACCGTTTGGGAATAGATCCTCTACATAACGGTTGTAAGTGGGTCATAGGGATGGACTAATAACCCTAAACACACTGAACAAAGGAGTCTTATGACTGAATGAAAGAGAATGATTTTATTTGTCATTAAGCTAACAAAATAATGAAACATTTCCTTTATTAAAGGTATAATTGCATAAATAAATAAAATTTTAAAAATTAGTTTGTCTTTTTAAATAAAAAAACTTGTTTGATTTTTTACTGACATTTATGGAAATGCTTCTAATCCAATTTATTTTCAGTAACAATATTTTAAATTTTGAATTTGTGAATAGCATTGTTAACTTAATCAAATAAATGATTTCTCAAACTTCTTCCTATTTTTCTGCAAGGAAGAAGTGAAAACTCCCTTAATTTTTTTGGTCTTAATGTATATGTACAGTATGTACTTGTATATATAACAAAAAAAAAACCTTCGTTTTTCTTCTCAAAAACTAATCAGCCAGGAAAGCTGAAATTTGTGTGTAAGCATCCTCAGGTTAGTGTAGATTCAAAGTTGTGAAAATCATGATCCCTGGGGGTAGGATGCGGCCACAATGGGGGAGTCAAAGTTTAACATAGGAATATATACAGTAAATCTTTAAAAATCTTCTTCTCAGAAACTAATCAGCCAGGAAATCTGAAACTTGTGTGGAAGCATCCTCAGGTAGTGTAGATTCAAAGTTGTAAAAATCATGATCCCTGGGGGTAGGATGGGGCCACAATGGGGGGTCAAAGTTTAACAAAGGAATATATAGAGTAAATCTTTAAAAATCTTCTTCTCAGAAACTAATCAGCCAGATGATTCTTTATAATTGTTAAGACTTTGGCCCCAGGACAATTCTTCGGCCTCACAAGAAGGTTCAGCGTTTGATGTAGGTTTATATCCCATAGATAAACAATTGTTAAGGATCTTTTTGAGAACTGCAATACTCAACATGTGATATGACTATAAAATCATCCTGTTAGAAAAGGGACTAATGGTTATAAACATAAGAATATCCAGGTGGGAAAATGGATTTTATTTATACAGGATCTACATGTATTATTGTACATTGTCCAGTTCGTATTATGACTCCATTAAGCTGATTTCATCATACCTATTGTTCCTCAGGTGAGCGATGTGGCCCATGGGCCTCTTGTTATTTAAAACAATTAAGGTGGCTCGACACACCAATGCATTATTTGATGGATCGATGAAGAATTCTCTTTGAGAAATGATTTTTCAAAAATGACATCTATATCGGCCTCTGATTATTTTATATGAATTTTTTTTAGAAACCGGAAGCATCGTTTTAGCTGCGAACAAGATATATTAGAGCTAAAATTTTGTTATCAATTAATGCACAATACAATTATCTATAAATACATATCAAAAACGGCCAGATAAACTTTGAAATATTTTTGTAAAAAAAATATTTATGAAAATGAAAAAAAGGATTGTAGATATTTTTTAAATCTATGGATAAAAACTGCAGATAAACTGTTACTCGCATTTAAAAATTGCGGTAGAATCATATTTCAACAAGAAATTGAAACCAAATAGTGAAATTAAAGTATAAATGGAAAATTTTAAAATCGAACCGATCACGATTGTAATTAAACTGATCCCGAACGAAATCACATAAAGTTAGAATGAATCAGAATTTTGCAAAAATTTCAGGTTGTTTAGCTGTAAAATGGTTTTGTCATTGACTAACTTTATAATTTATATCAATTACTTAGAAAAAAACTGCAGTTTATTTGTAAAATTTCAATTTTAAAATAATTCAGATCGGGATCAGTTTTTTAGGTCACCTGAGTCACTCAGGTGACCTATTGCAATTGGTCTTCGTCCGTCGTCGTGCGTCTGTGCGTCGTGCGTCGTGCATTAACAATTTTACATTTTTAACTTCCTCTTGAAAACTACCAGGCCAATTGTTACCATTTTTGGTGTGAAGCATCTCTATGGTAAGGAGAATCTAAATTGTGAAATTCATGGCTCTACCACCCCTGGGGTGCCACAGGCGGGGCCAAATATGCAAAAAAAGCCAAATTTTCAAAAATCTTCTTCTCTACTCCCACGCATGTGAGGAAAAAACTGGTTGCATGGTTATGATGTCCATGAAGCCCTCTACCAAAATTGTGAAATTTATGGCCACAGGGTCAGGGGTTCTGGCTCTAGGGTGGGGCCAATATGGCCATATAGTAAAAATGTATTAAATCTTAGAAAATCTTCTTCTTTACTACCATATATGTTTTTTAAAAACTAAATGCATGATTATGATGTCCATGAAGCCCTCTACCTAAATTGTGAAATTCATGACCCCTGAATCAGGGGTTCAGGATCTAGGGTAGGTCCAATATGGCCAAATAGTAAAAAGGAATTAAATGTTAGAAAATCTTCTACTCTACTCCCATATATATTTGTTAAAAACTAAATGCATGATTATTATGTCCATGAAGCCCTCAACCTAAATTGTGAAATTCATGGCCCCTTGTTAAGGGTTCAGGCTCTAGGGTGGGGCCAATATGGCCATATAATAAAAATGTATTAAATCTTAGAAAATCTTCTTCTCTACTCCCATATATATTTGTTAAAACCTAAATGCATGATTATGATGTCCATTAAGCCTTCTATCAAAATTGTGAAATTCATGACCCCTGGGTCAGGGGTTCAGGCTCTAGGGTGGGGCCAATATGGCCATATAGTAAAAATGTATTAAATCTTAGAAAATCTTCTTCTCTACTCCCATATATATTTGTTAAAAACTAAATGCATGGTTATGATGTCCATGAGGCTCTCTACCAAAATTGTGAAATTCATGACCCCTTTGTTAGGTGTTCAGGCTCTTGGGTGGGGCCAATATGGCCATATAGTAAAACTGTTTTAAATCTTAGAAAATCTTCTTCTCTACTCCCATATATATTTGTTAAAACCTAAATGCATGATTATGATGTCCATTAAGCCTTCTATCAAAATTGTGAAATTCATGACCCCTGGGTCAGGGGTTCAGGCTCTAGGGTGGGGCCAATATGGCCATATAGTAAAAATGTATTAAATCTTAGAAAATCTTCTTCTCTACTCCCATATATATTTGTTAAAAACTAAATGCATGGTTATGATGTCCATGAGGCTCTCTACCAAAATTGTGAAATTCATGACCCCTTTGTTAGGTGTTCAGGCTCTTGGGTGGGGCCAATATGGCCATATAGTAAAACTGTTTTAAATCTTAAAAAATCTTCTTCTCTACTCCCACACATGTGGGCAAAAAACTGAATACATGGTTATGATGTCCATGAGGGCCTCTACTAAAATTGTGAAATTCATGACCCCTTTATTAGGTGTTCAGGCTCTAGGGTGGGGCCAATATGGCCATATAGTAAAACTTTTTTAAATCTTAAAAAATCTTCTTCTCTACTCCCACACATGTGAGCAAAAAACTGAATACATGGTTATGATGTCCATGAGGGCTTCTACTAAAGTTGTGAAATTCATGACCCTTTCATTAGGTGTTCATGCTCTAGGGTTGGGCCAATATGGCCATATAGTAATACTGTTTTAAATCTTAAAAAATCTTCTTCTCTACTCCCACACATGTGGGCAAAAAACTGAATACATGGTTATGATATCCACAATCTCCTTTACCTAAATAGTGAAATTCATGGCCCCTTGGTCAGGGGTTCATGACATGAAGAGGAGGGGGGGGGGGGGGGCGCAATATGGCAATATATTGTTAATGCATATAAATAAATGTGTAAAAATTTTCTTCTATATTCTCACACATCTGTATAAAAAAACTGACTAATAATTATGTTTACCAGGAAGTCCACTACTGAAATTTTAATTTTCATGTCCCCTCAAGGATTGGTTTTGACTCTAGGGCAGGGCCAAAATGGATGTATAGATGTTAATGCATATAACGTTAAAAAATTATCTTCTTTACTCCCACACACCTGAAAGGAAAACTGAATTCATGATTTTGTAGACCAGATCTTTTAGTTTTTCACCAAAATTATTGGTTTCACGGTTCTTTTTGAAATGTGGTCGTCATTACAAATTTATAATTTTTCTACTCCAGTATGAAACCTAATTAATTAGATGCATATATGAGACTCCGTGACAAGTTTGTGTATGGGATATATGCTACTCAGGTGACCGTTAAGGCCAATTGGCCTCTTGTTTTCAATCGGGATCGGTTCAAATTTTATAAATAGCAATTTTTCCAAAATTTCGCATTTTCATTTCAATTTCTTTGTAAAATATCATTGTTTAGTAAATAGTTTATGTGACTATATGTTATTTTTAAAATGTTATCCATAGATTAAAAAGATATTAAAGAATTACAATTTTGATTTTCAGAAATATTTTTTTAATTAAAAAATTAAACACTTGACCAAACGATCTTTGGCATGAATTTATTTATAATTATATTACACATTAATTGACAACAAGTTTTAAGCTCTAATATATTCTGTTTGTCTGCAAAACAGTTTTCCCTATTTCACTGATAAAATACAAAAAAAATTCGTATAAATAACTGAAAGCCGAAATTGATCTCTGTTTTGTGGAATCATGTTTCAAAAAAGATTCTCTATCGATCCATAAAATAAAATTTTGGTGTGTCGAGGAACCTTAAATTAAAAAAAATAGCATCAGATGCATAAATTTGTAAACGTATTTCTGTTATACATAATTATGTATTTACAGTGAAATTCTGACAATTTTGAGATTATTTTTTTTTGTTACAATTCTAGAATTTTTTTTATTTGTATGTGTTCCAAATCTTTATTATTCAATTCAATTATTTGTCCCATTTGAAATTAGCCTTGCGGGGGTATTAGTCCCATTAGGACAGTTCTAGTTCAATTCAATTATTTGTCCAATTTGAAATTAGCCTTGCGGGGGTATTAGTCCCATCAGGACAGTTCTAGTTAAATGTTAGAAAGTCTTCGTCTCTACTTTAATATATATATTTGGGAAAATCTAAATGCATGGCTATGATGTCCATGAAGCCCTATACCAAAATTGGGAAATTAATGAAACCCATGTGTCAGGAGTTCAAGGGCAAGGAAAATGTATGTAAGCTTAGAAAATATTTTCTTTGTTCCCATATATATTTGAGAAAACTAAATGCATAATTCTGATGTCCATGAAGCCATCTACCTAAATTGTGAAATTCGTGAGCCCTAAGTCAGGGATTCAGGTCCAAAGACAGGGCTAATATGGCTTTTTAGTGAAAATGCATCGGGGTGATTTCACCATGCAATGGACACCTTTTGATTTTTCCCTTTGTTCACACATCAAATATTGTCCAAATTAATGAAGTGTTGAACTATTTCACCATGGATCGGACAATATTTACCAAGCATCGGCAGCTATACACTAATACAGTAGAGATTATATATAACAACATATTTTGGTTTAAATGCAAAAATATGAAGGTTAGGAAAAATAAATTTATTCAATTGCTATTCAGATTTCTTTTAATGTAAATCATCAAATCTACATATAGGAATTTAGACTAGTGCTTCTGTATAAAGGAATATTTATCATGAGGGGTTCTTTGTCGTGCCAGCTCCTATACAGGAACTTTGGACTAAAAAGACTGTCCGTAAAACTCGAACTTTAAGTGATCTGAGGGAAATGTTTGTGTCAATTTTTTAAAAATATTTATTTTACTTCACATTTAAAGTATATCACAAGGAATGGGCACATAGTCTCCTTATTAGGGTCCCGCAAGGATTTGCGGGTGCCCTATAGTAATCACTCTGTCTGTCCGTCCGTCTGTCACTCTTCTGTCCACAAATTTTCTGGTTTTTTTCTAATAACTTTTTTTATGGTTGCCCAATCAAGTTCAAATTTGGTATGGTAGTTCAGTAGGCAGAAATACATATTGATGCTAAGTTTAGTTCTCTATGTCTTCTGGTTTGGAGCTGGGGTGGTGGGGTAGATTCCTTAATTAATTATGCATAAGAATGAATGGGCAAAGAGAGATAACTGCTGAGAATGTTACCATTGTATACTTGGAAGGCTGTGCAATATTTGTCCTTTGGGATTCATTAACCTTCCACAGGAAGAAAATCCTAAGCTTTATCTTTATCTGTCACATTGAGATTAATTACTGCACTGCCTGTGTCTGCAAATGAACCTTGTTTTGAAGTCAAGGTCAATTTTGAATGATGTGTAGTATTGTGTACATTCTTTGAAATATGGATTTAAAATATAATATTCATACTTTATTTTGGTTAAAATACCATACACAATGATTTATGATAATTTTATTGAATTCTAAAATCAAGATATATATTAAGATATCCTTTTTCATTGTTTTGTTTTTTAATTTTCTGCCTTAATGCTGTTAATTTTAACAGGTAATCAGATGATAACCCATATTCTGTCATTTCTGAAAGAAAAAAAATCTTATTGTAAATTTAAAAGAAAAGGATTAATCCCCTGGGATTAATTATCTTGCCTGCTGCAGAAAATTTAGAGGCTTATCTCTATCTGTCATATGAAGATTAATAAACACCTTTGTCTGCAACTGATGTTTGTTTTGAAGTTGAGGTCAACCTTGGGTTATACAATGTATTTGCATTCACTGAAGGATTGCATTTTATAAAACACCTGATTAAATCTTTTTTAAATACACATTTAATTTAGTTTAATTTAGTTTTTTTTTATAAACCATGAGGTTATCCCTGTTTTATGCAGATACAAGGTTACTATTTAGAGTTTTTGGACATTCGGGATTTATCTTGAAATTTTTAAAAATACAGTTGTTTCTTATAATTTTCATATTTATTTTTTTTACCACCTTATATATATTGCAGTTCTTTACATCTTATGCCGGGCATTTTTTTTTCATCATTGTTAATATAAAGAGGATGGAATTCATTTAAAGTTTTTTTCTCTTCTCTATATTAATTGTCATAGCGGGGCCCTTTCTGACTGGTCAGGAAGCTAGTTATTAAATGGAATCATGCACTGAAAACTGTCTGATGCATGGTTAATTTGTGTCCGATCCATGGTGAAATGAACATACGGAGCAAAAATGACCTTGACATTCATTGTTCAAATTTCTTGGACTTATTTTAATCAAATTTTGTTTCAAAACTTACCTCTTTCTAATTATTTTAAGTAGAAAGTGCATTTTCACTAATTCACAATCAAATGCACAACATTCAAATAAAGCTTTAGTGTAAAATCTTCATAACTAAATTTTCAATGAGGGCATATTTGACGTTATATTATGATGCCTATATTGCTATTTCTTTGACAATGTGACTGTCATATTCTTGATAATAATAAAGTTCATTAGTTCTAATTAAGGAATATACGAAACAACACACGTGCGCATGCACATTTATTTGTATATTTATAACCAAAGTTGTCTGATCCAAGGTAAGTGTCTGATGCATGGTTAACTCACCCTAAATCTAAGAAAATCTTCTTTTTCACTGCCACAGTAGTGGGAGATAAACTGAATTCTTGGTTATGAGGGCCATTATGGCCATAGTGAAAATGTATTTATTCTTAGAAAATCTTTTCCCATTCCATAGTAGTGGGAGATAAACTGTATGCATGATCATGATATTTATGAAGCCTTCTCCCTAAATTCATGACCCTTGGGACGTGATCAGTACCCATGGGTAGGGCAATATGGCTACATAGTGAAACTGTATTGATTTAATAATATTTTCTTCTGTACTATCACAATCATTGGAGATAAACTAACTATTATTATTTTGTTCATGATGTCCTGCTATTCAATTGTGAAATTCACTGCTCATGGGGCAAAAGTGGAGGCACTTTTTATTTTGGGAAGGGGGAAGACAAACATGACTGTATAGTGAACATGCATTTTTCTAAGGGTAATTGCTGTTTGTCGTCCATTAACAATTTTAACTTCATCTTGAAAACTATAAGGTAAATTGTAACTTCGCAGTATTGAACTAAATATACAGCCTACTCCGGATATATTGAAATTCAGGGGACCATGCAAATTATTTCAATATATCCGTATTTCAATATAAGCGAAATTGACTGACGTGAAGCCGCCATTTTTGAAAGTTCAATCCCGATGTAAGCATAGAAAACCAAACCCGAACAAATTATTAGATCATCATTTATCTATTACAATAAACGGATTACATGGAACATTAGTCCTTGAAAGTTTGATTAAAATTATATCCGAAAGTTTTGTAAGTTTCGTTTTGTTACTATCTTAAACCTCATCATAATCTCGGATTGCATTCTTTTACGTTTTAGAAAAACGTTAGAGAAAAATCACCACACTCAAACGCTTCAAATATTGCTGAACGCTGCTTGTACATCATCGTAAGTGTACACGCGATAATCTCAAAATCCTTAGCTATTTCGAATTTAGGCTTTGTTCTTTCATCAATAGCCATGGCTAGTTTGTATTTAGCGTCCGGATATAAGGTATTTCTTTTCCGTGGGGTTTTTATATTACGTCAAGCCTCAATACATCCGTATTCGTAAAAACAAAAAATTAAACAGTGAATAAATTTTACTTTTTAATAAAGTATAAAAACACACATGAAGAGAACTTATCAATTCACACCTTTGTATATCAACCGGTCAGTCTGGCATAATTACTGTCACCAACCGTGACGACAGCCGCCAGGGAGAACTTCAATATAACCGTTATAAAAACAACTGATTATCACCTTTGGGGACCGATCAATGGCTTCAATATAAGCGATATTTCAAAATAGCCGATTTCATTATATCCGTGAAATCAATGCAAATAATATGAGAGGCAAAAACGGGGGATTTATTTCTATTTCAAAATAAGCGGAATTTCAAAATAAGCGAGTTCAATATAAGTGGAGTAAGCGGTATGTTGTATTTTGGGAAATCTTCGTTATTTTCCTGTGCATCAAATACATAAAAAATTAAGCTGTATGCATGCTGTGTGCATTATAAATGAAACTGAATGTTATAAGAGATAGACCATTAAAGGCCTGTATGTTTCTTTAAAGTTCAAATTTTTGGTATAGATAATTTGAAATTCTGTTGACTCTTGAAACCCACCCACCCCCACCCCCATTTTCAGGAATAAATGTTTTTCAATCATCAAATGATAAAAGCAGGGATAACAGTCAGAGGAATCTCAGATTAGGATTTAAATTTCAAATATTAAAATGCAAACATGAAACTCTCTGACATGTTAATCTAAGGGCTATGGTACTCAGGTGACCATCAAGGCCTGTGGGCCTCTTGTTCTTTCTAGATTTGATGTGGATTTTTCAACATGCCTGAACATATACAAACATATTATCAAATTATATTTTAGAATATTGTTTTCTCATGTATTAAGCTACCAAACTGTGTGTACAAGAAAGTATTGACCATTCTTCATGATAAAGTGATGCCAAACCTGACAAATCCGCTGTATCTGAGTGATTTCCTTACAGCTTCATATGACATTGGTAAGTAGAATGAGAAGAGAAAACAAAGTTTTTCTGTCTCTTTGAATTCATTTTAATAACTTAATCAGGTTAGACTTAACAAAATTATCAGATCTGTAATGAAACATAAAAAAGCATTAAATTGGTATGATTTTTACATTGATTCATAATTTTACTTTGCTTACCTGTTAACCTTTCAAAGCTACTATGTCCCCCTTACCAACTTGACTAGAAGGGATTTTGCATAAATTCTCTGGTGAAAAGTTTTAAAATTAATGCAAACATACAAAAAGGACAAGAGCGTACAAGGCCTGACAAATCCCACGTACCCAGGATTTTGAAATGGCATATGAGCATATACAAAATCTTTATATTTGAAACTGTGCATCAGTACATGTATGACATAGAACTGCATTCTCTGACAAATACATGATATATACAATAATACATGCACTTGCTGGTTATCTCGTTTGTTTTATTCGATGCTTTCTAAGCATTACAAATGCTTTCTAAGCATTAGAGCATGATCTCATATCTGTGCTATCCCTGTTTTTATCCGACATTGTGTGTACAGATTATGCACATTACTTTATTGTTGTCATGATATAAATGGTATTAGATATTTTTTTCATAATTATCCAATTAAAAAAAGCAAAACATCTTTTACTTAAAAGCAAATGAATTAAAAATAAAATGCCGTCTATACGATTTGAACACCCTCTCCATGGAGAAGGATGGACCACAAGCCTCTGCTTATCACAGTGAGCTACGTTGACACATTAGAGTACGTGTGAATAAATTAGACTGTTTGAAAATATTTATTAAAGTAAAACGTTTTTGGTGAAAATCACAAATTTGACCCATGATGGGTCTAGACTCCATTTTAATAAACCAATTATAAAATTCAATATAAACTTATTCTTTAAATAAAAGTACTTTTAGGATGGAGTCAGGATCCATTCATACCTAATTTTGCAATTAAGAACTTACAGTAAATGGTCCAAGATTTAGGCCAAAAAATGGTGTGCAGCTTAATTTTGAAACATATACCTGTCGTGTTAATAGAATGAAATCACAATATTGACTTCCATCGTGAAATTTATAATGAAAACAATGCATATAAGTAAAAAATTAATATTCTAACTTGAATTGAAATTCTTTCGTCTTCATTGCTCCAAGTGGGGGATATACAACGCCTTGTACGCCCCTGTTCTTTTTTAGATAACTTCTTTTACAATCCCAATGTATTTGCAATCAGTCTAAATTTAATTACTTGTATGACTGCCGGTTTGCAACTACAGCTAGTGTTGCTGTCTTCAAAATATTAATATTTTGTTTTCTTGGTACAATACACAGAGCAAATTTTGTTATTTCTTATATTTTGTCTTACTCTTCAATATTGAAAAAGAATTATCTCTAGACCATCACTGCTAACAAAAAAAAAACATGAAAAATTAATTTTGCTTATTTTGAATTGGCATTAAACCCCATTTACAGTATTTTTAGCTCACCTGAGCTGAAAGCTCAAGTGAGCTATTCTGATCACATTTTGTCCGTCGTCCGTCTGTCCGTCTGTCCGTCTGTCCGTCTGTCTGTCTGTCCGTCTGTAAACTTTTTACATTTTGATCTTCTTCTCTAAAACCGCTTATCCAATTTCAACCAAATTTGGCACAAAGCATCCTTATGTGAGGGCGAATATAAATTGCAAAAATAAAAGTCCGATCTGTATTCAAAGCGGAGAAAACCTTGAAACTGTAGAAAAAGGGGGGTGCATTTTTAAAAATCTTCTTCTCAAGAACTACTGATTCCAATTCAACGTAGTTTAGCATAAATTATCCTTATGGGAAGGAAAATATAAATTGCAAAAATTAAGTGCTAATTCTGTGTCAAATTTGAGTTATTACGAAAATAATAATAAAGGAAATGGGTGTTTCAATCAGTTTAATAGCTTCGGGCTCGGCATCCGGTAATCCGGCATCCGGTAAAATGGGTAGGCAAGACTTGGTCTGGGCAAAACAAAGATTGGCAGATATTAATCTGCCAATCTCATTAAAATATCAGGATATTTGATGGACTAGTATATTTGTATTCGCTGTAAATATTGCTGCAAAATAATGCGTATTTGGAATTGACGATTGTCGATCTGCCTTGGCTTTTATTTTGCCACGGCCCGGGTTTGCATACCCATTTTACCTAGACTCGTATTCCATATATCTAAAACGAGGTTCTTTGTTTAAAGCAGCCATGACATTATAAGAAAAAGGGTCGATCTGACTATGATGAATTTGCTTGTTGTGCAACAGTTCGCATATGAAGGGAAATTTTTGAAACATGCAAAATATATCGTTGCCGATTTTGTGAAGTAAATTGAGGCTAAATATTTCAATGCGTTGACAGTTTTCACACATGACGTTGGTGTTAGCTTGTTCCGATTTTCGTTTCGTTTTCATTATTTCTGCTTGTAACCTGGGAACAATCGTCTGTATTATTTCGTGATTTTTACGTATCAAATCAAACAGAGACTTTGGTAAATCAAACAGTTAACTGTATACCTGCGCAAATTAAGCAAAATCTGATGTATTAAATAATAATGAAATACAATTCATTCTACCGGTAATTCGATCGGCATTATCTTTTGCGTAATGGTAGATTAATGCAATAGGTTTTGTTGCGATGCTCGGCATTTTCTCGAGTTTATTCAATTTAAATAAAGTTTGACATTGCTGACGGAAATATGTAGGTATATACATGTATCTATATGATTCATTTCGAAAAAATAAATTGTGTTCTTTATTTGTTTTAGTGAATGTTTCTTGTGTTTAATTGTTTTCAATTTCTAATAACTAACCATATTTGAGTGTTAAGCTTCAAATTATAAGCAAGATACAGAGATTTGCTCACAATTCTATGTTTGTACACAGATCTTAAAAACTAAAGATTAAAAAAGTAAAAAATTTGTCAATATTTATTGAGAAAATTTTCAAAGTCTGTTCGTTCAGAAACCAACTTTAACATCTTATTGTATTGTAAACTTAACATTTTTTCGTCATTATTACTCCTACTGTACATGTGATCCTTCACTGTGTTTGTGTACATTTGTATAAACTGATTTTGAACCTCAAATACCAGTGAACTGGTATTGAGTGAATAAAAGAATATAAAATCTTAGGCCATTCTTTTTTTCCATTTTAAATGCTGAATAGGAAATACCAAGTTAAAAATCATAAGCTGAATGTAATAAACTCATGTGAACAAAATATGAATCAAACCTAGGCGAACTGTGAGCTCTGTATCTTGCTTATAATTCTACAATTGACGCTGAAATTTTGGTTGAACATTAGAAAATCTCTATGAATTAGAGTATGTTAAATACTTGTACAAACAAAATAAAATAATGATACTGTGAAATCATTAGATTTCGTGGTGGCTCATTTTTCGTGGAATTCTTGGGTACCTCTCATCCACGAAATAACATCCTTCACGAATTGATGAATTAGGGTAATAACGTCATATTCCCTTTTGTAGATATATATGAAAACACGAAATTACGTCCCCACGAATCTGTAAAATTTAAGTCATCCACGAAAATTGGCCCCCACGAAATTTAATGATTCCACAGTATTCTGTATATATCTACTCTCCCTCTCTTTATACAATAAATAATGTGAAATCTACATCAATTTTGATAGTTTTTCAGACACGAGTAAATAAAAACGACATCTTTAAAACAGTTTCCATATTTCTGACACATTTCTGTTGCGGGGATAAAGTAATTATCGCTATTCCTAAGAATATCACAGCGGATAATTATCCTGGTTTGTACGCGAAGTAAATAACAGTCATTTAATTGTAATGGAGAAGACAAATAAAATTTTTGAATGTTTTTAATTTGAGAAATTGAGCACATTGAGGTACAATTTTCTTCTTCACATCTATACATGTAGGGTTTTTAAAATAAAAAACAATAACTATTATTTTTTTTTAAAACAATAACTAGTAAGTACTGAGTAGTTGATGAAAAAAATGTAACTATATGCACTCATATATTTTGATCGCTTTACAAAGTGGGGGGGGGGGGGGGGGGGGGGGGGGCAGAACGAAAATATAGGGATTTGGAAGTTAACAACTTAACAGTATACCTCTACCAAATGTTTAGTTTTATATCTTGTGTAGAATTTTCTTATTCTGGTAAAAAATAGTATTTAATGAAGGTACAATGTCAAAGATTACATGTATACAAAAAAAGTGTAAAATTCGAATACTTTACAATATTTATTTTTTGTTTTTCTACCGAGGGACCATATGGCACAATATCTTTTGAACGCCCATTGTTGCTCAGGTGAGCGATGTGGCCCCATGGGCCTCTTGTTCAGATGTTAGGACAATATATTTTTTTCTCCGATGCACTGGCCTTGTCTTATCATTACGATAGTCTTGTCTAAGGATATTTGAAAAAAAATGGAGGAGGTCATTGCTTTTATGCGCTTTGATATAACAGTTGGGTTACCCTTTTTAAATCCTTTTGTTACATTAATTGTTGGTGTTGTTTACAAGTACATTCAATGATATCAATATATTCAGGTTATTTTTTATTTCCTAAAAAGGAATATGGTTTCATTCTGTACACATAGGAAACGATCATTACTTCGTAAAGATAAAACAAAAAAAATGAAATTGTCTGGAATAGACTGCATCGGGAAGGTGTGCTGGAGATTGCAACTCCCGGTGGTATTAGAATATAATATGTATGCAGTAAACATTTATGTTTATTATTGATATGATATTAATTTTTTTTAAAAGGATAAAAGAATGATAGGTACAAGTTATATTAATCATCTGGCATAGTATTGCAATAAATCAGATTTTTAACTATCATTACTATGATCATTTTCTATAAGCAATAATTATAAAGCACTATTATGAACAACAAACAGTTTAAAAGAACTATAGTTAATAATTATAAAGCACTATTATGAACAACAAACAGTTTAAAAGAACTATAGTTGAACTTATAAGAATTGGTAAATTACAATGACAGATAGGGTAACTAATGTTTAAAAAACAAGTACAACCGTGTTTAGAAAATGTGTGTGTAAAATGTATCAATTGCTTCTTCTTTATAATTTCTGTTTATAAATGCTATGTTTCCTGTTAGTTTGAATTACTCTGGTGATGTGTGTATACAGATATGTGAAACCCATGATTTTGACCAAAAGATTTTGACACTGTCTGCAGGCACTGTTTTATATAGTGAGGTCAGATCTACACTGTTACACTTTATTGATTTGCCTAGCAAGACAAAATCCTAACGAAATACAGGTACAAAACAATATACACAATTTTTCATGATTTTTCAGCTTTTTAGACCTCCCAGCTAATTCCTTGCATAGGGTTGACCTTCCGTACCGCGTGCATGTTGCACTAACACATGTCAGAAACTTACCGGTGTATAGTTTACAATGTCCCATTCACCTACTTTTCGTGTTATTTTACCTCCCGTCTGTAACTTACACTGTGTAGAGTCAACACAACAGTCAGAGCCACAGGTTTCGCATTTTACTTCTGATTCTCATGTACCTAACATATGGGGCCTACATATTGCATATCAATTTCAACAAAAGACACCCCTCTAACTCTAAAAATATTGAAGGGTACTTTATCCAAAACTGTCCCTTGCTACCTTTAGGTGTTGAAAGCAGGTTAAGGTTTTGGGGGGCAGGTGCCCTTTGATGGCAATATCTAAGTTACTACTGGTCCTCACCAAACTTGCATGGATGGTGTGTCTTATGATACTTATGCACGTGACAGGCTTAAATGCTGAATCTGAGCCATAGTTTTAGGATGCTGGATGAGGTGAAGGTTTTTGGAGCTGTCACATGTTTATGTAAATAATAGTACTTATTCAAACTTGCATGGTTGTTTAAATATGTAAATGAATCGCAGAGGTAGCTTCAGATGCTGAGAGTGATCTTGGTTATCTAGATGCTAAGGTGTTCGAAAAAAAAAACACAGACTCAGTATGTAAAAATTTAAAACACTAAATGGCTGCTTGACATGTGAATTGTCATTTCATTCCAGTCATGTTTTTTATCATAATGTTGCAAGTGTCTTCCTGCATTTAATTTGTTTACTCATACATGTATTAGCATTAACAATTTTTTTTTTTAAAATACAGCAGTTGTTATTGATAAAATATGGACAGTTAAATAGAAAGCATCCATCATTTTCTATAATAGAAAATTACTTGACTTATGATTTTTTTCTTAGCAGAGGGTATCATTTGTGAGCTTGCTCACAGTATCTTGGATGGATTTTGATTTATTCAAGATATGTAGCTGCTTTTGAACCCAAAATCACATTAAAGCCCTCATTTTTTATTGAAATAAGCATGTCAAAAATCACAAGTTGGGGGTGCGTGTTATTGGGAAAACAGATTTGTGTGTGGGAATTTAGTCTCTCATGGGAGATTTTGAATATTTAAGCAATTTCATGGTAGTCTCTTGGGAGATAAAGGAGGGTTAACAGGTATGACTTTGTAAGTTCATGTTCTGCACAATTGTTGTTGTTGACTGTTTCAAGTGTACTGTAGTAATGTTGTGTATTTGTTTTGGCAGGGGGTGCCATTAGCCTGTTGGCTTTGAATAGTCTATTTCTACTGGTACACAAACACAATTTGTGAGTATTAACCATGTGACAAATTATCATGTACAAGTATTGCATTTATATAAGAATTATGATAGATGAAATTTGATATTCAATTATCATTTTTAGCTGTAGGTCACCTGAGTCACTCAGGTGACCTCTTGCTATCTGTTTTTGTCCTTCGTCGGTTGTAAACTTTTGAACATTTTAGCTTCTCCTCTAGAACCACTGAACCAATTTCAACCAAAGAAGAAAGTACATATATCATCTTGAACATGTCTGTATATAAAGTACCAGCTACACACTTTTATCCTGTTTTCAAAAAAGATAAATGACATTTTGTCATGTTTCCAAGATGTAGTAGAAAATGATGAAAAAATGGCACATTTGCTCATTGTGTTTTCAACAGTAAAATGTCTCAGCAGCCATCCCTCACAATGAAATTAATATATTTTGAATAACATCACATGATTTAGTTATAATGTGAATTTCATCGTGGGGGACGGCTGCAGACATGTTCTTCTATTTAAAAAAATATTGTATCTGCGGTATTATGCATTCTTTTCATCCAGCCTTCGGCATATCGGAGTATCAAGTAGCATTATTTCCTGGCTATTATGCTCGGGATCGCCCTTCAAAAAAAGCTAAAAACCTACCTGGAAGTGACGTCACATACCGTATAAATAGTGCTTCCATTGTGATAAACACTCATATTTTTTCTGGCGACATCGGGACATGAGCCCTTGTCGGTTATATGGTCATTGCGGTGTTAATAAATTTTCTAAGACATGGTCTTAGTTGCAAGGTTTGTAAAGCCTTTGAAAACGAATTAAATCTACCAATGACGAAGTCTTGGTTTGAAAGGATTGATAATCCGTGCATTTCGTTTTACACATGGTTCATGTGGTTTTACAACTCAAGTTGTACAATACACGTTGTGTATTTGTTGAATGCACGATTAGAACACGCTGTGTTCAGAATTTTGTCGTGAATATATTTTACCGCAAGTTTTACAGTACACGTTGTGTATTGGTTGATAGTAAGTTTATAAAACACGTTGTGTTCAGAACTTGGACTATTATATAAAAGATTTTACACCGCAAGTTGAATAATATACACGCTGTGTATAAATTAAATAGTACAGTACAATTAGAACACGCTGTGTTCAGATTTTTCTTATGGTTTTATTGATCTCAATATCGGGGATATAAATGAGACAAGAGATGGAATTTCTCTTAACTGCTGAATGATACTGGAGATAATTGGTTTACGACCCACAATTTACAAAATGTAATGCTCATAGTAAAATGACCAAAGGTCTGAAGTTTGAACAAAATAACAGTCAGGTTAATAATACAACTGTACTAAATCATGTAGGTGAAAGAAGATAATATTTTACATGAAATTAATGTTGGTTTATTGATCATGATAAAAAAGAAGTATTTAAGGCATCAGTTTGCACATGGTTGAAATAAGTACAGCTGATGATATCATGAGTAATATTATTTGGTGTCATTGAAGACCAAACAAGAAATTGCACGAATGAACAGGAATTTATTTTGCTTCTCAGAGCAATACATTGGCTGTGAAATGTTTTAATTCTGGGATGAGAAGCTCACGTATACGTATGTTTTCTATACCACATAATATATGGTGTTTTCAAGTTATTGTCACAGAAAAGATGATTGTCTACATTACATTTATTTATATTACATTGTACAGTCGAAGTTGTGCATGTTGTGAAGTTTGGAAAAAAGAAGCTTAAAATCTTGGAGAATCATGAATTTTTTGAAAGACGTACGAACTGATTCATAAAATATTAGAGAATTAAATTGATCAATGTTTGGAATGGGTGCAAAAGACAATCCATGCAGTGTTTTGAATTGTATCAATTGTTTGTGCAGTTTTATTCAGATATAAAGTTTGAGTTGAGAGTTATAAAGTTTGACTGAAGTGACAGTGAATGTTGAAAACAGGAGTACCAGTATTGATTAAAAAATTTGAATGAAAGCCATATATATGTCTAAGTTAGTAATAGAGAGAAATCAAACAAACATTAGGATACTTGGCTTGAAAAGTACTTTTAAAATAAGTACATGTACCGGTAATTAATGTACATGTATTCAGTCAAATAATTAATGGTTTTACTATTTAATTGTTTTTTGCATCCATAATTATTACAAAAGTCATAAACCTGCACATCATTATATGATTAATGAGGATGATTTGAGGAACAAAGAACCAAACATTTATTGACTTAGATGATTTGATTTCAGACACCATACATGAATTTATTTTAAGCTAATTTAAGTGAAGACTTCATGGAAACTAAGGCTTGATAAGTATTGTTATGACACTGTATGATAAAAGGAAATGAAGTTGTTTGATACATTGCTGAAATCCTGAGATATAATATTAAAAGAAAAGGTTCAGAGTGAAAGAGGATCAATGTGGTCAGAATGAAAATCCAGAAATAATACAATGTTCACTATAACCCTATTTGTTATAAAAATAAACATTGAAATTTGATCATACCAAATATAGTCCCTTGGCATGGAAATTGATTATTTGAAGAAATCAAACAAATATTTATTGTTTGAACTATTATGTAATTATGATATTAATACGTACAGTATGAAGTTGAACAAATGTAATGACTATAAAAGTAATATCGAAGTCAAAAGTTTAAAATCTTGCTTTACTGGTGGCTTCAAATACTAGTACATAATGAACACAACAACAGATGTTACAAAATTTTGGAGTAATCAAATTATAATGCAAATAAAAAAAAATATTAGTAATATTTTCTTTCCTAAACTGTGCATACAAATAGAAATATTATTAAATGTCTCCTTCAAAATTATAAAAAAAAAAAAAAAAAAAAAAAGGAGGGGGTCACATCTAAAAAAAAATTTAGATATAGCATGAATATATCATAATGCACAAACTATCTAGATGAAAATTAGGAAGCTAAAGTAACAGTACTCTAAAACTTTTGAGTTATGAAAATTGTTCATTTCCTTCCTGAAAACATTCTGCCACAAAATAGAGTCCTTACTAAACTTTGTAAAAATGTTTTTTTAAAACAGTTTTATTCAAAAAAAATTTGGCATTGTAAAATATAAATATATTCTACTAGAATTAATATGTGATGCAGAATTTTCAGACTAGATGTGACCCAAAATGGCTACCCAAAACCTAAGGACTGAACCTCTTTTAATACTAAATAAGGCCAGCATTTTTTTATTTTTAGGTTTACAAACAACAAAATGATAAAGTTCCGTAGGAGGAGGAAATAAAAAAAAAATAAAAATCTCTTTTGACCTACAATTTTCTTATTTTTAGGTTTACGAACCACAAAATTGTAAAGTTCTGTAGGAGAAAAAAACCCTTTTATGACATCATCTTTATTCTAATAATAAAATGAATGACAACTTCATGATAGTGGTGTGTAACTGCATCAAGTGTAGCATGTGAAAAGTATGTCATCTGTGGAACATATCACTGAAATAGTACAATAGAATATTGGACATACAGCTTTGAAATTACATGTACATTTAGCAATGTCAGGGGTGTGCAATTACAAAATTTGGCCACAAAGTTACTAGCCCAAGATTCAAAGTTACTGGTCAGACTATTGTCGGACATGTCAACATTTCATTTTATAAAAAAAAAACCTAAATTATATGTACATAAAGTCATAATGTTTTCTCCTGTATGATACTAGTATATAATTATTAATATACAAAATATTTATTACTTTCATGTTTTCTGCAGTAGACTTGTTAAAAAATATTCAACTTCATTGATCTCTCACATTTTATTTACAAAATTGGTTTGGGTGTTTATATGTGAGAAAACTCAAACATAACATTGTGAATGTGAACAGACTCTATAAAATCACTGCAACTATATGTGTGCGTGTATTTTATCCTGTTGAATTTCCATGTACAAAGTACAACTATGCAATGAATTATGAAATGGTAAATTTTGATTGAAAATAACGGAAAATGCACAAACAATAATATGCAAAATATGATTTTTTTTAATTCACTAGGCAGGTCACTTTAAAATGTGTTCATGAGAATAGTTACTGCAGAAATTTATAATCTCTCTCTCTCTCTCTCTCTCTCTCTCTCTCTCTCTCTCTCTCTGTAAAATAAATGTTTAAAAAAGCCAATGAATACATATGCCAATTCAACACAAAAAGAAAGGGAATCATTTTACAGTGATGTACTTGAAAACAGCTGCACAGGTAACTATCGAAGCCATGTTCAGTGAGGTGTGACTATCTCGTCTAGCCACTGGTCAACACTGTCGGTAAAACTTCAAAGTATGAAACTTACAGCAGAGTGTTTGTAGAAGCTTCTCTGAAGAATGTAGCACGAGAAAAAGATGCGTAAGAAATTTTAAGGCTATCGTGACACAAAAAGAGCAGATTTTATGCCTCTGTGATAACAATGACGATACACTTTTCCTACTAGGAAAAATTTGCTGTCGGGGAGAAAAAAAAAGATCTTTTTTGTAATTTTATTTTTTTTCTAAAAACTCAGAAAACCGAGCGGCGGGTTTGTAAACCTAAAAATAAAAAAATGCTGGCCTAATTTCTATTTGAATAGCAAAAAAAAATATCTACATTTAACTCCTAAGATATTTCTAACTTAACATTTTTTAATTAACATTTAAATTTTTTTAGGGATTTGGTGAGTCAATTTGTTATGAACTGTTACGTAATTAGTTATGTGATTAAAACCAATAATTTTATTGTATTTGAAAGTAGTTGACTAATGTATTTGTATTTATATTTGTTTTTAAAAAGTAAGTATAATTGATACCAATTTCTAAATGAATGGTCGATGAACAAATTGGGAGGATTTCTGAAAATTAAAAAAAAAATCACACTTCCTTTTGATATTTTTGGGAGTTGATTTTAATCAACTCTCCTATGCAGTTACTCAGACAAACCGAAAGTGAAACAGTGTTTGGACCTCAGCACAAATCCTCGCTGCTGACAAGACTTAGTTCTTGAAAAAAATTGATAAATTCGATGTAATGTATGCTAAAGCATTGTTTTTCAAGGAAACTTATTTCTAAATACCTTGAAAATAGTCAGATTTTAAATGGTAAGAACAATTTCGATATGTTTTGTAGTCGTATGTATTCCTACTCCAGAGTTCAATATAGTCTCGTTCAACTCGACGCTCGGCTGTCTCCGTAAATCTCCAAGAGTCTCTCTTGCTTGTCGGAGATTTACAGTGTCAGCCGAGCGTTTGGTTGAACGTGACTAGAGTAGAATATTGCTTGGATCCATACAATTTTCGAGAAATAATTTCTATTACTGATACATAGTTTGATTGAATTAATTTTATCTTTAAATATTATTTAACATGATTCATATGGGGGTTTCTCGACATTCTTGTCGAAAATATTATAAAAATGTGCATAGCTCAAATACAAATTAGAAACTGCATGTACTTGTCATGCAAAATAACTTATCATTGATTTTAAAATAAATAAACATCGACAAAATCAACTCCCGCCAGTTCTTCAGTACTTTGATTATTATTTTAGTTGACTGCATAATATCCATATTAAATTTTATTTTTGTTAATTTGACAGCTTAACTGAATTTTTATAAACACTAATCCCCAGCAAAACAATGAGAATCAAAGTATAGAAGAACTGAAAGCTGGGCTCTTTTGGTGTGTCTTTATGCATAGTGTGTAGTAAAGACTGAAAATCTCTCTCTCTCTCTCTCTCTCTCTCTCTATCTCTCTCTCTCTCTCTCTCATATGCTTTTAATGTCGGCAAAGCGTCAGATAGCGACCAAATTTTGTAAGCGGCTATTAACAAAAATATGTCTGTCTAGTAGAAAAAGTTCAACAGTTGCTGCCTTGAATTTTGCAACAAGCGTTATATATTCAATCCCCATTTCTCCTTCGCACAGCAGAGTAGTTCATGGAAATTCATGCGCATTGTATGTGTCCAAAATGCATAGTCTTGTTTTAAAACACGTTATTAATAAGAAAACTAAAAAAGATAGACAATTCTCTCAAAATTAAAAAAAGAAACAAAATGCCAACACTTTTGACAAAACTCTTTGTGTAACTATTTGGTATAGCGGAAGCTTTTACTTTAACGCTGTTTGGTTTTTTGTTTACTTTTGAAGTTGTGCTATTTATAGTAACATTGCGATTTGCCTGCCTACAGCCAGGACTTTGCTTTCAGTAGAGCCCGGCTAAAAATTGGGCTCGTGTTAATGTACATACATTACTTAGAGTTACAGAATCATAATTTGTTTTAAGGATTTTAATTTTAAGTATTTTTATCATTTGAAAAAAAAAGTTTTTAATAAAATAAACAAGTAGACTTATTAATAGTAAAGTAATAAAACATATAAACATAAAACCTATATTGAAAGTTAACATACTTGAGAAAAAAATACTTTAGGAAGCTGTGCACCTTTTCAGTAGTACATGTAGGTCATACACTCTGATATGAGAAATTGGTCTTCTGCTGAACTATAGGATTAAGAGTCCTTTCCAAAAGAATTCAGGCAGGGAGGAAACTCAATTAAATACATTTATGAGATTGTGTATGGGCAATGGTACTCAGGTGACCGCCAAGGCCTATTGGCCTCTTGTTTAGAATTTAGAAAGTTGGATTAAACAATCCCGGAATATAAAAAATGATTTCATTAGCCATGTAATTATGATATTGATGCACATGAATATACATTGCAAAAGCCACACTGCAGTTACTCAGGTGACTGATAAGGCCCATTGACCTCTTGTTTTTTTCAGGGGTTATCCTGATTTTTATGAGAAGTTGTATGCTTTGTTTGAGCCTGGTGTCCTACATGTGAAATACAGAGCTAGATTCTTTTATTTAGCTGATCAATTTTTGTCATCAACGTAAGTATGAATAAAGTGATTGTTTATCCTGTTAATTTATTTCTTTTCTGGTAGTTAGTTCAGTAATCTTTTCTGACTTGCATTTTGACAATGTTTTATTTGGTATCCACCTTAAATCATACATTTATACTGATTACATCACGGTGTAGTACCTAAACAGCTGTTATTTGTAAAAATAATGCGGTCAATGTTTCTATTAAAAAAATTATACTGCTACTAGCTGAACAAAATGGCTGAAATAGTAAGTATTTTTTTCGCACATTGAACAAAATGCCCTTATATTCAAATATTTTAGTTTAGTAGAGTAGTTGACAACCCTTACGGAACAAAACAACCATTTTGACACTAAAATATCATTAAATTTTTCTATAAAATAATGAATTTACATGAGACTTAGCAAGAAGTGTCATTGATTTGGGCACATATCCAAGCAATCTAGTCTTTTGAACTTGATTAAGCCATATTTAAAGACATTTATAAGAAACTGAAGTGACAGATTACTTGATATAAGTACTCTGTATAGTTAGCTGGTTAGAATTTCCCTATTTAATCATTTATTAAAGAACTATAAAGATTTTTCTTCAAAGAACTTATGTTACCGCTACTATTAGACAACAACACTGGTTTCTATTGGAAATATGCAGTTCCTAATTTTACTGAAGCTACTTCCACATAATGCATTGAATTAAACAATTATGTTTATTGTTATCCCCTCATGCAGCTTGTTGCGAAGGGGATATAGCATCGCTACCGTGCATGTGTGTGTTCGTATGTGTGTATGTATGTATGTGTGTGTGTGCACTCCATTTCAGTTCTCTAGTAAATTTAAAAAAAACCTTCCAATAGAATTTCCTCAACCTTTGCACAAATATGCCTCATTGTAAAAGATTAAAACAAATGCAATGTCATATCAATTGGTCAATGAGGCTCATCCACCAAATCGTTCTGCTATCAGAGTATGTGATCAAATATACCAGGCTTGTGTGATGAGTATTGTGCTAGTGTATGTAAGTGTGTACATGAAGGAGGAGGGAGATTCGATACATTAACCCATTATTATTGAAATATACAGCAAAATTTAAAATTTATAATAAATCTTGCTAATACAATTATCAGAACATATATTTTAATTTATTTGAAATTGTTACTCAATGCAAAAATTAAATATACAGTATGTAAACTATATTTTAAAATCAGAATGTCAATCCTAATTAGAATATGCCATGGGTTTCTCATTAAAGCCAAGGACCTTCTTCTCCTCACTTCATAATATGTAAAATACTATGGAATCATTTAAATTTTTTGAATGACAAAATTTTACTCATTTGTTTACAGTGGATAACTTTTCAAACAGGAAAACGACCATGAAAACACAATTTGAAAAACATTCTTGGGATTTAAAATCTTATGTTGAAAACATTAAAATCCACAAACATTGGTTCCACAATAATTACCTATTCCACAATAGTGTTTTAATTCTAATTAATTATTTATGTCGCGAGGGGATGCTCCGCTTAGCTCTTGTTTCTATATGATCTATTAATTATGCATCAGTAGATTTCTATACTATTAAAGGTATATGTGGCGTTACGTATTTGGAGTAAAATTTTTGACATGAGTGAGTAAAAATACAAAATGCTTCTTAGAAGATTAATTAGACGTTTCACAACCTTATGGCCCATAAAACATGTTCTGTCTTTAGTTATTTGTCTCTAAACTTTACTACACGTCTGATGAATATTATAATGCTATCCACCATTTGTAACGCCACTGCGCATGAGTGCGGAAAAACCTAGCATTGAAAACACGATGGAGAAACAGTTTGTTTACAATTCAGAATCGTGTTTTTTTATGTCTTAATTAGATATTTCTTATATCAGATTATACTCGAAGCATACATTAAATTAATGTAGAACTATATAAATTGTGGATTATGTGTAATAAAGATAAATACGATTTTAGCATCATCGACACTATCTTTTAGCAAAGAAATGAAGCATATAATTAAATCTTATTATCCCCTCGCGCAACTTGTTGCGAAGGGGATATAGCATCGCTACAGTGCGTGTGTGTGTTTGTATGTGTGTATGTATGTATGTGTGTGTGTGTGCACTCCATCTCAAATTCTAGTAAATTATAAAGAAAACCTTCCAATAGAATTTCCTCAACCTTTGCACAAATATGCCTCATTGTAAAAGATTAAAACAAATGCAATGTCATATTAATTGGTCAAATTTTTGTGCAAAAACTTAGATAAAATTACACCATTGTAAAGGAGGTGGGCATACATTATGACAAAATTTGTTCAAAACTAAAAATATTTATCATAGATTGCCTATGGGCAAACAAATTTATCAAAACATACATAACATCCTAAATGCCCTGTTTTCTGTGATTGCTAACCCTGTTTAGTATTTTGAAGACTACCACAATGTATTATGTCAAGATATTAAAAATCTGCATCAGAAAATTTTTTGTGAATGTAAATCTTCAGAGGCTTAAAATTTTCCCAATAATTGCATATTATACAATAGTGCATATTATATTTCAGCAAAATAAGGTATTAATATTTTTTTAATTAAAGGCATTTACCTTCTGCAATGGTTGCTGCTTTCGCAAAGAAGTTGGCCAGGATCTCATTGACTGCTCCAGCAAGTGCTCTTACAATCACTATCCCTTTCATATACAATCTCATCAACAGGCACCCCAACTGTAAAATACTCATCCACAGGGAAACACCAGAAGGTAATCATGGACAAATCTACACTCAGTCTATATCCTAGCCACCTCAGGGACAAATCTGCACTTGGTCTATATCCAAACTTAGGTACTAATCTGAGTCACAGGTGACCTATTGCTATCAGTCTTTGTCCGTCGTCATGGAACATAAATCTTTTGTTAATAATTTTACAATTTTTTAACTTCTTAAAAACTGCAAGGCAAAATGTTACCATTTTTAGGTCTCCTGAGTAACTCGGGTGACCTATCGTGATATGTTTAGAGTCACCTGAGTAAACTCAAGTGACCTATTGCTATCTGTTTTTGTCCGTTGTTTTGCATCGTCCCTTGTGTTTATAATTTTACTTTTGCTTCTTGAAAACCAAAAGGCCAATTGTTATTATTTTTATGGCTTATGGCCATCTAGTTACTAGATAATCTTAACGGAAAAAGTTCACAATAATCTGAACATGGCGACACAAAATAGTTTTATTCAAATGTTGTAAAGTTTACTGTTTGTTGTTTGTAATAAATATCTTTAAGCAAGATTATATTTTTCCGTATGTTACCATAATGTCTCGTGTACAATACGCACTCGTGTATAATACGCACCCCCAAAAATTACCAAAAAATGGCAAAAAAATAACAGGTCCTATGTATAACACGCACCCAAAAAGTGGTGAAATCAACAGCCGCCATATCCCTCCAAACTATCAATGTTTCATGATAATTTTATGATCCATGTGCAATTTCTTTAATTTTGTGATCGGAACATAGCACAGACAATGAAAATCGTCGGCCGCCATTTTCCCAATAACTATCGATGTTTAATGATAATTTATAACCCAAGCGTAAATATTGTAATTCCATGATCGGAACATGGCCCAAGCGATATTAGAGTAAAAGTTCTTACAATTTTACTTAAAAAGTATGGCATGATTTACATGGGCGGTATCAAATATCATTTGACACTTCGTAAAGAGTTTCTTATACAACATCGGAGAAGTTGAAGATCATATGTAGAGAAAAACGGTAACCGAGCTTAGGGCTTAAAAGTAATAATGTTTGCAGATATAAACCAAAACAACATCAAAAGAAATGATTTAATTGATTAATTATAGTCAAACTCTTTGATTGTTGTTAAATAAACATTGTGAAGAAACATATGTATGTCGTATATCGTCATTATCAAGTCGTACAAATGATCGATGTAATTTCAGCAGTGTCTATGTAAAGCAATAACGTTTAACTGCATAACTGGACACAAAGTAATTAAGTTTAATAAAATCAGAATAATTGCTTATCTACATGAACTTGAAAACACTCTGTGAAATCCGATACAAGACAGGTGCATGCTTCTGACACCGGAAATTGTTGAACAAACATTGACCACGCTTATAAATCGGTAATAAATGCATAAATAGTGGGGTGATTACTTCTTGTTTAAATATAATGTGCCTTCTTTGACACCTCCGCCATAATCGAATGTTGTTGATTTTCCAAGATTAAAAAATAGCACAATGTTTACTCGATGGCCTTTGGTTGTGCTTTGATTAAACTGTTTATTTGCCAGAAAAATATTCGAAATATTGGCCATCCTCTTGAAAAAATTTTGAAAACAAAATGCTTTTAGTTTTGCTAGAAAAAAAAAAGAAAAAATATAATATATGAATTACAAATAAAATGAATTATATATATTGTTGATGTGGATTTCATGTGAATGCATTAATTATAGTACATATTAAACATGCAGTACATTTCATCATATGGTTATATTAGGGTGCTTTCCATATAACTGGCATTGCCTTCGTCGCTGATTCCTGGAAGGCGAGCGATTGTGGCAACGCAATATACCATTGCCAAGTACAAAAAATATTTTTAAAAACCCTGAAAAATACGGTACTAGAATGTTAATATCATACTGGTGTAAATTAATTTCTAGTACTAATACTAACATTACAAATATATTATACCTGTACTTGTAAATTCAGACTGAAAATACAACCAGTACTAACCCTTGGATTGATTGTATTTGTCATATTTTTAGCTCAAGTGAGCTTTTCTGATCAAAATTTGGTCGTTGGCGTTGGCGGCGTTGTCGTTTCACATTTTCTTCTTCTTCTCCAGAACCACTGGGTAGACTTCAACCGAATTTGGCACAAAGCATCACTAGGTGAAGGGGATTCAAGTTTGTTCAAATGAAGGGCCACGCCCTGTTTAAAGGGGAGATAATTTAGAATTATTGAAAATTTGTTGGTATTTTTCAAAAATCTTCTCAAAAACTATTCAGCCAGAAAAGCTTGTGTGGAGGCATCCTTGGGTAGTGTAGATTCAAGTTTGTTCAAATCATGGTCCTTGGGGGTAGGTGGGACCACAATAGGTGGATCAAGTTTCACATATGAATATATAGAGAAAATCTTTAAAAAATCTTCTTCTAAAAAACTATTAGGCCAGAAAAGCTCAAATTAAAATGGAAGCATCCTCAGGTAGTGTAGATTCAAGTTTGTTCAAATCATGGTCTCTGGGGGTAGGGTGGGGCCACAATGGGGGATAATTTTTTATATATATAGAAAATCTTTAAAAATCTTCTTTTCAAAACTATTAGGCCAGGAAAGCCCAAATTTGATTGGAAGCATCCCCAGATCGTATAGATTCAAGTTTGTTTAAATAATAGTCCAGGGATAGGGTGAGGCCACAATGGGGGATGAATTTTTACATAGGAATATATAGAGAAAATCTTTCAAAATCTTCTTCTTAAAGACTATTTGGCCAGAAAAGCTTTAACTTGTGTAGAGGCATCCTCGGGTAGTGTAAATTTAAGTTTGCAAAATCACAGTCCCTAGGGCCTAGGGGCCGCAATGGCAGTTTGAATTTTTACATAGGAAGATATAGAGAAAATCTTTAAAAATATTCTGGGAAAGTTTTTGGTCCAAAACTCAGTACTTAGTGTGAAAGCACAGGTTATGCAGATTTAAGTTTGATGAAACCATGATTCCCTAGAGAACAGTGGGGCCGTGAAATGGGGGGGGGGGTATATAGGAATAGAGAAAAATCTTCTTACAGGTACAACAACAAAAGGGGCTTGGTATTTACCTAAAAAAAATTGGCAGATTTTCAATTTTTTTTAGCAAGATCTACTGTACTTAGTTGTCAAGATATTTTGATACTTTAATGGATCAGATTTAAGGCAATTGTTGCTCAGGTGAGCGATGTGGCCCCTGGGCCTCTTGTTAACTCATGTGGTTTATCAAATGTTTGGCATAGTCAGTTTTTAAATATTAACCAAAAATGGGTTTCAACGGCAGTAAGCAGAGATTATAAGATAAGTTTATTCAAAATTGGCATGCTGATATAAATAAATCATCAAAAGGAGTTAAATATAAAATCTTTAAAACAAATTTTGGATATGAAAATTATTTAGATATTTTACCCCTGAAATTCAGAAAATTCTTGTAAAATTTCTTACTTCAAATCACCATCTACCAGTTGAACTGGGAAGATGGGAAGGTATCCCATTAAATGAAAGATTTTGTCCTATCTGTAACACAAAACGTATAGCCGATGAATTATATAATATTTTAAAATGTGATGCAATATCACGAGTCCGGAACAAGTTTATAGATATAAAAATTTCCAAATGTGCTAAAGTTTGCGTACCTAATAACAACATGTAACATAAAATTGTTGAGAAAATTGTGTATGTTTATAACAAAGATATACGAGGTAGTCTGTCCTCCATGAGTTTCAATTAATACAGGGGTTTTCCTTGCTTAGTTTTTGGTCCGTTTACCGGTACCATTCCCAATCCAAAAATTACTGATATTTTCCCAAATCCAGATCCATCTTTCCCAATCAAGTGTCAATATTTTTAAATATCAGAACATGTTCAGCTGGTATATAAAATGCAACTTGAACAGCTTTTTTTTCTTCATATTTGTTTATTACTAAGCATAAATAATGGACCAAGTAGGGGCGACTTCATTGACACATTCGCTTTCCGTAACTTCGCCCGAATTTCCTCATCCTGTGCATTAATTTCAACCGATGTTATTTGCTTTCATGGTGATGATTTTTAAAATTGGTAATTTATAATTAGTTAATAACTGTGCCAATTAAATGCTAAAACTATCATAAAATCGTAAATCTGCAGTTATTTACGAAATTAAACAGTTTCTCTCTACATAATGGTTGTAATTGGGTCAAAGGGTAGGACTAATACCCCCAAATGCTAATATCATTGCCATATTGAAAAGAATTATATTATTGCATGTTTGTCAATTACCTTATATAATTAAGAAACATTTCATCTATAAAAGGTAAAAATGCATGAATTTAATTAACTTTTACAAATTGAAAAACTTTAAGAAATTTGGAGGAAAAAGTATTTCCTTTTAATCTTTGAATGTAAATGTGTGTTTGCTTCTATTCTATTTCAGTAACACTTATTATTTAAAAATTAAGTTTAAAATCTATATATATCATTGTTACATCATAAAATAAACTATTAAGTCTTCCAAACTTCTCACTAATTTTTGTGGGGGAGAAGTAATAAAGTATAAAATTCTGCCTTAGGTTAGTCCTAAAAAAAACTAGTAAGTTTTTATAATTTTACCAATTTGAACAGTTTACGCGTAATCTTCCCAATTCCACGGACCCTGGACCCAGTTTAAAAATAGAAGGAAAACCCCTGTTATATAACATTTCTCAACTTTATAAACCTTATAATTATATATGTTTATACTTTTTGACCCAATTTATATGTATATGTACCATATGTTTGAAATGGTTTTGAGTGAATAAATGAAGTGAACTGATTTCGCGCTGGCTGTGGCGCTGTTACATTGCACCGCGCACCAACTCTGCCCTGCCAAACCTCCCCCCTCCCTTCAAGCATCAAAAATTTTCCTGGTAAAACACTGAAATGGCAACAGTGCCATGTTTAAGTCAAGTATGAAAAGAAGGGAAGAGAACTCTAACGTTATGACATTTTCACACCAGTTCATAGTGCGTAGGAATACAAGGTATACTGATATTTGAGAGCATTCCCTCATGTAAATTTTTTGCTGAAACATATATGAATTTCTTGTGATTTTGTTCTGAATATTATCTGAAATTTTTCTGAATTCTATATCTGAAATCTGACTGAAATTGGAACATTCCAGACAGATTTCAGAAAGTGCTGAACAAAAAATCAGCAAAAATTTCAGCAATATTTCAGTATTTTTTCAGCAAATAATACAATTCTGAAATCTGTCTGAATTTGGAACATTCCAGACAGTTTTCAGAATTCAGCAAAGTTCAGAAAATTTTCCAGCAATTACTCAGCAATGTTTCAGCAGTATTTAAGACACAATTCAGCAACAAATCAATAATTCTTCAGCACAATTTCAGTAATAGTTCAGTGCTGTTTCAGCAATATTGCAGCAAATTTTCAGTAAAATAACAGCATCTTTTAAGAAAATTTTCAGCAATATTACAGAACCTTATCAGCGAATATTCATCACTATTTCAGCACTATTCTATTACCTCTGTAATCTATCAAAAAGAAAAGAAGTACAAATGAATAGGATTTTCAAGCAAATTAAATTTATTCATATTTTTCTAAATATACATTTTTCCCACATCACTTATCTGCCTCTCCCTGAAACTTCTTTAAATGTCCTAATGCTTCTTGTGCAGTTTGATTTTTTTACCATCCTAAAACAGAAATACAGGAATTTATGATTTAATTGACATGCAAGATTTTACATGTTTTCTGATAATCATAATGTTATTTTTTTAATTAAGAGATTTATTAACCTTTAATGCAAATTTATACATGCAAATTAGAATATACATGTACAATATAAATATACATTCCATTTTTTTCTCACCTTTATCATCTTTATTTTGGGAACAGTTTTTGCAGGTCTCAGCTTCCCTGTTTTTTTTTCTGCATATGATCAGCAACTATGAGTGGTGCAAAAAACAATCTATATACAATGTAAAGTTCCTATGCATCATAAATTACATGAGATTACAGCTTGGCATATTTCATTAAATCATAAGACTTATTTGTAGCATAACATTAGAATGTGTGTAGATTACAAACATTGTTTACTATTCAATCATTAAATTATCTTTAAAAACAAAACATTTATCACATGAATAAATGTCTCCATACATCAATTAATGGCTTTTAATTTATAGTGTACCATACCTCTTTTAGAAATATCCCGCTATAAAACATCAATTGATGTATAAATCCTTGAATTTTCAAATCCGTCTGCTTGTAGCTCCCATCAAAAGTGCGTCATCATTGGGCGGAAGTGACGTAGTGTATGCAAAACAACTCGATGATAATCCGATATAATTCCGGATTAAAAATAAGTTTATCATTTACAGTTGGTTTAAATATATGCAAAACTATTGTAAACACCTGGGAAATTGAATCAAATAGCTTTAAAAGCAGACATAGAACTGTCAGAAACTAGTTATCTTTTAATAGTACTCAAGTTGTTACTAGTTAATTTCACCCCTCCCCAATTTTTTGTTTAATTTCTTTTTAATTCATTTTGGTAACATTGAAAACAAAACGTTCGCATCCTAGTTTGTTGCTATAATTTGTATTGTAATTTTGATATTAAAATCTTCGTTTTGATGTAATAGAATGACTTTTATGTATTGAAGTTCAGTGAGCGTTATGTAACGGTGACGAATTGCTTCGATACCTCATTAACAATGGCGGACACTTCAAAGTCCGAGCGAAGTTGCAGGTTTAGGGCAGGTGTTTTTGCAAATAAGAAATAAATGATTTTGTGAATAGACCATTGGGAAATGTCAAGAAACAGTTTTATTACGTGTCTGTTAAATGCTCATCAGTTTTTTGCTACAGCAATGCCAATCGCCCGTAAACGAAATTTTGTGTTTCAACTTGCACACTAAATAAACGAGGTAAAGACAGATAAAGCAGAATCACTCGCTGAAACAAATTATATACTGTAGTATTAACTTGTATATCTGCTTGAGAGAACTAAGTAACAAAGAGGGGCTATAATAGTATAACTGTCATTATAACAGTTTGTAGTTCTGATTGGTTTGTATACCCCGGTAGTAGCAACTTCTGAAATGTTTGAGCTAATTATATTAAATTAGTAAAATTATGGTACACATTGATACATGAATTCACACATTTTCACTGCCATTTGAAATAATCTGTTAAGTTTTTTTGTTTTATTTAAATGAAATATTGGTGAAATTTAATTCTTTTCTGAAAAATGCATAAGTTTGGAATGCCGGTTAATTCAATTGCAGACATATTTCAGCATTTAAATAGCATTAAGTTTCATATTTATAAGAATTGATCAGCATCAAAATTCCAACAGATTTTAAACAATTGTTTCAGACAAAAAAATTACATTAGGATTATGGTAATGCTTAATATAGAGTATTTCAGCAACATTTAGAAAAGTTCAGACTGTTTCAGCAATATTCAGAATAGTTCAGACTGTTTTAGCACTATACAGATAGTGTTCAGACTGTTTCAGCAATTTTCAAAGCAGTTCAGATTTTTCAGACAAATTCAGAACAATTCAGATTTTTCAGCCAGTTCAGCAATATTGCTGAAATGTGTTCAGAACTGGTTCAGAGGCACAAAATGGTAGTAAGCAATTTTTCAGATATGATTCAGATATATTTCAGTGAATTTAAGGAAATTTTCAGAATTTTTTTTTCATGAGGGTTATGATTTAAAGCGATTTTGAATTGACTGTTAATGTACTTCAGTCATTGAATAAAACAAAGAAACAAATTGTCTCATATTGGAGTTTGAGTTTGACATCATCATAATTATTTCATGCAGTCCATGATTTTCCCTAAATCAATGGTGGTTTCAACCAATTGATAAAAGAGGCATCTAGATTTCAATCCTGTCTGTTTCGGTCACTAAGGTTCGACTAATCAATAAACGGGGCATGTTGATATTGGTCCTGTTAGTTTCTATAGAGCTATAAAAAAGTAGTTAATTTCTATAGAGTTTTAAATAAACTAGAGTTTCCGTAAGAAATAGAGGGAATCATACTCGATACATCTAAATATAGTTATGTCAAAATTATATAATTATATGAATATAGTTATGTCAAACCCGTAAGCCATTATGGCCCTTCAGGCCTTTGATTAATGTGAATCATCTCTATGATAAGAGTTACTGTGTACACAAGAGGGATGTCAACCAATTACACAAGGGAATGTACAGATGAAAAAGGGTGGGAAATCATTATTATACGGTCACAGTCCTATCAGATTATCAGGAAAATATATAAAGGAATATATAAGAAATGGTTTGGTCTGTTGTTATCATATTAGAATAACTGAAATATCAGTTTAACTGCTATTAGATTAAGTGGAACCCTCTGTATTACAAGAACTGAATTAATGCTCATATGTTTATGTAATCCAAACCTGCATAATTTATTTAGATTTGACTAAAATACTCAAGTGTTTATGATGTAAATATTGTGAATGTAAATAACTAAATTTAAAATATAAGTCAATATGTATGGAGGGTAATTGTGTTCAAAAATCCAGACCTGTTAACTTGTAAATTCAAACATGCAATTGTGTTGGTGTGTGAGTCTGAGTATGAATGCGTATCATTCTGATCGTGTAACCTCTATAAACTTGGCCATAAACACTCTAACATTTGGCTCAGTTCCTTAACATGATACACATTTTGCAGCTTACTGTGGAATCATTAGATTTCGTGGTGACTCAGTTTTCGTGGAATTCGTGGGTACCTCTCAACCACGAATTAACAATTTCCACGAATTAATAAATTAGGGTAATAAAGTTATATTTCCTTTGTAGGTTTCAAAGAATACACGAAATTACGTCCCCATGAACCTGTAAAATTTAAGCAATCCACGAAAATTGGCCCCCACGAATTTTAATGATTCCACAGTAATTGTTTTTGTTAGTTAATTTAACCTTCAAAATTGCACATATTCCATAGTTTCTGCATTTATCCTCATCCCCGGATATAGCACAGTTGACATGTTACAAGTTGACAAATGTAAAGTCTACAAGTTTGTTAAATTTTGACATGACCTTATATAGCAAATGCTTGCTGTGGGGAAAAGGCATGCGGTAATCGCTGGAATGGACTAAAATAAACATAAAATTCATAATTAAGACTCGCAAGTTGTTTATTTTCTTTACCCGAAGGAGTATGAATTAACTTTATTTTGACAATTTTAGAGTTGGCACGTGCTGGGTGCGCCTCCTCTGAATCCGCCACTGTGACATGTAATTTAAATTGAGAAATAAAAGTTGAACATGTACTCTTTTCTATGGAAATGGGACAGCTAAGAAATTTCCTAGAATGTGAATATATTTCGCGCAGCATCGGGCTTGGGAACCGCCGTAAGACCCATGTAGCTTCCTTGCTTACCTCAATGCTAAGAATTTTGAGAGTGAATTTTAAATCCCTCATTTATTTAGAATTATGAAACGATTTGCAAAGAAATGATTATTTTTCACAGAAAAATGTATGTATCCGTATATTTTTTCAAATATCAAAATGACTTTGTTGTGCAAGTGCATGATAAATAATAGAAGCTCAAGTGAGCTATTCTGAACACATTTTGTCTGTCATCCATCTGTAAACTTTTTACATTTTGACTTTCATCTCTAAAACCGCTTGACTAATTTCAACCACATTTGGCACAAAGCATCCTTATGGAAAGGCAAATATAAATTGCAGAAATGAAAGACGGATCATTATTCAAAGTGGAGAAAACCTCAAATCTTTTGAAAAAGGGGGGGTGCATTTTTAAAAATCTTCTTCTCAAGAACTACTGAGTCAAATTCAACGTAATTTAGCATAAATAATTCTTATGGAAAGGGAAATATAAATTGCAAAAATTATGGGCTAATTCTGTTTCATATTTGAGTTATTTATGAAAATAATAATAAGACAGAGAGAATGGGTGTCAATCAGTTTAACTTCGGGCTCGATATTTCATATATTGAAAACCAGTTTAGAGACAGAGGACCAGTCTATGTTAGAAGCAACCATCTTGAAGGGAGATGAATTTGCTTGTTGTGCAATAGCTTACGTGCGAAGGGAATATTTGAAACATCCAAAATATATTTGTGCCGTTCATGTGAAGTGAATTGAGGTTAAATATTTCAATGCGTTGACATTTTCACTTGTGACGGTGGTTTTAGCTTGTTTTGATTATCGTTTAGTTTCTTTTTATTTTAACTTGAGAGGAACTATTGTCTTTATTTTAAAAGTTTTACGCGTAGACAGGGTTCGAGCTAGGCTTCGTCAATTTCCCCAATGGCAATTTTTTTTTAAAATTGGAGGAAAAAAATCCAAATGTGGCGAAAATCAGTTTTTGGTGACTCCTTATGTTTAATGTGTTTCTCTTTCCCACCCATTTGTTCATTCAGTTAGCCAATCACCACGTGCAACCGGAAATCTCACATCGCTTCAGTGCACTCAGCTCTGACTATAGATTAGCCCCAGGTTATTTATGGTTTCAGACCATCAACTGTTATGTAACACTTGGAAGGGTGCTCTCACTGCAGTGGTCAATTTTTAAACAATAAGTGTCTTACTGAAAGTCAACTATTTTCACATTAATGGTGCGAGATCGTAATCTGAGAATGGGCCTAATTAATCAAACTGTTAAACTTGCAAAACTTCTTTAGTTATCATAATTTTGAAATTTTAAGCCAAAAATCTTAAATTATATTTTTTCCCAAGTTTAGAAGTTATTAAATACTTTATACAATGCAGCTGGTTGCCATAGAAATCACCAGAGTACTGCAAGTGATGACAGTTTTCTTATTTCTGTTACGGACCTTGGAACATAATTCACTTAACTTACAGACAGTGACATATTTGCCTCCCAAAAATATTTATTTATTCTCAAAGTCACTCCAAAGTGGGATAAATATGGGCAGTTCTTCAAAGGATTTTATTTATTGTAATATGCACATTGATAATTTAACTTTTTATTGAAACTGAGTAGTATGAGGTTGTATGCAACTTATTGACATAAAACACAGCAGAATATTTTTTTTTTACATCTGGCTTGTCAAAATGAGGGATTGTAAATGCGTATAGATAGTCTAGAACAGAAGAAATAATGTCTTTGTGGCTTTCACTCCATCTTCTTATCTAGTATGTGTATGAACCCATAATAGCATTTTTGTTTTTGAACAATTAAAAAACTTTATAAAAAGTATTTTGGTTTTTATTTTATCTCAAAGTTATATCTGTAGAAATTTAATATCTTAACTTTTCAAAAGCTTTGATACCATACTTCTTGGAAATCATTTAGTGTTGCAAATGGAAACATGTCAATAAGAAGAGTGCATATGTACATACCAAAAAATTGGTCAATACATGCATATTTAGAAAGTTCAAAATATTAATTACTAAAACATATAGGCCCACATAAACATGTACATGCATATGTGATATGATAGAAATAATTGTAAAATATAAGTCTTTCTTCGTGCCACGCTAAAGTGGCGAAAAGGATTTTTGGTCCAGTGTGATCCCTGCGTGTAGACTGGTAAATCATGCAGACAGCTGATTGTTTACATGTACATGTGCAAAATCTGATGCACTAACAAGATATTATAAAATACTATTCATTATGTTGGTACATGTAATTCGGTACAATCTCTACGTAATGGTTGATTAATGCAACATGTTT
The DNA here is from genome assembly GCF_025612915.1 of Magallana angulata. NCBI lineage: Eukaryota > Metazoa > Mollusca > Bivalvia > Ostreida > Ostreidae > Magallana > Magallana angulata. Next base: position 35,907,970 of record NC_069116.1, read on the forward strand.
TATTAAGATGCTCATCAATTTCAATCTAAAGGGAGATTATTCTCGCTGCTACAAATATATAAGTACCGGTATATATATGATGAAAAATAAATTGTGTTTTTTCTGTTTTAGTTCATTTTTCTCTTGTTTTAATTGTTTACGAATTTCTATTTACTAACCAGAGAGTCAAGCTTCGAGTTATAAGCGAGATACAGAGCTTTGCGCACAATGCTACTGTATGTTTGTACACAAAGCTGAGGTCATGCATGCTTTAGTTCGTTTATATTTTAAATGCAGCTATGCTGTGTAGGAAATACCAAGTTTAAAAATCTTAAGTTGAATTTAATAAACTCATGTAAACAAAAACGTGACTCAAACCAAGCTATGTATCTTGCTTATAATTCTATGATTGATGCTGAAATTTTGGTTGATCAATAGAAATGTCTTGCTAAAAGGATGATATGCTGTAACTACTTTCTGGTGCTCCTTCTTAAACAATGAATTGCATAAAATCTACACAAATTTTTGATAGTTTTTGATAGTTTTTCGAACACAAGTAAATACAAACGACGTCTTTTAAACAGTTTCCATAGTCCTGACACATTATTATTATGAGGATAAAAGCATAATCGTTGTTCTTAAAAATTTAATGCAACGACAATCGTTTATAATAGAGAAGGCCAATTAAATTTTTCAATGTTTTTAATTTGAGGAATTTAGCTTTTTCAATGTTTTTAATTTCAGGAATTTAGCTTTTTCAATGTTTTTAATTTGAGGAATTTAGCACATTCTGCCGCATTGAGGTACACTTTTCTTCTTTCACATATAGGATTTTTAAAAATAAAATACAATAACTAGTAAGTAGTGGAGGGAGAAATGTACCTTTATGCTCTCATGTATTTTAATCGTTTTATAAAGTGATTGGGGGGGGGGGGGGGGCTAAATAAAGGGAACTAGAAGTTAAAGGAATAGTAGCTACGATTTTGATATATTTTTCATACTGCTGAAAGTAACTAAAAACCAATATATATACATCAAATACTCAAACAATGCATCACTGTGTTTATTAAAAGCCTCCTAATCATTAATTAATTGATCAAATTCGTCCGAACTCACCGTATTAATTATGCATCGGAAGTTTTCCGACGTCTACCGAAGCTGATTTTCACATACCCGGATGCAGCGTAATGGATGACGAGGTAAGCACATGACAATGATTTTATGTGAAAATAAAATTATTTATATTCAGTGGAAGGTGTATTGCAAGCCTATTCATTCTTTAAAGTATTATTTCATCCATTTCTATTTAATAAACCGTAAAAATTAGTGAAATTTGTTTCCTTTCGATGTTGTGTATGTAGAAACATGAATGGGGTACCCCAAGGGGTATTATTACTTTTATTTCAATTACGTTATATAATATAAATCATCATCATAAATTGTGATCGTTTCATACTTACAAACTATATTATTATATACGGAAAAATAGGTTATGAAAATTTGATTAGCATCAGAATCGAGGTGTAGTGTCTCCATATCACCAGTTCACAACTGACGTTTTGACGTAATGTTTGTTATCACAGACTCCTGATTTTATTTTAATTTTATTTACCAACAAATCGCTCAATAAAACCAAAGATCGAAAAATTCTACCCCTTCTATTGATAAAGTATGATGAAAAAATCCTACTCCTAGTACTTTATATATACATTTATAAAGGGGTTGGATTTTTTGGGCCATATTGAATCACTTTTTATAAACAAAATTCATGTGCCTGTGTTATATGTTATAGAATTTACATATCAATAATAAATAAAAGATTTTACTCCTTATAAATATGCAATTCCATTTGACAATATTTTGAACATTTAAAAAAATATATTCTATATAAGAGGATAAGCTACGTACATATGTATATTAGGCTTACTTGTATATTATGATTACCTCCACCCTAGTGCCCTCCACTTACCATCCCATAGACAAATTTATACATACTCTAAATGCAACTTATACAGGTTTCAAGAAGTTCTATGTCTGATAGAGAGTCTTCCTCTAGCCCCGAGAGATCAAGCAGGGGCAGAGCCAGAGGGAGAGCCAGGGCTAGAGGTAGAGCAAGAGGGCAGGGTCCAGCTCGGAGACGGGGTGCTAGAGCTAGAGGAATATGCAGGGGGCCAAACAGACACGAGACGCTCAGACAGCGTGTAATAGACCGAAATCTTCAACTAAGGGTATACTATGATATCTTGTAACACTCTTCATTCTCTTGTATGTGTCGTATTTTCTTGTATAATTGATTTCGTATTTTCATTAAAATATTTAGAATCGTGTTGCCGAGATGACGGAGGATGCATTGAGAGAATTAGTGATGAGAGTCTGTGAGAGAGACCCATCACTAATTCTCGACATCGTCGATCGGGCATCTCAAGCTGAAGCCGCTCAAGGTGGATATCATCCACTGCCCGGAAGCAATTCCCCCAATTGGTGTGTGTGCAGCAAGTGTCGGGAGATGCCCACCGAGGAGGAGAGGGTGTGCTGCAGGCAAACACCTTCCAACTGCCTCTCTACTTTGCCAGTAAGTAGTTCTATATGACGCACATATAACTAATTTTAATATTAAAACATTTAATAGAAATGTATTATAATATTAATGTAAATACCTATAATTTCAGGACTTTGACCTGATAGTTCTAGACCCATTAGTTTTGATGATAGCTCGTCGGTACAGGTAAGGAAGTTTTTTTAAAATATTATTCTAGATCAATTTGTATTGTTTACTCCCATGACTTTAATTTTTAATGTTGTGTCCGCCTTATCACTGAAATGCCATTTCAATTTATTTTCATCTCTTTAAACAGACAGGATGTCCTTGCTGCTGGTGAGGACGACGACTTTAACCGGAGCAATCGCCACGCAGGATACCGGCAGTTTATCCTCTGGCAGCATGGGCATTTGGGGGCAGGAAACCGCCGTGTCATTCCAAGCTGCTGCACCTGGAGGATAAGAGATACTTATCCTGACAGTTTTGGACAATATAGTGGATTTGTGGGTGGCCGTCTGGGATAATATACATGTATATTAATAAACAGCACTAATGTTCAAATTTCAAGTTTCTTTTATGTTGAGCAAACACCTACATGTATATCATAAAAACTGTTCACATGGAACACATATCTAATTTAATTCAAAATTACATGCAAATGTAAAAGCAGAAAAATTGCTAGATCTCAAGCTGTTATTCTTTGAAAAAACTACATGTACACTTTATGTAAACGTGCATCTAGATAAAAAAATAAAGCACACTCATGAAATGGGAAAGTTCCACTTAAAATCACCTTCCCTTATGAAGAGCTTTGTGATCAAGAAGTATAGAAAACCTCTTAAAAATCCAATGATAAATAACATGACTATCAATTGAATATCAATTTAAGTACATGAAAGCACGCCTCATAGCTAATCATAGACATGTAAAATGTATGTCTATCATAAAGATAACAGGAACAGAGTAGTCCACAATGAGTTCATTCTACCCAGTAATCAATAGTTTTGTCCATGTCAACACTTGTTCTAAATCGTGATCGCTGTTCATGAACAATCTGTTGAGTAGGTGGTGGGGGGATTGGTGCAAGGTGAGATGAAACTCTCCTGGGGTCATCCTGCTCTAGAACCATCTTCTGGTTCATACCAATGGCATCATCCAGGCGTTTAAGGATAATCTTCCGCATCATCTCAGGCACATATGAATACTGTTTTGGTTCTTTACATGTTGTGACTGACCATCTACTACTTTTCTTCTGAAAAACTCTCTGGTACCTTAAATAAGAGAGAATATTACTTAATGAATTTCTATTCAATACAATAAACAAATGATCCACTATGCAAAGCATACCTCCTCATTACATGAAATGGTTTTTAAATGCATTGTATTATACAAGCACATGAAGTTTCCTCTCCATTTTAAGGAAAATTTCCTTGAACAATGCAAGTTAAGTCAAGAGAACTTGTTCTTTAATTTGTTTGCCTACAAGTTTTTGTATTCTAAGTTCAAAGTAGTACTATGTTCCTTGCACTATGAGATAAAATGTCATCAAAATCAACATTTCCTTGCTTAAGTTGACAAAACTTGTTATAACCTGATAGATCCATCTTTGTTTGTCATAACTTCTCTATCAATGTGACCATTATGGTCCAATGCAGCCAAGAGATTTCGACATCGGTAAGCAGGTGGCGTGTATGAATGTCGCTTCGATGCGTACATCAAAATGAGGTTCTGGAAGTTTTCCAACTCTGCTGTACTTCTGAAGTAATAAAAGATTTTCAATTGTAAAAAATAATATTTTCTAAAATAAAACATGGTTGAAACTAGGGTTAGCATCATAAAAACTCCTCAATAATTGTTCTAGAATAACTTTATAATGTATATCTATACAAAAATATATTTTTATTTGTGATACTGTTAGAAATACTTTAAACTAAGAATTGACAAATGATATGAACCTGCAGTTCAGATAATATGGGATGTTGTTCAATAATCTTTTGTCCAGAACAATACTCCTTAAGGAAACATGAGCTGGGGAATCTTTTTCTAGCCATCCCTTCTCTCTAGCAGATGTCAATGGACCATGTTCACACTTATTACTGGAACTGTATGGCAATATCCAACTGTGTACATTTACTACATGATGTAATACACCAATCCACATCCCCTGAAAAAAATTTACCATCTTAATTTGTCTTCTAACTTTAAATTACTAGAAAAGGGTTTTTATGACATTTTTAACTTACAACAAAGTCTTCTTTTGTAGTACAAGTTTGTGCTGTATACCAGTAATGGTTAACCACATCTTTGGTCCAGTCCAGCAAACCTTTATTCTTCTTTTCTTGACCTGCCTTAGTAAACATGAAAGCATCGCAATGTCAATGAAATTGCTATAACTAATTCATGCAAAGTTCTTCGCTGTAGTCTTCAGTGTTACGAATGGAACAAGCACATGCCAACACAGTATATCATGCTTAACTTGATGATTTTTTTCCCCAAGTTCTTGGTCCCATGCCAAACATCAAATGAATGCTTGATGTTTGGATAGTTTTTCTCTATTAAAAAATATCAGATTTCATTTATCATTGAAAGAACTGGGTACGGTAAGCAGCAAAATCGGCCCTGTTTTCAAAGTTAATGAAATTTTGAGTGAAATATTTGGAGAATTAACCGGTTTCAAAACAGTTTGATTTTTGAAAATATCTTTTACGGTTTCCATATAATAGTTATCTAAACAAAGCATCGTTTATAGCTATTCAGTTAACTAAAAACGTCATGACGTCATGAAATGTATTGACAACGTTCTTCAAATAATAATTAAAGAAAGGATGTTCTGGTATATAATGTAAATAAAGACATATTTAATCCATTATTTTTTTGCCTTTTGCAGTAAGGAATTAATTATGTTTCATGTTATATAAATTTATACATCATCATCATCATCATAGTTTGCATTCTCTCACCAGAGGTCGTGTTACGCAACTTTCCGTTGCACCTCCGAAAACGCCCAATGTACAAGATTAATGTACAAATTGAGAAGATGGGCAAAATGTATTTAAAATCAATGTAGTTTTTTTATTTTTTTTTATTTTTTTTTTTTATCTAAAATCAATTTAAATGTCTAATGCATGTGAACATCTTTCTTTCAAAGTTACTGTAAGAGCTTTTTAGGCGAGGTAAAAATTAAAAACTGCATTTTTACATTATCTAGTTTGACGGATTTTTTAAAAATTGAAAGGGCAGGTTTTACCCGCTCCAGATTGATCACTGGTTTTATAGAAATCAGCAGCAGTGTCAACTCCTATAATCTTATAAACTTGCACACAATGCTTGTCCTCTCTTTAAGATGATTAGACAAGAGAATGAAAACAGCAATACCACGTGCCTGTCATCCTTGTTTTGAGCATGTGACATACTATTTCTCCAGTTTTGACAGAAGTGTAAGCTGTACAAGTAATAGCCTTCCAAAAAGCTTGCTCGAGTTAACAAAATAATTCAAGGGCTACCGTATCTTATGACATGAATTTTAATTTTCGCTGTTATTCATAAATTCATAAACGGAAGTAGAAAATTCAGTCTTTTTCCTCGATATATAGCTTTTGGTGTTCCGAAAGGGTCACTTCGACCTTTGCAATTTCGGGCGAAGATGCGAGGTTGCGAAGGCGAAGGTACGAAGGTGAAGGAGCGAAAGTGCGAAGATGCGACGGGGAAGCGCGTAGATGCGAAGGCGAAAGTGCGAAGTTGCGAGGGCAAAGGAGCGATACTACTATCACTCTTTCGCCCTCGCAACTTCGCATTCTCGCCTTCGCACTTTTGCCTTCGCTTTATGTTTTTGGAGCTCTCTATCGTTTAAAGATATTTTTAGCTGTATAAAATAACATCTTTGGCAGAAGATTAACTTTTGAGAATTTATTTTCAACACCCCGCGCAGATCAATATTTTCATTATTTCTAGTGGGGAAGGGGGGGGGGGGGGGGTCCGAGGGATAATTGTACTATTGTACTAGTCGTGGGAGGTCCGAGGCATAATTTTAGTAACTTTACTATGTGAAATCAATAATACTAAATTTTCCAGGGGTGGAGGGGGGGGGGGGGGGAGGTGTCCGACCCTCTCTCCATTACTGTGTGAAATTAATTTTCCGTGGGGGAAGGGGGGGGGGGGGTCTGGGCCCCTCTCAAGCTCATCCGTGCATGAAAAAGGAATGTCGCATATAATTTAATTAAAATGGTATAATGTGTTTGAACCACGATGTTGGTTTAAGGTAAACAGACAGCTGATAAGTGACGGGAGTCTGGAAGTGTATGTGTACACATTATTGCGGACATTACATTTTATGAGGAGTATATAATGATTAGGCATAGTGAGCACCGGTAAACATATATGTCACATAACACAGTAAAATATTTATAAACTTTCATAGTAAGCACGATGGCCTATAGCGCATGGGTATCAATAACATCTGAGATTAATCGGCAAACCTCGGGCGAGTACGGTGCCTGCAACAAATTCGATTCCATTGGAATCAACCGATACCTCATGCTGAATGCAATAAAAAAAAGACGAAGGCGAAAGTGTGAAGTTGCGAAGGCGAGAGTGCGAAGTTGCATTGGCGAAAGAGCGATAGTAGTATCGCTCCTTCGCCATCGCACTCTCGCCTTCGCATCTTCGCACTTTCGCTCCTTCGCCTTCGCACCTTCGCAATTTTGCCTTCGCAACTTCACACTCTCGCATCTTCGCCCTCAAGGCGAAAGTCGAAGTGGCCCCATCGGAACACCATAATAGCTGGAGCATGTACATGTATATTATTTGAAATTAATTCATTTCATTATTTCAAATTATTTTGAAGTGTGCATGTATCAAATAATTGCATGTTAGCTTGAAAGATAAAGCATTTAAATTGTATTTGTTATATTAAGATGGAAAATCAAAGGCCTTTTTGTCATTTCCAACGATAAGAAAGTAATAGAAACAGTTTTTGTTATTCAAATATTTATAAAGCTGCATGTGTACACACGGTGTGCTCTGGAGTACTCTCATGATCCCGTCCACTAATCGGCACGCAAACATTATGAATTCATGTGAAGTTATCGCGCGAAGACCTGCTTTTAAATTACCTAACACTAAAAGGATTAGATCTCCAATGTTTTGAATAAATCCATTGGGAGGGGGTCAAATGATTTACATTTGTTTTGTAACATATATATATATATATTATACTTTAGATTGAATGTTTTAGAAGAAATTTATCGAAGAAACACTATGCACACTTGACTACTAATTGATTAATGTACATTTAGTAAGACACGCAAGTTATATCTTTTCAAGATGAATGAAATCGATCAATTGATCAAAAATCGTGACATACCCCTGTTCGGCGATTTAATTCCTCCAGTAAATATTCCAGCGACATGAATATATATTTGACAATGTTTTAATCTGAAATGATTAATTTTTGTTAATAATGATAACTCAACACCAATTACATGTATTACCAACATTCTACCGTAATAGATAGTTTAGACCGATCAAGAAATAATTAACGCAAGACATCCGTGAACGATGTAAAAAGGTAATTAATGTATTTTCTAGAATTAAAGTTGTCATTTAAAAAGCTAAACACAGCTAGATCTATCATTAGTTTTGAATTCCTACATTCTTACGCAAAATGTTGTACTTTTTTAAATACTGTAGAATATGTACGCGACTAACCCCTAGACACATGTCCCGTTACAGAGACTAATGACACCCATGTACTAGTAAATATACTGGGCGCTTAAAATGCATGCATATAGGAATATGATCACTATTATATTTTTCTTGTGAAAATATTTTTTTTAAGTTTGATTTAATTACTTCAACAGGATCGGCAAACATTCAGTGTCTGATTTACTAGTATAATTATATTTCTAATAACGTTGTACCAAATATATAAATCTACACAAATATAATGTTTTGAATCTGACTTCTGATTTGATAATAAAACTGTTTTGAAATTTTAAATGTATCTGTATAAACTTCTCTCTCTCTCTCTCTCTCTCTCTCTCTCTCTCTCAGCTACTTTATGACGTCATTTGTTTACACTTGTTACGTCATTTATGTAGAGTACAACGACACACAGATAACTTTATATTCATTAAATAGCAAATTATAAGAAATGTTGAGGTTTTTTAAAAAAAATATTTCTTCTTATATCCATCCTGAAATCAATATTGTATATTTTTTTTTACTACACAACAATGTTGACCATTTTATCTGCAATACACGGTATGTAATTGTAAGTAATTCAAATACACTGTGTCTAAGGACTAATAAACTAATAAAAAATACTCCAATTTTTCCATTGAACGGTTTTATTTTTCTTTAATTAAAGTCAATTGTCAACATAAGTCTATTTTTACAGTTAAGTATTTATTTAGGCATTGTCATATTAAAGAAACTCATCTTACGTCTTAGCTAACCAATGAAAACATTCATTTTTTTGTGCATCTTGAAAATAGAAAAAAGTAAAAAAACGAAAGTGGCCGCAGTCTTGTACATATTTTTTTCCGTTTCTATGTTAATAAGCAGTCTAAAATTGTGCTATTCTGAAATATTGGTATATGTACTCGAATGCGGCCTTATAGAAATATCAGATCAAACATTACAAAAACCCATATATTTTACAAAATCCGTAAACAAGGTCCGGTTTCGGAGTTTACAATTACCAAACGCACGTGAATTTTAGCAAACGAAAGTTACTTTCATGCATGGGGTGTCCTACATGAACTATTCCGGCGAACATTTTAAAGATATCATGTGTTTGATTTTTCACATTTCAACAGGGCCGATATGTTATACTTAGCGTACCCAGTTCTTTTTAGTATGTAAAAACATGAAAAATATTCACCTGGCTATGTAACAAATACAAAGGTACATGTATATTACATGTACTAACAAAAAAACTTATTACAGTTTATACGCACTCATTAGTGATGAAATCTGCACATGTGCATCAGTCACAACTTCTATAATTTTCATCCCCTTCTCTATAAGAAACCCAAGTCCCTTTATAAAGCACGCCTTTTCCAAGTTTGTACTTTTCTTTTCTGTAAACCTTTTGTCTAAGGTGATTATGCATAGGATCTTTTTGGTAGTATACTCCATGAAGGTATAAGAGCAATACTGCGCGGAATGTCCCGGACTGTCCATTCTTCCATCCCCTTCAATTTTAAGAAAACATTATTGTTTAAGTTAGAACTACATCAATGTCTAATGTTATACCCTTACAGGTATTATATTTAGTTCTAACCAACAAAAGTCCAATAAAACAAATGTTGCAATCAACCAGCTAACAATCCAACACAAAAATTGTTGGACTGTTGCATCTTCACTATCCAATATTTGTCCAATCTCAATCTTGTCAGGACAGAAATACTGATAGTTTACAAATGCATAGAAGCAATATTTGTATTTACCAAGAACAACCAAATCAACTCCTCTGAACTCCTCCAGTACTGCATTTTGGTGGTTTATCCAGTGTTCATCGACAGATGGGACAACATACTGGCGCTGCATTTTATAGAAGGTGCTTTTGCTAAGAATAGGAAGATGTAAAAATTTAGCAAACATCGATATCTTTTGGAAATTACTTCCTGAGAGGACAGTGCTTGCAGTCAGCATCAAGTCACCAATGTGTACACCTCTATTCAAGATTGGCTGGGAGCACCATCTATAAAGCGTGTGACCATCTGGACAAATCTGATAAACAAAAATAGGCAATTGTATTAAGTAAATAGCAAATACAAATGGGGATAATGAGATACAATATTTTATACACAAATACTAATCATGAAATCTTATATATCTCAGGACAAGAAGTGATGACTAAAAAATGATGTTCAATTTTATATTTATGAATAAACACATTACCCATTTCAGGTAAAGGGCTGATGCAACAACTTCGTTCATTTCTACTCCTAGTCCACAGCCTTTATGCGAACAAGTTTTCTGTATGTTTGCTGTAGCTAAATTCAGCAGCTGGTTGTAATATATCAAGAAAGGTTGATCATTCATAAAGCCTTGTATCTCTTCATTGGTTTTGATGCGATGACAACCAGGACTTTGACTTAAATCAACTTCTGTAGTCTCGATTTCCTCATCACTTATGCATTCGTCATCTTCATCATCATCAGTAGCAGCAGTGGTGTCAAGTCCTTCTCTATTTGATAAGAAAATGCATTGTTTTGAAATATAATTTGTATCTACAATTATTATATTTTACAAAACTATTTTGGCCCCTTATTGACCCTTCAACATCTCCCCCCCCCCCCCCCCACCTTGCCAATCACCTGTAAGCAGAGAAATCTTAGCAAACAGTTTACATCTCTTCACTACTTATAAACACCAGACCCTTATATCTCAAGTAGTAAATAACTACTTGCTAAATTGAAAATGAGAGTAATTTATTTTCTTTTTTGGCTACAAACTTTATGGGATTGTATCACCCACATATGGAGTAAAAATTCATATTATGTACCTTAGAGTGATGTTAAAACTTGGTTCATAATCATCATCCTCTACATCATCATCTGTCATTTCCACCTCAGTCACATCAATGGTCAAACTATATGGGAATAAAACCAAATTACTAAAAATGTATTATTTTTATATGCATAGGCATTATAAAATATAGTTCTTTGAATTTCTGATATCAGATTAATTTATTATTTACTGTGTAAAAAAAAAAACAAAAAACAAAAAACAAAAACAATATGACTAACTCAAAAGGGTTTATGAAACTGTTTGACTCCTTCACAATGGGACATCGACAGCTTTTTTTCATTTCTTCTATTCCAGACATGTATACATCTGACTTACTGAAATATAGAAGGCATTCTTTTTTAATTACCACACAGCATAAAAAAGTCTGAATTCACAGTGACTTTTAAGGATTTCTCTGCTTGGTCAGTTGAAAAAACTATTATTTCCTATGTCGTTTGTAATGCGAGAAATGATTGGTTAACAAGCTAGGTGTAAATTTCCGAGCACCTGCTGAAGCCGCGGGTGTAAATAAAATGTGACGTCACAATGCAATTCTTGCTTTAATCAAGTGCACCTATTATAGATCTTTGTGCAAAATAATGTAACATGCAATGATGTAAATGAATAAATAATTTGTCAAAATACCTAATATATCTTAACATTCTATTGGTAAGAATAAATGATTTTCAGCACAATTTCAATTAATATTAATTGATTTTTAAGTTGCAAAGCACTAGTAAAACTATATATAATTTCAAAATTTGTATAACAGGAAATAAATTCGTTATTCAGGTCCAATCAAGGGTGTACGGGGATTTACCCTTGGGTTGTATTCCATACACCCTTCGTCCTGCGAACACAAGCCAGGGTATATCCCCGTCCATTCTTGATAAGACCTGGATAACTAATAGTATCATTGTGTACTTTGACAAACGATACTGGCATATGACCAATTCTCACCAGGGACCAATCCGCCTTGCCAATGCATTTTTACATCATTATTAACAGTCATAAAATTATATACAAAAATGAAGAAAAAATGCGCTTGCAAGAATTTGTGCACTGTATTATTATTTAGTATTCATTTCTTTTGCTCTTTATATTAATTTTTTTAGGGGTGGGTGGGGGTGGATCATGGATAAATAATGGTTCAATTGGAAAAACTTATATTTGAGAGGGAAAAGGACTGAAATCCTTACCCAGACTCTAGCTATCTGGCTGCAGAAATATTATATTACTTAGTTCATGCATTTATGGAATATCTGTAGTGAAAATGTTTTTATATATATATCGTCTGTTGTCTTCCACATAATGTAAGGTAAGACATCAGGTATTTTTACTATGTATGTTTTGTAGTTTCTCTGCTACACAACATATCAATGAGACATTGCATATCAAAATGTTTACATAAAAACTTTGAGAAATTTGCAGAATAAATATATACTCAGTTATTTCCGCCTCTGAAGAAGTAATTCTTGACACATCACACTTGTATGGAAAAGACGATGGTCCTGGGGTAGAGGTAATAGGTGCACCCGCTGGACTCATGGGCTCGACTGTAGATCCTTTGGGAGAACCGAAGCAGTCTTTTCTATACAGTTCATACCTATATAATAAACATAAAGCATAACTAGTGTGCAATATAAATCGATGACAAAACAACTGCGATATCGTTTTTCAAAGTCCAATTCAATTCTATCATTACAATGTTTTTTCGGTATGACATCTACCCCTTGGGGTACCCCATAACTAACATTATCGATAGAGATGCTTCGGAAAGGAATTAAGACATCATAGATTGCATGCATGTTTTTCTCTGCCTAGATTAAAATTTGTTAATGAAATAATCTGTATAATATCGTGAATTATCACACTTTACTCAAAATTTAATACTCACTTGTCCAGTAAAACTTTCGCGACATCTGCATGGCTCTCGAGCTTCAGAGTGTCTTTCAACCCCTTCCAACGTTCAAACTGGACGCCGATATTTACTCGCGCCTTATTATAAGACGCCTGAATGTTTTGCCGATTTCGTTTTCTGACTGAATCTGTGAGAACACCTTTTCGTCCGCGAGTTGACATACCCGTGTCGGCCATGTCTTCTGCTATATAAAGCAATCTACGCATGCGTTATTGAGGCTGTCGAATGAGTTCACAAAAGGTCATATGAATACGAACGGACTTTAATTCAATTTTTGTCTACCAGACAAAAATTCAAGTCACTTGCCTATACTGACCAAGTTCGTCAAAACTATCGATTGGGACATAACAGAAATTGTATTTTGTTACAAAATTTATCATTCTAAAGTATTATTTCGCTGAATAAAAACTTTTAAAAATATTCCAAAATCGTAGCTACTACCCGTTTAACCATGAACACCAACTAAAAATTTAGTTATTATATATATTGCATATGATCTTATTTTAGGTAAAAATGGTATTCCATAAAGGTAAATATGTCAAAGATTAAGTATATGCAAAAATAAGTGTAAAATTCGGATATTCATTTTTGGTTAATATGGCACAATATCCTTTTAACACCCATATAAAGCCAGTGTTGCTCAGGTGAGCAATGTGGCCCATTGGGCCTCTTGTTTAGTTACTCAGCCGGCTGACCCTGTGATTGTTTTCTTCTTGGGGATATGGTGGGGGTGGGCTCTTGTCCCAACATTGTAGTAGCAATAAGGGTGCTTTTGGTCATATTTTCTTTATTCAGCCGAGCTCTATACTTAAACGATTTGTTACATCTACATTTACACTAAGATTATTTAAATGCGTGTACATCTTTAAAAAGACCATGATATGTAAAATTTTCCACATCAAAGATATTTGATGCCGATTGAATAATTCACTCATATCTTCTCTGATTTCTCTTGATATCATGGATACCTAGCTCATATTTTATTTTTCAAAAAATCGTACTTCCTTAAAAAAATGTTATCCAGAGATGATATGATGATACGTAATATTTTTTTGTTTATTATGTGCACATTCTGGGGATTACGGCAGACATTTTCCTGCAACTATCTGTGACATCACTGTTTCCTATATGGCCATGTCGAAATTGGACAAACTTGTAGACTTAACATTTGTCAATTTGTAACGTCAACTGTGCTAGTGATATAGATGCAGAGACTACCGATGGAAAATGTGTATTATAGTGTCAGGTTACATATAAATAACAAACACCATTTTAAAGTTGGAAATGTGCATCTGTAGGAAGAATTACATTGAAGGTCTGTGGAGTCAACTTAAGAGTGTTTAGGTCCGAGTTTTAGAGATTACACGATCAGAATTACACACTTTCATACTCAGGCTAACATACCAAATGATTGCATATTCGGATTGACAAGTTTACATGACTGGATTTTTTAATACGATTACCCTCCATAATATGAACTTAATTGCAACAATGTCCTCCAAACCAGATGTAACCTAATCCTAATTTTCAGAACCACGTTTTACTGTTTTTTGTTGTTGTTTTGGTTTAAAACTGCATACATTATTACTTTTAAGCGCTTTGAATAAATTATCAACACATTTATTTGATGACTTATCAAAAATCTCAACTGAAAATTTCTTCTTTTTTTTAGTGTATATTAAACACAGGAATAGTGGGGTTTTTTTAGCATTTTACACCCAATGTTTGGGGTGCATATTATATGCGGGCGCGTACTATACAGGAGACTATACGTTAGTTTTAGATTGTATGAAATTGTTTAAACCATGACCCAAAAATCTAAAATTGGGGACTTTGGAGAGGAACAAAAATAAAAGTAGTGAAAAAAAAAAATTCAAAAAACTGCACTGCTACCATTTGTAACATTATTGTGTTTTAAAGCATCTTGATAATTTTGATTTTTAATTGCAAAAACAACTCTGGGTCCCAAAAGAAGTTTGATGTTTAACAGAAGAATATGTTGAGAATAATTTTAAAATCCCTTAAACAAGATACTTTCTTTTATAGTGCCCTTATATTTTTGAAGTAGACTTTGTAAAGCTGATTTGATCAAAATTATGGCCATTGTTGCTCAGGTGAGTGATGTGACTCCCGAGTCTCTTATTTTGATGTGTAACTTTAATTATTTTAGACTTGCAAGAAGATGCTTACAAAATAGAAGAAGCAGACCCTGTAAAAAGCAAAGCAATAGAAAGCTCTCTGTGGGAACTTAAGGTAATTGATTAACCTGTAATACTGATACTTAGGATATTACTGAATGCATTTTACAAGAACTATCCTTTATCTCATAACATAAACAGATAACAATTATTCATTTGTGAAGTTTTAAAGGGGCATGGTCTTAATTTCAGATTAAATTAATTTTTAGGTCACCTGAGTAAACATGGCAATATGTGTATAGTGTTAATGTATGTAATGTTTAAAAATCTTCTCAATTCTCACACATCTATATGAAAAACTGACTTCATGATAATGTTTACCAGGAAGTCCTCTACAAAAATTTTATATTTCATGTCTCCTGGAGTATGGGATTTGAATTTAGGGCAGGGCCAAAATGGATGCATATAACATTTAAATATTATCTTTTTTTCTCCCACACACCTGAAAGGAAAACTGAATTCTTGAATTTGTAGACCAGATCTTTATGTTTTTCGCCAAAATTATAGGTTTCACAGTTCTTTTTGAAAGATTTCAGGCAGAGACGTGGTCGTTATTACAAATTTATAATTTTTCTACTCCAGAATGAAACCTAATTAAATGCATATATGAGACTCTTCAACAAGTTTGTGTATGGGTTATATGCTACTCAGGTGACTGTTAAGGCCTATTGGCCTCTTGTTTTCAATTTTACATTTTCAACTTCTTCTTGAAAACTACATGGTAAATTGTTACCATTTTTGGTTTGAAACATTTCTATGATAAGAGGAATCTTAATTGTGAAATTCATGTCTTTAACCCCCCCCCCCCCCCCCCCCCCCCCCCCCATTGGGCCTCATTGCTAGGGCCAAACATGCAAGAGAAGCTAAATTTTCAAAATTTCTTCTTTTCTACTTCCACAAATATGAGAAACAGAAAATTGCATGGTTATGATGTCCATGAAGCAATTCATGGTCAGGGGTTCAGACTCAAGGGTTGGGCCACTATAGCCATATAGTGAAAACATATTAAATCAAAGAAAATCTTCTCTATTCCCATACATATAAGAATTGGAGCAGAGCTGGTTGCAATGCAACAAGGAGATCTTCTGTTGCAGCTTCTTGCTGAGAAAGGATTTCCAATCAGTCAGATTAAAATCATCCCCCTTTTCCTTACACTTGTTAGGGCCTGACAAGTATAAATAGTAGGTCATCTTCACATGACTATTACTTCTGACCAATCAGCTTTAGAAAATCAATTGGAACTTTTCAAAAGGAGAGAGACAAATTGATTCATGCCTTTTTACTATGTAACCCCCAGACTGAGAATTGAAGAGTTACACCTATCATTAAACATATAAATATCGGTAGCTTTCATCTTACGAAGAAGGGAGCCACCCGTGTGCGTTGAAGTGTAACAAATGCCCTGTAAAGAGTTACTTTGTACACAAAAGGGGTGTCAACCAACTAAATAAAGGAATATACAGGTGTAAGGGTGGGAAATCACAATCCTATCAGATTAACCGAAAATGAAATTTTTTTTTATGATTTTGAAATCAGATTACATGTACCAGTATAAAATATAAAGGAATATATAAGAAATGGTTCGGCGTTTTGAGATTATATCAGATTAACTGAATTATTCGATTAACCGTTATCAGATTAAGTGGAACCCTCTGTTCTAAGTTAAAAAAAAATTGAAAACAAGGCTCAATTTCAAAATATTATTTTCATATCAGTCAAGTTCTCTGTTTAACTTGTGTAACATTATATAAATAGTGCCTGTTTGGGAGGGTAACAGTTGAAATTGACACCCCGAGAAAACCATTGTCAACTGACGCGAAGCGGAGGTTGACAATGGTTTTCGAGGGGTGTCAATTTTAACTGTTATCCTCCCTAACAGGCACAGTGACTATTTGTTTTATTATACTGAATGTCTTAATTTTAGAGAAATTTTACTGCTTTTATATAGAATTGACATGAATTCTACCGCGAACCGTACACGCATAATTTACTCTCGTGTAACAATTCATTTTATTATACTTTCATGTTAAATACTGAAATCTGATTGGTTAATGCACAGTGGATAATCTGTTCTATTACCCTCAGCGTAAGCAACACACTTAGCAACGGGTAACACAACGAATTGTTACATGCGCGTAAATTATGCGCGTACGGTTCGGTGTGGAATTCACGACATTTCTATATTAAAGCAGTTATAATACTGTAAAAACAACTCTAATATCAAGACATTCAGTATAATAAAATAAATAGTGCCTGTTTGGGAGGATAACAGTTGAAATTGACACCCCTCGAAAACCATTGTCAACCTCCGCTTCACTTCGGTTGACAATGGTTTTTTTGGGCTGTCAATTTCAACTGTTACCCTCCCAAACAGGCACTATTTATATAGTGTTACCCATTGCTAAGTGTGTTGCTAACGCTGAGGGTAATAGAACAGATTATCAACTGCGGCTAAACCAATCAGATTTCAGTATTTAACATGAAAGTATAATAATATATATTGTTAGGACAACTTTAAAAAACACGTCATATATGTACATGTATATAATTATTCGGAACAGAAACACAAAACGATAAATGCGTTTATGTACAACTGATGACATGATACAAACTAGGCCTAACCCTATATCAAAGTGTAATCAACACAAAATCCACTGGGCTGATTTATCAAAACAGTGTTATATTTCATAAACATTTCCCTGTACTCATACTTACAGCTCTACCACTTACACATGGAATAATTTCTGTAAAGGGCAGTCTTAAATTTAAACAGTTAAAATGAACACAAATTGTAAATAAAGGATGACGCCTTCTCCCACTTGAGCGTGAGAGGTGCTCAGCAGGAGGGACAACTCTTTGTTTGGCCATGCAAGCACTCAAATCATTTCAGATCTGAATCTGGGCCATGAGATTCAGATGTTGGAGGAGGTTAAGGTTTCTAGAGCAAGTGCCCTTGTTTACAGTGTTTTTAGTCAAAGATGTAGGCATTGTTGCTCAACAATGTTTTGTGTTTGATAATTACAGACCCTTAAACTTACTACTACACCAAAAAAGCGTGCGACTTTCGTTGGAGAAACATTTTGTGTAAACCGTTTAGCGTTTCGTGTAAACCGTTTAGCATTAAGCAAAGTGTGCAGCGTTTCAGGCAAAGTGTGTAAATCGTTTTGAGCAAAGCGTGCGAGAACCATGTGAAACGTTAATCGGATTTCATTCGGAACTCTCTGAGAATTTAATTGTTTCAAAATGGCACCTGTATTTTACATTACTTCAAACTGTTTATGATCTTATGTATTCTCATGAAAATAAAATCCAGAAGAAATAATATACTTATCTTTTTACAAAACTGAATTAATTTTTAACAAACAAAAGAAAGGTACGTGTGTTAAAAGAAGGCTAGTTACAGAGTATGTATAACATTTTATACAATGTTTTAGTAATAAAAAATGCATGTGCCTTTCCAAACCATTAATACTATTACAAATTTTTATTTCATTAAATCAATGTCATAATCAACTTTGTATACGAGTTATCAATCGAAATTTCTGAGTAAGAGTTATCAATCACCAAGAGCGAAAGTAGCATGACAGAACAACGTTACGGTGAGTTAATAGCTTAATGTGTGTTTGAATGTTTGTTATTATCCCCTCGCACAACTTGTTGCGAAGGGGATATAGCATCGCTGCTGTGCGTGTGTATGTGTGTTCACCTTGGAAGCAAGTTAAAGAAAACCCTTGCACGGAAATTTATCAAACTTCGTATACCTATTTGGCATGGTACATGTAAAAGGACAAAGCCTGTTAGTTTTCAAGTCAATTAATTGAGTACTTTTTGATACATCGTTAAAATAACACAATTTTAAACAAATCTTATTTACGATTTTACAATAACTTCTTCCGCTTCACTTCTTTGAAACCAAAGTGAAAGTAAGCAGTTCAAATCAACAACTTGATATTTTTTAGATTTAGATCTAGTACAGGTAAAGAAAACGTACTTTTTGAAGTAATGGAGGGGTTAGTAGAATGTGGTCTTCTCATTTACATTTACATAACTATATATTCCTAAATAATGCATCCCCACATATGTCTCATGTCGCGAGGTGATGCCCCACTTAGCAGTACCCTTGTTTTTATTTACGTCGATAACTCTTACTGAGACTATTTGGCTGTGTATAACCAGCACGTACACATAACCTCGGGTAAGACCTGCACCTGGCTGAACCTGTCAATCAAGCTCTGTGTATTTGTTTTCATTTGATGGTCACGCGTCTTCTTTTTTTGTCAATAGCCAATAGAAATTTAATGACTTCAAGGTAGTCGGAATCAGTATTTGATGAAACACACAATTTAAATGATAGAAAACTTAACAATTGTTTGAACAAAATGAAATCTAAACATAGAAAAAAATATACAGTAAAACACGGTTATAGCGAACACGCTTATAATGAATTGACGCTTACAGCGAAGTGATTTTCATTCCCTGTGACTTTATTTCATGTTGTAAACTTGACGGATATAACAAATTACGCGCTTATAACAAAGTACAATTGCCCGTCCCTGGGACTTCGTTATAAGCGTGTTTTACTGTACTGTTCATGTCTATGAAATGCGGAAAGTAAATTCTTTGGAATCCCGAATTAAAAATATTTCTGCAAGGAATTATTTTAATTATTTAAACACTGTTAACAGAAAACAACAAGTCTTAGAAGTAATTAACACACAGGGATTTACCTACAATGTATATTATGGGAATCTATATGCATGGTTATTAATTCAAATAGATTATGATAGATATACTGTACGCCGTTATACGGGGCGCCGGTTATGTACACGAATATTGAGTAAAAAATTTAAATCATTTTTATTTTTTGTCCTTTCCAATACAATTTTGATTTACTTCTAGAAAAAAATCCGAAATAGTAATGAAAACTTTTTTTTTGGTTTATTTGATTGATTGTTTTCCTGTGGTTTTACATGTAAGTACGGAACATATTTATTAACGCGAATGCTACGACGAAAGACAAAAATCAATCAATTGTTTGTATAACATTTTTTTTCTAACGTATCTGACTAATTTAATTTCAAATAACTTTCAAAATTATCATTGTAAATAATTACAGGTTTATTTACTGTTAGTATTTTTACATCGTATTCTCTGAAACAAATAAAAATACTAATATGAGAAGAAAAAACAAATCCCGCCGACTACTGAAAAACCGATTTCAGTTTGTAATCATATGAATTTTATCTTTGGTATTGATTATTTAGTTACTGTTACCTTTTCTTGGATTTTTTTTATTATTTACGGCATTAATATGAATCATGGATATTTCTTTTAAGCAATAAATATACATGTATTAAGTAGTATTTTTTGTTAATTCTGTGAATGATTTTTTTTTGCTGTGAATATAAGTATCAATTTAATTTAATTAATCAGTTCAATACTTATGTACATATATGTTTCTAATATCAGTAGTTCTATTATTTCGTGTTTTCTTATAATTAATTCTTACTAACAGAGTTAGAGGAAAAATCCAAAAGGACCCGAAGAAAACAAAAATCGATTAGGATAAAAGCGTCTGAAAAGCAAGCAAATCGTTTCGTGCGAGAATCGTTTCTTGTAAACTGTTCAGCGTTTCGTGTAAACCGTCCAGCGTTTCATGTGAACCATTTAGCGAGCGTGTGGTGTAGTAGTACGTTTCAGGGTCTGTAACTAGAGTATCACCTTACCACTGGAGGTGTCATCCTTAGATAGTGGAAACTCGAGTTTGTTCAAATCATGATCCGGGGGTAGGAAAGGGCTACATTTTTGGGAAGGGTTGAATTTTTACATTGAAACAAATAGAAAAAAATCTTTTAAAATCCTCTTCTCAAAGAACTCAAACCTCAATAGGAGTTTAGTGTTTAGCATAGGAATATGTGCATAAAAATTTGAATATCTTTTTAAACAAGATATACTCTTTTAATTGTCAAGATAATTTGTATTTGATACCATGAATTTGATGTGCTCAGAGGTATGGCTATTGTTGCTTAGGTAAGCAATGTGGCCCCTTGAGCCTCGTTTCCATGTTTCTTGTGAAATAATGCACTGACCTGCCTTTTTGATATTAATTATCTGATGGCTTAAAAAAAGTGCAAAAGATTTGAAATTGAATTGTAACCGTATGCTACGGCAAAATAAAATATTTGTTTACAGAGGTGAAATACTTTGAATTAGTAAAAAGCCTGCTGCTTTATAGGGATAGCAGTGAGTGGTATTCAGCTTTAAGATATATATTGTACATGTACATAGTAAATACAAATGTTTGTTTAGTGAAGATAATATAACATTTTATAAATTATCCAATCCTTTCATATTTATTTGAAAATGTTCAAGTCAAGAGAACTTGATATTGAGTCCAAGCTTGAATATTATAATCCTTATATACAAATGTACTCTCTACTTTTCCATTGTAGACACTGCAGTGTCATTTCCATCCTGATGTGGCAAAGAAGGCCAAGAGAATTGACCAACCTTTGGTCAAGAATGATATTTCACTAGGGATTCTTCTTGAAACGTCATACAGTGATGTAAGAATTTTAAATGTACTGAGAGAGCAGGGTTTGACACTAAGGCACGTCCGACCGACATTGTCTAGTAAACGATAGGTCCAGTCGGGTTAAATGTCTGTGTACTAGCCCGACTGGTCGTGTGAAAAAAAAAGTGTGCACATCGATACTTTTTCTGTAATATTACTATCAATAGAAGTAAAAGCACTTTTTCCTAACAGGCATAAATTCTGCAAACCGTAATTTAAGTACAACCCAAGGACTAACCTAGAGGATGAAGTGGGGGAAATGCTCACTTTTTGATCGATAACTTCGCCGGAATTTCCTCCGGACGAAAAGTCCAAGCCGCCCTGTACAGGGAGTTCATATAATCGTGTAAATTAACCCTAAGGGCAATAAAATGATAATTATTTAATTCTAAAGACGTCTTCACAAACTCAGTTTATGCCTCTTGTGATTAATTAATCTAGTCTGTTTTATCTTTAGGTGTTATAAATACGGGTGATGCAACCACACGCTGTACAAGACGATGTTTATTACTTTAAGGCTAGTGTTGATTCTGTATAACAGTGAATTTGTTGGTAACTTGTAATTACCTAATAACACTGCCAAATTTATACTAAAATAATCATAAACCCTTTGTTTACAGTTATAATATCTTTTTAAAAAAAATATAATCCCCAACATAATGGTTGGGTTGGGCTAATGCCACCAGAATACACTAAAAACAGAGGCTGATTTTATTTGTCATTTTAGTTAAAACAATTACAACACATTTTATCTATAAAATGTATGAATACATCAATTAATTTAAACTAAATAAACTTGATAATTTTTTTTTCAATTTTTAGAATTTGTTTTATTTTTTAATCATAATGACTTGTTTCTTATCTAATTTAAATTATTAAAGTTTAAATCTGTGAATATCATCATTATTGTTATGCCATTGTCAAGTTATGAAAGTCTCCCCGATTTCTCAAACTTCTCCATGTTTCTCTGTTAAGGAGAAGTAAGGGAAGTCTCCCTAAAGTTTTGTTGGTCCCAACCATTGAATACTTGTATCATTAAATTATTAGTACAGTTTGAATAAAATTAAATCTTAAATAGTGTTTGAATGATTCATTATTGGTAAAGATAAACCAATACAACTAAACAGAAATGGGTATTCAATATTTTATGTTTGTCATTGCTTTTAGTTTATTTTTGTCAAAATTGGTCAGGGCTAGTGAAAAATTGCTGAGGTAGCCCGACTGGTCTAGTAATTCAAAAACTTAATGTCAAACCCTGGAGAGAGAGAGAAAGAAAGCATTTGGTCGCCATATTAGTTTTGATCGCTTCTCAACTGCCTTTGGGGTATATAAACCCCTGCGAATGTTATTGTCATTTAAATTTTTACCATGGTTTTATTTGACCCTTTCATCTAGGTATTGTAGTCAAATATAAAATCAAGTTGTTTATTGATTTTAAAGTTTATCATCATTAATTGGTGGATAAAATGAGTTCTAGAAATAAATGTGACAGAAAGTATAGTTTTTAGCTCACCTGCGCTGAAAGCTCAAGTGAGCTATTCTGATCACATTTTGTCCGTCGTCCGTCTGTCTGTCCGTCTGTAAACTTTTTTACATTTTGAACTTTGAGCTTTCAGCTCAGGTGAGCTAAAAAAAAAAGACCTATATCACAAAGGCTATGAATTATTACATGTCTACCAAAAGGGGACAAACCCAGACAATTTCTGAAAAACTGGCATCTAATTACCTTGTTGAATGTACTATACAAATTAATATCAGGATGTCTCAGTTATAGAATTAAATCTGTTTAAAATTATTTGATATCAGAAACTCAGTCTGGTTTCACAAAAGGTCGTTACATAGGAGAAAATACCAGATTTGTTTACGATCTATTGTCTTTTACTAAAACAAAAATTATACCTGGTTTAGTTTTGCTTTTGGATTTAGAGAAAGCTTTTGATTCCATATTTTGGAGATTTATTCATAAAGGTTTAGAATATTTGGGTTTTGGGGAAAATATGATTACATGGATAAAAAATTTAAATACACAGATCAAAGCATCAATCTTGCAGTGTGGTTTCCTTTCAGAACAGTTTGATATATATAGAGGATGTAGACAAGTAGATCCTATTGCTCCATATTTATTTATTCTATGTGCAGAAATTTTAGCTATTCTAGTAAAACAAAATTCAAGTATGAAAGATATTGTGGTTAATGGTAAGGAACATAAGATATCCCAATATGCGGATGACACAACTTTAGTGCTTGATGGTTCACCAAAATCACTTTTTGCTGCACTTGACACTGTAGATTTTTTTCTACTTCTCAGACTAAAGTTCAACCGCTCAAAAAACAAAAATTGTTTGGATTCGAAGCAAGTATATCTGACACCATACAAGATGGAAACTATTGTGGGGATGTACAGCATTTAGTGTACTGGGAATAGAATTTTCTGTCGATTTGGAAAAAATAGTTAACCTAATTTATGATATCCAAATACCCAAAATTAAACCCATGATACAACTGTGGAACAGGAGAATACTCACTCCCATTGGTCGAGTCACTGTTGCTAAAACATTACTTTATCCAATGCTTAACCATCTTTTTATTTCTCTCCCAAACCCTGATAAAGATCATTTACATGTATCTTTTTAAAGTATTTTTTTCTATGAATTTGTATGGAATTCAAAGATTGACAAAGTGAAATTTTATTTAAGTTTTTTTAAAGTTTGTTTTAAGACAACTACTGATACTTCAATACAGTGGCTACAATACAGAATTCTTCCAACAAATTATTATTTGAAAAAGAATAATGTTATTTCATATGATATCTGTTCTTTTTGTATGGAAAATGTGGAAACAATTCAGCATGCATTTATGACATGTTCAGAAATACTACCTATATGGAATAATCTTCGTATGTATATTTATAGAAAAACTTCAAATAGCGTTGACTTCCTCCAATAGCGTGTCCTCCAAGCAATTAATTATACCCCCGCAAACGAAGTTTAGGGGGGTATATTGGTTTCACCCTGTTCGTCTGTCTGTCTGTCTGTAGACGCAACTTTGTCCCCCCTATAGAATTTTTTATTACTGCATGGAACAGTTTGAAAATTTGTACATATGTTGAACACCATCTGAAGATGTGCACCTGCAAGATTTAATGATTTTATGACAGTTTTCATTTTCCTTATTCTATATATTGTACACTAATGTTGAAAAAAAGGGAGGTAATCCTTACAAATCTTATTAATGAATGAATAGTATTAAAACACTCTAAAATATATTTATATAAATACATCCAGATGGAGGTTTTTTGTCTTTATGTCTTAATTAATAAAAACATTTATTTTTTTTAAGTATTCTATCAACTGACAATGCAAAGTTTTTGTTTGTCAATGATAAATTTTTAGGAGCTAATAAGAACATCAAAGACAAGTGTGGCTGAATTCATTTGTCCCAAGGGAGCCATTATCTGAGCCATGGTTCAGATGGAGCATGTGTTTAGGGGAAATTGATAATCTGTAAAATGGGTGATGGTTTTGGGGCCATTTTAAAACTGTTTCATGTAAACCAAAAGTTTCTATCATTATAAGGAAATAAATATTATCATTATTAATAAAGAAGTTAAACTATTTTAGAAGTTGTTTAAATTTATTAGTCAAGTAAATTGATGAAGTGACCCTATTTGGCATTAATTTAAATGAAATTCAAATTTACTGATGTATGATTGAAGTGTTTTGGCAATTTTAAATTAAATTAAATTTCCTTTTTTACATATTTTTACATAGTATGTAGTATGGTAATAATGGTAATGTTTTGGGAGTTTATTAAATTTAACAAGCTCATCAAAGAAAATCATAGTCCTATGGGATCAATTTTCTGATATGGAGTTCCATTGTACCATAGGAGAAAGTGAGGAAAATTTGAAACAACTAATTGCATCTGTCAAGACTCTTATTAGAAAGATATTGAAAGTTTTATCAACAAAAGAGCATTGCTTGGCTACCAGTATCTCCATTTACTGCAAAGGGAGGGGTTATTGTCATTTTGTTGGTTTTTCTTTAAAAAATTAAATTTAAAAAAATATATCATCAGATACATACATTTATAAATGTATTACTGTTATAGATATGTATCTACAGTGAAATTCTGACAATTTTGATTTCAATTTTTCTTTGTTAACTAATTTTTTTTACAATTGTAGAATTTTTTTGTTGTTGTATGTATTCCAAACCTTTATTATTCAATTCAATTATTTGTCCTTGAAATTATCCTTGCGGGGGTATTAGTCCCATTAGGACAGTTCTAGTTTTTAATTGTTCAAAGCAAAACAAAAAACCTGGCTTTGTTGGGATGTTACATCATCTATTATTCAAATATCAAGTTGAAAAATAAAAAGCTATCAAATCATGTGAGATTACAAAATTTTATAAAATCTGGGAAAATTGGAAAAACATATTTTATTGTTATTTTAAACATGGTAAACAACTGATCGATTTATTTATATATATTTTTCTTCCTTTTTGTTCGCTTTGAAGAGAATGTATTGTGAAAGGGAGAGAAAAGAGTGTGAAAGTAAGAATGCGAAAAAAGCCTTATGTATTATATTGTTTATGAAATCATATGTGATTATGAAAATGGAGGAAAAAAAGAAATAATAAAACAAAAATTGTAAATTTATGGCCCCTTAGTCAGATGTACTTTCAAAGTTTTGCAAGTTTACTTAGTAACTGAATCCATGGTTATTGTGTCCATAATGTCCTCTTCTTAAATAGTGATATTCACAGGCCATGGGAAAAGGGTTAAGACTTCTTAAAGGGGGGAGGGTAAATATGGCCATATAGTTTAATTTTTTGGGTCACTTTAGTAACTTATTGCTGTTGGTCTATGGTACTCGGGTGACTTTTAGAGTCTGTGGGCCTCTTGATATTATTAAAATTGATATTGTTACGAGTACATACTGTATGCAAAAATAGTCTTATTTTGATGTTTATTTTTTTCAGCTTTATGGAAAAGAAACAAAAAAGAAAGTAAAGCATGCACCTGCCAATTTTAATCCACCAAAGGGAATTACGGGATTACCTAGCGACAAATTAAATCTGTGCTGGACATTGGATTAAAAAAAGAGAGATGGAAAAATTTGAGTGACAGAAAATTTGAAATGGGGTTGCTTGGAAAAATTGGAGTTTGAACAGTTGGTTTTTAACTCATCTGAGCTAAAAGCTCAAGTGAGCTTTTCTAATACTTTTTGTCTGGCGTCTGTCTGTCCGTCTGTCTGTCCATCCGTCTGTAAACTTTTTACATTTTCGACTTCTTCTCCAGAACCACTGGGCCAATTTCAACCAAACCTGGCACAAGGCTCCTTAGGTGAAGGGGATTCAAAGGGCGACACTCTCTCTCAAAGGGAGGTAATAAAGAATTATTAACAATTTGTTGGTATGTTTAAAAAATCTTCTCAAAAACCATTTGGCCAAAAAACTGTAACTTGTGTGGAAGCATCCTCAGATAGTGTAGATTCTAGATTGTTTAAATCATGATCCACGGGGGTACGGTGGGGCCACAAATGGGGATCGAATTTTTACATAGGAATATATAGAGAAAATTCTTTAAAAATCTTCTTCTCAAGAACCAATTGGCCAGAAAAGCTGTCATTTGTTTGGAAGCATCCTCAGGTAGTTTAGAGTCCAGTTGTTTAAAATCATAATCCCCGGGGTACAGTGGTGCTACAATGGAGGAGGGGTGATTTTTATATAAGAATACATGTTTATAGAGAAAAAACTTTTAAAAATGTTCTTCTCTAGAACCAACTTGACAGAAAAAGCTGTAACATGCAATTGTGTGGAAGCACCCTCAAGTAGTGTATATTCTAGTTTGTTCAAGTCATGATCCTTTGGGTTAAGGTTGGCCCACCAATGGGGGGGGGGGGGGGGGCAAATTCTTACTTAGAAATGTATAGAGAAATATCTTCTTTTTGGAAAGGATGAGACTATAATGGGGGGGGGGCGAATTTTTACATAAGAAATGAATTTATCATATTGACATTTGTGTAGACTGTGGACCTGGATAATTCTTGGGCCACACAAGGGGTTCAAAATTTGATATAGGTTTATATTTATATGAAAAGTTGTCTAAGATCATTTTGAGAATGGCAATGGTCAATATATGATATAACTATGAAATTATCTAGTTACAAAAGGTGCCCAATATAAAAACATCTGTAGAAATTTTTGGAAAGATTTTGAAACAGGATCAATTTTACTCATTCTTTGTCCCAATATTTTTGGATATGACTTCTTAAAGTTGATTTTATTATGGCTAGTGTTGCTGAGGTGAGCGATGTGGCCCATGGGCCTCTTGTTTTTGTTTTTGTTTTTTCATGCAGAATGCAAAATTAATAAATTTTAAAAAGAAAATATGTTATTTTTTGTATTTCTGAAGAACAAGGTTTCAAATGAATTATAGGAAGATATGAAAATTACTACCCTTCCATTGTTTTAAATGTTTATTCAAATATCATTCAACAAGAACTTATAGGGGCATGGTCACGATTTTGGTCAAAATCTATTTTTATTTTTTATTTACAAAACTTTAGGAATGCATTTCTAATTATCAAATGAAAGATGTATAGCGCCTTTTCCCATTATTTCGCCAACCCCCGTTGTCTGGACGGAAAGTACCTGTTACTAAATATTGCTTCAGGTATCCGTCGCAATATGATTTTCGAAACATTTTTACTGCTTTTATAATAGAGTCTGTTACAACTGATTTGTCATAAACTCGGGAAACCTGCATCGACAAGTGAATATATGAATGTCAGTTGGTATTCTGAAGCGTGATAACTTCCAGCAAAATGCAATTTGAATCCAAGTGTACAGCTGTATGTAGAACCCATATAATATAGTGTTAATAAAGAGATCTGTTTATATTGGGTGTGCCTATACTCAGATAGAATTAAACAAATAAAAAAAAAATCATGCTTATCAATTAACTGAAAAAATAGTTACTACCTGGTTGAATCAATCCAGCGACCACAAAATCAAAAGGACCTCCGCGTTACCACTAGACCACGCATCTAACACGTTCAATGGGTGTCTTAAATATATATGGCTATATAATACAAGATTGTATTAGAAAGGTCACTAATTGAAATACTCTAATTTTCAGTACCAAGACCACGTTAAACTAAAATTAATTCAATGTAAACATGTACTACAATACCTGTAAAACATAATTAGGGCTTTTCGACTTTCGGTCGAAAAGAACTATTGTTATTCTTCTGTTTATTATTATTCTTATTCTCGACAAAGTTTCGTCAGCGATTTTATGAAAACGGAAAGACATATTAAAACAAGTATGCAACAGTCTTATAGCACTTTTATATAACACGCGTATGTAAGGTTTTGGACTTCCGCTTACGGTTTTGACAGAGGTAATACTAAAAATTTATTAAAACACAATATCTTTATTGTTTTTTGAGTTGGAGCATTCAAATTTAAGAATAAGATGCATCTTGTCTAGATGTACAAAATCATAAGCGTTTGCATTTCTCTATATCTTACCGTTTTTGAGATATTAGGACTCAAACTTGAGAAAAGGGGGGGGTGAAAAAAATTCAAAAAACCTCAGTAATTTTAAAAGACGCCTAATTATTGTTTATATAGAACTATTTAACATATATTCCAAGTTTTAATAAAAAATATTGAGTACTTCCGATTTTATGAGCCTATGAAATATTTTCTATGGGAGTTTCAGTGTTAAACTAAAATCACGCGTCGTTCGTTTTCTCAAAAAGTTTCAAGTAAATGTTACAATATTGCAGATGTATAATGATACACAAAATTCGCAGACCGGAAAAGTTTTTGGGTGGACAATTCGAAAAAATTAGGGGCCAACGTGCAAAACAGCCCTTTAGCTGTCACTTTTTTCTCTTCAGATTTTAAAAATCTTTTCAGTGAATTGTTCAGAATAAAGAGTGCAATTTAAAAATTATGGTCCGAGGGGCCACTTTTTGACTCCTTATGGGGGTTTGAAAGGCCTAAAGATCATAACTTGTTTAAATTTCAAAATTATTTTTTGGAAGAGTTATCTCGCTTTGCTGTAAGAATATACAGCATAAATGCTGTAGGCATACCAAGTTGTGGGTCCGAGGAATGAATACTTACTTTAAAATGATTTTTTGAAAATATTCTTCTGGAAATTAAAAGTGTAGCTACTTGTAAAGTTCTGGAGTTATCTTTCTTTTGACATAGAACTATTTATACATTCCTACCTAAGCAACTGCATGGTTATACCGAGGCGTCCAGAAATTTTGGAAAAAGATTAGAGATAAATTTTTTGACATTTCAAATAAAAGAAGGGAAATTGGGGCTGTCGAAAAGCCCTTACTTTTTATTGAAAACAAAAACAGTTCTAGTTTTAATTTGATTTCTTTGGTTTGAAGAGGTTCAAATAGTCAAATATTCCATTTTTCATCGCATACTAACTATTTTACTATACATCTCTGATAATTAAGACTCTTAAAGCATGATAATTGTGTAATGTGCATTCCTTTGAATATTTGTTAACTAAATATTGTATAAAATTGAAAATGTCTGATGTTTGCAAAAGTGCTATATTTTAGGCAAAATCGTATATTAAGTGCTCTATACCTCTTTGAGAGTCAGTTGAAGAGTTATAAGCAAGATACATGGCTCACAATTCTTCGTCATGTAAACAAAACTCGTGCCATGTTTTTGTTCACATAATTTCAATATACTTGTAAAATATCTTTTTCAAGCTGATTTGTCTATCTTGTTATTCATTTTAAGCATAAATAAAGAGGTTCTCACGTTTAATACATTCATTTTATGTATTAAAAATAAAAGCTGGCATTTTCACTTCAACATTCAAAATGTAAACAAAAGCTTTGTTTACATAGCAAAGAATTGTAAGCTCTGTAATTCGTTAATAAGTCGACGAATGACACCCAAATTTTGGTTGCCTTGCTAACGCATTGAAAACATTAAGATCAGAATTTTTTTTTACCAAAATCGTGACCATGTCTCTTTAAACACAAATAGACACAATATCACAGTCATCATTGTGAATTCTGATTCCTTTTTTGGAATGAATGTCTTAAAACCAAAAGCCTCGACGAATCTTGATATTTAAAACACTTTCACTGCATTTATGAAGTCAGCTGTGATGTGGCCATGACATCCTTGTACATTGAAAAGCCTAATATTTCATTTGCAAACATTTCCTCTGTGACGTTGACAGGGAGGTTTTGATCAATGATGTCCCCGGCAGTAGAGGAATCAAACTCTTGGAGCTCACTGCTGCCACCCTCTCCATTGAACCCAAGTAGAGTTGTAAGGTACTCTGCTAGCTCATACTCTGTCATGTGTTCTCCTGTGGTAAAACAGAGTTAATGCAATCAGTTTAAGTTTTGTTTGTTATGCACTATTGAAATGACATAGCAAATTATTTAATACATGCAGAGACTCCCCCCCCCCCCCCCCCCCCTTCATCTCAATGACTAGCTGCAATAATGTAGCCCTCTCCCGATTTTTTTTTTTGGGGGGGGGAGGGCTACAACTCCATAGGATCTCCGTAATGGTGCAAATGCGGGAGGGATTCACTCCCAGAACGATTTCGGCTCAAATCGTACATAAATGACAATAACATTTATATTTCTTACCTGAACTCAAATATTGTACTTGTGTATGGCGTAAATTAATCCAAAAATATCAGGTTTAGTCCATATATCGGTTATTTTTTCGTGTATGTCAACAACGCAAGTTGAATTTGTCCGCCATGTTTACTGACCTTGCTCGGTTTTATTTTGGGACAGCCAATGAGAATTCAATTCCCCTATTTTAAACATAATTAACGCGGTAAATATGAATTTTCTATTATAAACCATTTCCTTAAATGATGTTTCAGTGATAGAACAAGGTAAGATCGCTTATTTACACTGACATCCACATTATCAAGTCCATCAAAACTCCAAGTGTAAATCCCATAAAATCACACGAGAACTGTCATGGCTGCTATAAATGACGACTTGTACACATGCTGATGTGTTTTATCTGGTTTTGATTTATATACGGTTAATTTGTTCAACCTGAATTTTTAAAAATCACTTTTTACGGAGATACTATAGAATTCTAGCCCTCTCCTGTGAACATCAGATATAAAACATAGGTAATCACAGATTACAAACTCACCAAGACGAGGCACCAACTTTATGAGGCATCACCTTTTTGAGACCACCTTTATCATATTACTATATATGAAAATCATATTTTATGATCTTAGATATACATGGATACTGTTTTGACACAAATTCGTTTATCATATGTTAAAAAATTGTATGATAATCATATGTTCCTTTCATGGAGTATTATAACTAAAGATACAATATTTATCAATACAATAATAATTATAGAATATGACATTGCATCCTATGAAACTTACAATATATATCATTTAATATAATATAATACTGTAATAAATAATGATGGAATATGATATTGTTACATATGATATGATATTGTATCATGTTATACATTATTGTATTTAATCACATCATACAATATCAGAATTCTTATATAAAATACAATATAGTGGCTATATGATACAACATCTTCTCGCATTATCACCGGTGTGAGATCGGTTTGTCCGGTGTGAGACAGCAGTGTGAGATTTTTCTGTCTTACACTGTGTATTACTACGCTGTTTTAAAACGTAAACAAACGTTGTCTGCTGTAGGGAAATGCAAAATAGTGCATTGAGATTATCCATTAAGTAATTGTGTTGCATAATTAATTACAATTTTTCATATTTTAATTGAAAAAAACTGTCGTATGCTTTCATTTAACTTGCACTATTTGAAGCACGCGGAGGGATAAACCGAAAGTAATCTATTGAACGTCATAACAGAAAGTTGTCAAACATCATTTTTTAAGCTAATATAATGCGAGAAAAATAATCATTCATTATATACTCGTGTGGGATAGTGAAATTCCACCTCGGGGCCAAGATTCACGGTCTAGGACTCGGCAAAGCCTCGTCATAGACAGTGAATCTTGTCCCCTCGGTGGAATTTCACTATCCCACACTCGTAATAATGAATGATTCTATTATTATCACATGTTTATCCCAATATACGGTGGATATCACTCATGGGATAAAAATTTTGATATTCCACTGTGTGTTCTTACGCCACGCGACGTCATAGTTAATCATTACGTAGGTTTAGACGGTTGATTGACGTAGAATGAAAAAGTAAATAATTAATTCAGTTGAGGGGTGTTGAGATATAAATTTGAAAATTCATAAAAAAATGTTAGAAAATGAATGTCTGTTAAACTTCAAGGAACTTTTTTTCCATGCATAACGTTGTTGACGTGTTGTAAATAATGTGTTGTGCGGCTCACAATCACAATTTTTACAGAAAAAGTTGGGATTAATAAAATACTTGCTAAAACATGTGATAAAAAGAATATCTCATGATTTGCGATGGTATATGATTTTTATCCAACTCGTTATGTGTTTTCTATCCCCTCGCCAAGGCTCGGGGATAGAAAACACACAACGAGTTGGATAAAAATCATTTACCATCGCAAATCATGAGAGATCCTATATCTATCACATAATACATCACAATATTGTAACACATAATTATGATATTGTATTCTATAGTATGATGTTGTATCGTATGATTTTTTAAAATTCCTATATGTGAAAGGAGAAAAATGTACCCCAATGCGCTAAAATTAAATTATTAAAAATGTCATTGCTCTTCCCCGTCAATAAACGATTGTTGTTTACCTGGCGTGAACTTGTGTGACGTTTTATAACCTTACTCACTTGATCGATCAATACACTCGAATGAAAAATGTTGTCACGAGATATGTTAAAGACCTATTATAATCGATGTATTGACAGGTATATCACTCTTATTTTACTAAAGCCCACCCATTATTTTCATCTATATTGAAGAACAACTTTTTCCCGCTGTAATATTTTCTAGCAAAGAATTCTAAAGACCTAGACTGGTCCCCTGTCTATAACCTGGTTTTCAATATATGAAATATCGAGCCCGAAGTTAAACTGATTGACCCCCCATTCTAAAAAATAAACCTCATCGAACATCCAAAACCTATGACTCAGAATCAGCATTCGAGCCTGTCAGGTGCATCAGTATCATAAGACGTAGCATCCAAGCAAGTTTGGTGAAGTTAGGACCAGTAATTATAACTACAATAAATCATCAGAGCACCTGCTCTAAAAACTTAAACCACCTCTAAAAACCTTTACCTCCTCCAGCATCAGAAATCTATGACTCAGATTCAGCATTCAAGCCTGTCTGATGCATCAGTATCATAACACGCACTATCCATTCAAGTTTGGTGAAGTTAGTACCAGTAGTAAATTTGAAATTGCTATCAAAGGGCACCTGCGCCAAAAACTTTAACCTGCTCCAAAAACCTTAACCTCCTCCAGCATCTGAAATTCATGGCCCAGATTCAGCATCCAAGTCTTTCAAGTCCAGGTGCATCATCCATGCAAGTTTGGTGAAGATAAAACAAGTAGTAACTTAAATACAGGACCTGCAACAAAAATGTTAAACCGGTTCCGACGCCGAGGGTATAGTAGAAGCTCCCCCTGACTTCATCTCGGTATTAAGCTAAAAATCGAAGAGGGCTACATTATTGCAGCTACTCAATGACATGCAGTATCAACTTTTTTTTTATTTTTGTACATTTTTACAAATTTTAAATATATGTATAAACTGGCCTGGAACATTTTACCTTTTTCACCTCATCTAAGCTGAAAGCTCAAGTGATCTTTGTGATCACATTTTGTCTGTCGTCCGTCTGTCTGTAAACTTTTCACATTTTCAACATCTTCTCCAGAACCACAGGCCAATTTCAACCAAACTTGGCACAAAGCATCCTTAGGTAAAGGGGATTCAAAGTTGTGAAAATTAAGTACCACACCCTTTCACAAGGGGAGATACATGTAATTAGGAATTATTGAAAATTTTCATAAATTTTTCAAAAATCTTCTCAAGAACCATTTGCCCAGAAAATCTTAAAACTTGTACGGAAGCATCCTCAGGTAGAGTTAATTCAAACTCGTGAAAATCATGACTCCAAGGGTAGGGTGGGGCCACGATGGGGGGGGGGGGGGGGGGGGGTCAATTTTTTACATAGGAATACCCGGTATTATATAGCGTTAATCTTTAAAAATCTTCTACTGAGCTTTTCTGATTACTTTTTACATTTTCGAATTTTTCAACAGAACCACTAAGCTGATTTCTACCTAACTTGGCACTTTGGTGAAGGGAATTCAAGTTTGTTAAAGTCAAGGGCCACGCCCTCTTTCATAATCAAAGGGAGATAAACAAGAGGCCCTTTGGGCCACATCGCTCACCTGAGCAACAATGACTTAAAATGGGTGTTCAAAAGATATTGTGCCATATGGCCCCTGTGTAGAATAACAAAAAATAAATATTGTACAGTATTGGAATTTTACACTTTTTTATTTTTTGAAAAAATTATTTGCAGCACGTGTTTAGCAAAGAGAAAAAAATTTAATATTAACATAACCAACATATCTTCTCAGCAACAGGAAGTGAAATTTGACATTGTACCTTTATGGAATACTACTATTTATACCGAGAATAAGAAAATCCTACGCAAGATCATTTGGTAGGGGTACACTGTTAACTTAAATTCCAATTCCCTATATTTTCGTTTTGCCCACCCCCCCCCCCCCCCCCACCACTTTATAAAGCGATCAAAATATATGAGAGCATATAGGTACATTTTCTACCTCAACTACTTACTAGTTATTGTATTTTTAAAAATATATATATTATAATAGTTATTGTATTTTATTAAAAAAGTTCCTATAGATGTGAAGAAGGAAATTGTACCTCAATGCACTAAATTTCTCAAACAAAAAATATTCAAATAATTATGGTATTTAATTTGCCTTCCCAATTATAACTAAACGACTGTTGTTTACCTGGCGTAAACTCGTGTTACTTTTATAACCTCACTCAAACTTGATTGATAAATACACTTGAATGAAAAATGTTGTCAATTGACATGTTATCGACAGGCATATCACTCTATTTTACTAAGGCCCACCCATTATTTTCATCTTTATTCAAAAATAACAAATGACTACAAACCAGGATAATTTTCCGCTGTAATATTTTCTTAGGAATAGCTATAATGCCTTTATCCCCGTAACAGAATTGTGTCAGAACTATGCAAACTGTTTCAACGGTGTCGTTTTTATTTATCGTGTCTGAAAAACTATCAAAATTGATGTAGATTTCATATTATTCATTGTATAAAAAGGGGGCACCAGGGAGTAGATGCAGCATATCATCGTTTAATTTTTTTGTACAAGTATTTAACGGTTTGGCGAGACATTTCTAATGATCAACCCAAATTTCAGTGTCAGTCGTAGCAAGATACAGACCTCACAATTCTTCTAGGTTTGTGTCAAATTTTGTTCACATGAGTTTATTACAATTAGCTTAAGATTCTTAACTTGGTATTTCCTATTCAGAATTTAAGATGGAAACAAACAAAATTGACCTCAGATCTGTGTACAAACAGAGAATTGTGAGCAAAGCTCTGTATCTTGCTTATTCATGTAATTCGAAGCTTAACACTCAAATATGGTTAGTGAATAGAAATTGTAAACAATTAAACATAAGAAACATGCACTACAACAAAAAAAGAGCACAATTTATTTTTCAAAATGAATCATATACATGTACTGTAAATTCCTTATATTACGCGAGTACTTAATTCCGCGATCCCGCTGGTTTGTATCAAATCGCGAACGCTAAACTTTTCTTCTTATTTCTTTAGTTTTCAACTTAGAAAATAATGGCGAGATTTTAAAATCCGCGAAAAATGCTTCTCGCGATTTTATGCGGATATTAATTCCTCGCGTTTAATTAGGAATTTACAGTATATACCTACATATTTTCGTCAGCGATATTAAACTCTATTTAAACTGAATAAATTCAATAAAATGCTCAGCATCTCAACAAAACACATTGCATTAGTCAACCATAACGCAAAAGATCATATAGAATCACTGATAGAATGAGTTGTATTTTAGTATTTTAATACATCAGAGTTTGCTTAATTTGTGCAGGTAAACAGTCAACTGTCTGATTTACTGAGTCTCTGTATGATTTGATACGTAAAAAATACAAAATACAGGCGACAGTTGCCACTTCCCAGGTTACAAACCAGAAATAATGAAAACGACACGAAAATCAAAAAAAGCTAACACCACCGTCATATGTGAAAACTGTCAACGCATTAAAATATTTAACCTCAATTTACTTAACAAAATCGGCACCAATGTATTTTGCATATTTCATAGATTCCCTTCGCAGGCGAACTGTTCCACAACAAACAAATTCATCTTTGTTAGATAGACCCGTTTATCATACGTCATGGCTGCCTCGTTTTAGAAGTATGGATTATTAAGTTTCTTCTTAAATAAATCCACAAACCCGTAAAATGTCGACCCGGGTTTGCCTACCCATTTTATCAATTTGGAAAACAACAATCGTCAATAAATTCCAAAATACGCATTGCTGTCTATCAATATTTACAGTGAATACAAATATACTAGTCTGTAACATATCCTGAAAAGTTCAATGACATTGTATTGACGTAAATTGAATAATCTCGATCTGCCCAGGCTTTTATTTTGTCCCGGCCCGGGTTTGCCTACCCATTTTACCAACACTCCTTTAGAATACCGAACCGAAGCTATAAACTGATTGAAACACGCCTTTCCTTTATTATTATTTTCGTAATAATTCAGATTTGAAACAGATTTAGCCCATAAGTTTTGCAATTTATATTTCCTTTCCATAAGGATTATCTATGCTAAATTACATTGAATTTGACTCAGAAGTTCTTGAGAAGAAGATTTTTAAAATGCACACCCTTTTTCTACAGTTTCGAGGTTTTCTCCACTCTGAAGGAAGATCGGTCTGTCATTTTTGCAATTTATATTTGCCTTCCCATAAAAATGCTTGGTGCCAAATTTGGTTGAAATTGGCCGAGCAGTTTTAGAGAAATTCAAATTGTAAAAAATTTACAGACGGACGAATGACAAAATGTGATCAGAATAGCTCATTTGAGCTTTCAGCTCAGGTGAGCTAATAATATTGTATCCTATGATATTATATTATAAATTCAATATTATATTACATGAAATTGTAACACATGATATTGTTATATCGTACCATTGTGTCAGATGATACGATATTGTGTGATAAAATATTGTATTATATTACATTTTACTATATCATATGATATTGTATCATATTAAACAATAAGGTTTTAAAGTATTTTGTATCATATGATTCAAATTATATTATGTATCATAAATGATACATTACAGTATTATATTGTATCAAATGATATATTTTGTATTGTATCATAGAATGCAATATTATACAAATATTGACTGGGGTTGAGGGCAACATTGATTATATTAGCCCCCGAGGGACGAAATATTGCCCGACGCGAAGCGGAGGGCAATATTTTTCATCCCAAGGGGGCTAATATAATCAATGTTGCCCGAAAACACAGTCAACATTTGTTTTGTTATATGAAGAAACAAACCAAAATTTAAGAAAGTAATTGAAAACAGATCGCCGTAATTTTCTCAGCTCAACAAAGAATTCACGAATTCAAATTTGTGCAAAGTTCATTTCCAAAATATCCTCAGCATCAAACGGTCACTGTTGATATTCCGCCGACCGGAAGAATGAAAATACAGATGTTCTACCTGATTTTACTTCACAGTAATTCGCAAATATCCTTATATCCGTTATGATAGCAAACCGTCGCATTGCGCGTCCGTTGTTTACTTGCCTTGACTGACTGTCTATTATGACGTAACCTTGTTTTGGAGTCGCGAAGAGTTATTTACGTCATCGTTTACGAATCAACAAATCAGAGGCGATTATTTGAAATAGAGGGAATGTTCTCTAGATATTATTCCTAGCCGGTCAATATCAAAAAAATATTGACCCGTCAATATTTTTCGGACGAGCTTATATTGCAATTATTGACTATTCGTCTATATAGAGTTATATAGTGAGAATATACTACTGAATATAACAATATATTTTATATTATTGTATTGATTAACATTGTATCTTACAATACCATATGAAATGAACATTATCAAACTACTTTTAACATATGATATATGATATTGTGTCAAAACAGTATCCAAGATCATTAACTGTAATTTTCATACTTTATAATAAAGGTGGACTCATAAAGGTGATGCCTTGTATCGGTGAGCTTTGTAATCTGTTATTACCTATGTTTTTCACTTAGGAGTGGTTTCTTTTTATGATTATTTATGATAAATTTCGTTGAATTTGACTCAGCAGTACTTGAGAAGAAGATTTTAAAAAATGCACCCCTCTTTTCTACAGTTTTGAGGTTTTCTCCGCTTTGAATAAAGATCCGTCTTTCATTTCTGCAATTTATATTTGCTTTGTGCCAAATTTGTTTGAAATTGGCCAAGCGGTTTTAGAGAAGAAGTTCAAAATGTAAAAAGTTAACGGACGGACGGACGACGGACAAAATGTGATCAGAATAGCTCACTTGGGCTTTCAGCTCAGTTGAGATATAAAAAAAAATTGAAATTTGTTATTTTTTAATAATCTTCTTCTCAACAAGCATTCTGAGAGTATTGCATAAGCAATACACGTTCCCTACCGGTTTGTGGAAATTATGAAAACAATGCACTGTTTTGCAGAATATCGAACCAGAACATTAAAAAATTGGAATATAAAAACTTAATTTTTCGAAAATATGTCAACCAGACGCTACAAAAGTGTAAACTTGATCTGTAGTTTGAAATGGTTGTTCAGCAAATTTCATATTATTCCTCAAAATCATAAAGAAAAAAAGTGTGGAAAACTGAAGTGGGGCAGACAGACGGACGGACAGACAGAGGGACAGACCGACGGACTGATGGACGCAGAGGAAAGCTATAGTCCCTTCTAGTGAAAACCGGTAGGGGACTAAAAACCGTTGGGCCAGATAAGCTGAAACTTGTGTGGAAGCATCCGCAGTTATTATATTCAGGTTTGTTCAAATCATGACCCCAGGGGTAGGGTGGGGCCACAATGGGGGGTCGAATTTTTACATAGGAATATATAGAGTAAATCTTTTAAAATTCTTCTTTCAAAAACTTTTTGGACAGACGAGCTAAAACTTGTGTTCAAGCTTTTTCAGGTAGAGTATATTCAAGTTTGTTCAAATCCTGATCCCCTGGGGTTGGATGGGGCCACAATGAAGGGGGGATGGAATTTTTACATAGAAATATATTGAGTAAATCTTTAAAAATCTTCTTATCAGAAACCGATTGGC
Source organism: Magallana angulata (assembly GCF_025612915.1). Taxonomy (NCBI): domain Eukaryota; kingdom Metazoa; phylum Mollusca; class Bivalvia; order Ostreida; family Ostreidae; genus Magallana; species Magallana angulata. The sequence continues at coordinate 35,948,117 of NC_069116.1, forward strand.
CAGAAAAGTTGTTACCTATATGGAAGAATCCTCGGTCAGGGTAGATTTAAGTTTGTTTAAATCATGACCCCAGGGGTATAGTGGGACCACAATGGGGGGTCGAATTTTTACACTGGAATATATAGAGAGAAAAAATCATTAAAACTCTTCTCAAAAACCAATCAGCCAGAAAAGCTGAAATTAGAAAACTGACCAGTCAGAAAGGGGGCCGCTATGACAATTAATATAGAGAAGTGAAAAAAACTTTGAATTCCATCCTCTTTATATTAACATTGAATCTTCTTTAAAATTTCAAGATAATTCCTGAATGTCCAAAAACTCTAAATAGTAACCTTGTATCTGCATAAAACAGGGATAACCTCATGTCTTATAAAAAAAACTAAATGTAAAAACGTGTATTTAAGAAAGATTTAAACAGGTGTTTTATAAAATGCAAGCCTTCAGTGAATGCAATTACATTGTATCACCCAGGGTTTACCTCAACTTCAAAACAAACATCAGTTGCAGACAAAGGTGTTCATTAATCTTCATATGACATATAGAGATAAGCCTCTAAATTTTCTGCAGCAGGCAAGATAATTAATCCCAGGGGATTAATTGTTCTGCTCTCTCATCCTTTTCTTCTAAATTTACAATAAGATTATTTTTTTCAGAAATGACAGAATGGGGTTATTATCTGATTACCTGTTAAAATTAACAGCATTAAGGCAGAAAAAAATAAAATAAATAATTAAAAAATAAAATAGTGAAAAAGGATATTTTAATATATATCTTGATTTTAGAATTCAATAAAATTATCATAAATCATTGTGTACAGTATATTTTAACCAAAATAAAGTATGAATATTATATTTTAAATCCATATTTCAAAGAATGTACACAATACTACATATCATTCAAAATTGACCTTAACTTCAAAACAAAGTTCATTTGAAGACACAGGCAGTGCAGTAATTAATCTCAATGAGACAGATAAAGATAAAGCTTAGGATTTTCTTCCTGTGGAAGGTTAATTAATCCCAAAGGACAAATATTGCACAGCCTTCCAAGTATACAATGGTAACATTCTCAGCAGTTATCTCTCTTTGCCCATTCATTCTTATGCATAGTTAAGGAATCTACCCCACCACCCCAGCTCCAAACCAGAAGACATAGAGAACCAAACTCAGCATCAAAATATGTATTTCTGCCTACTGAACTACCATTCCAAATTTGAACTTGATTGGGCTACTATAAAAAAAGTTATTAGAAAAAAACAGAAAATTTGTGGACGGAAGAGTGACAGGCGGACAGACAGAAGGACGGATGGACAGAGTGATTACTATAGGGCACCCGCAAATCCTTGCGGGGCCCTAATAATAGCCATAATTCTGATCAAATCGGCATCACATTATCAAAATCAAAATATCTTGACAACAGAGTATAGTAAATCTTGCTCAAAAAAAATTTTAAAACATATTTTTCTCATAAATACCAAGCCCCTTTTGTTGTTTTTTTTTTTATCATTGTCCACGTATTTTTTTGGTAAATACCAAGCCTCTTTTGTTGTTTTAGTATTTGTAAGAAGATTTTTCTCTATTCCTATATAGACCCTCCCCCAGCTTTGTGGCCCCAGTTTTCTTAAGAGAATCCTGGTTTGATCAAACTTTAATCTGCAAAACCTGTGCTTTCACACAAATTACTGGTTTTTTTAACTGAATGTTTTTCCAGAAGATTTTAAAAGATTTTTTTTTATTATAATCTTCCTATGTAAAAAGTTGACCCCCCCCCCCCCTCCTCAATGTGGCCCTCTCATACCCCGGGGATCAATATTTAAACAAACTTAAATCTACACTATATGAGGATGCTTCAACACAAGATTAAGCTTTTCTGGCTAATTGGTTTTTTAAAGATTTTCTCTATATCTTCCCATGTAATTGTGGCCCAACCTTACCCCCGGGGATCATGATTTGAACAAAATAGCAGAGGATGCTTCCACACAAGTTACAGGCTTTCAGGCCAATTAATTTTTGAAAAGAGGAAATTGTTCAATGTATATACCTATGTAAAATTTCGACCCCCCCCCACCCCCCATTGTGCCTAAGCAATCACATGAGGCTGTTGAACATGCCCATTTCAGGCTATGTGCCATATTATTAATTTGCAATATGAAAATAAAATTTGATTGATAATTTTATCAGAGACAATGACACAAAATGTAAATTTGAAAATAACAAATACTTATCAATCCCATCCTGTTAAGTACATGTATTAAAAATGATTTACTGAAGTTCATTCCTTTCTACCTTTGGTCTGCAGTAGATCTAGAAGGTAGCCTCTCTCAATGGAGTTCCCTTGTGCTGAAGGTACGCCAAGAGTTTTGAAAGCATGTACAAGTTTCTGGGGATCTAATCCAAAAGCTGGTCTATGATTTATGTACACTGTAAACACATGATAGTACATGTAATATGCATCTTAGGAAACAATTGAAATATGCTGGTAAACACAAATTATCAGTATAAGTTAATGTATTATAGACATTTAGTAGCTAAGAAGCAGTTCATAGCTTACATTTGATGAAATCCCCAAGATCAATATCTTCCACATATTTTCCTGTCTCAACATAGCGACTAAATTTCACTTCATTTAACATATCCTCGATCTAGGAAAAGTATATTGATTTTTAAAATATACAACAGTTTGTACATGCAAGTCTAGGTCATACACTCATGTACATGCTAAATGATGATTTAAGATAGTCTTAATTTTTATCATTAAAACCATGCATTAATATCAGATGTTATAGTACATATACCCTCTGAGTTCTTTTTTTTTTGGTTATATACTAAAGGATTGATTAGGAAAATTATCAATAATAAATTTGTGGTTCTTGGAATAGCTTTGAAATAGCAATGTTCAGTTTTGTCGATCTGTTACTGACCTCTTGTTCTGAAGGATAGAAGCCCATTGCTCTCATGACAAAGGGGACCTCTGTAAGGGGGATCTTTACAGACAACTCCCTTTTATCCATAGCATTGACTCCTTGGCTGTAGTGCATACATAAAAGGACAGCTAATTATTGCATTTTGTATCATCACCATGTAATTCCAGTATCTTTCGTGTACTGGTATTAGCCACGTAACTCCAAAACATGTATATATCAAGTACTAGCCATCAAAAAGATACAATTTCGAATAAAGCCTTTCAGATTAAATAATATTTAGAGATATTGTTGGTCCCATTTAAGGACAGATTCTCCACTAAATTGCTTTATTCATGAACTAAAATATAAAAAAAAACTTCTCCCGTTTTCATTGTTTTGTATGTGTTTTAAAATCTATACTTCTAAATTAAGACTTTTTGCCATTAAACTACGAAATGCCTGCACCAGTGTAACTGCTAATCCATCTGATGTTTCGACACATGTGAGATGATGTCCGTAAGGTATAATTGAATTATACCTGATAAGTAATTGTTGTGAAATTAATAAAAAAAAAAAACTTACTTTCATTTTTTGATAAACTAGCCCGAAATAACAAAAATGAGAGTAAGGTGGTAGGTACGCATGGTTTAGATGGAGCATATGTCAAGGGGAAATTGATAATCTGGAAAATGGGCAGTTGTTTAATACTTTTTCATATAAACCAAAAGTTTTTGCCATTGTAAGGAATATATTGTATCATTATTAATAACGATTTTAACTATTTAATTTTAAAAGCTTTTTAAATTAATTAGTCATGCAAGTAAATTAATGAAGTTACCATATAGTGCATTAATGTACATGAAATTCAAAATTATTGATATGATTTTAGTGTTTTGGCTATTTTAAAATTGTTAGTGATATTGAATTCTCCGTTTTACATAGTATGCTTATTATGATTATATTTTTGGAGTTTATCCAAGTTTAACAAGCTCATCAAATCATAGTATTATGGGATCAATTTTCTGATATGGAGTTGAATGTACCAAAGGAGAAAAAGATAAAAATTTGACAAAATTAATTGCATCTGTAAAGACTCTGAATAGAGACATATTCAAGGTTTTAGCCACAGCATTGCTTGGCAATTTTTATTTTCTAAAAAAGGAGGGGTTATTATCACTCAGTTTTTTTTCTTTAAAACAATTTATTTCAAAAATATCATCAGATACAGAAATTTGTTAATGTATTATATATGTATTTACAGCAAAGTTCTGACAATTTTGATTTTTTTTCTTTGTTCACTGAATTTGTTGTTACAATTCTATAATTTTTTTATTTGTGACGCAAACCTTTATTATTCAATTATTTGTCCCACTTGAAATTAGCCTAGCGGGGGTATTAGTCCCATTAGGACATTTCTATTTGTGGGGTTTTTTTAAAAAAGTTTTCATTCCAAAAATTTTATACATGTTTGGAACATAAATAAAAATTATAGTAAAATAAGAACTATAGAACAATATTTAGAGATACAACGCATTAATTACCAACTCACTTGTTTGAAATAAACAAGTTTAATTGTTATAATTTTTAGTCATTTGCAACAGAAAGAATTGAGGCCACGTACAAGTTCATATCATCCATTTCAGATTAGATTTTTAAACTCTGCTCGCTTCTTTAAATGTCCAGCATGAAGTTGTTTCTTTATTATAGTTATAAAGAGTATGTTAAGAAAGCAATTTTTAAAAAATCAGACACAGTATATACAAAAAATGAACAAAAATATAATTCTTGCCCAGGAAAGATAACTCAGTACATTGTCTATTCGAAAACACTAGGAGCTAGGTATTATCAATCATGTAATAATAAATTTTCTGACATGTCACCACTAACTGCTGCTATAATACATTTACTTTGAGAAGATTTATGCATAGAGATTATTTTTTGCTATTTACTGTATACAGGGTTATTTTTGCCCCGTGTTATTTTCGCCCTTTTCAACTTGCGAACGGTTTTGCCCCATCTTGAATTCGCCTATACAAAGTTGTGAATAAGGAAAGATAGTTTGCGACATAGGTATTCGCTCAGTCTTAAATTTGCTCGCTGGCAATGAGGGAGAAAGGGGCGAAAATAAAACAGGGTGAATATTTCCCTGTATACAGTAGTATTTCAAAATCATATTACTCCAGGTACTGTAATTCATTACTGCATGAAACATATAGCATATTTGTTTGTGGTTGAGTGTACATCTAATTATTGCATTTGATTCAGATGATTCAATTTTAAAAGGAAGATTGACAATAATCAATGTACGTATATAATCTGACTGAAAGTATCCGTCATCCTGTAAGAATTTATCTTGTGATTTCAAGTTTAATACCATACTTTGAATGGTCTTAACACAAAATCTATCTGCACTGTACTACATAACATAATACATACATACAACTTGATACAAGCTAACAATTTCAGGTACAAGATATGAAATCTCACACTTTAAAAATTTTAAAATTATCTCTACATTAGGATTATTTTTAATCTTTAATTACAGCTGATATGTTTACATTTAGAATGTGGCATAGTTTTGAACAAGATGCAGATTAGTGGAGAATTTGCCTAAAAAGGAATGCAACACCAATAATTTGTTATAAAGATTTTTAAAGTAACATTTCTGAAACATAATTTCTTTGTTCAAAGAAGGATAGTTACTCTTAACTATTTTATGTGATTTTTGGTTTTGTTTTGGTTTTTGGTTGTCTGTTGGGGCTTTTTTTGGGAAGTGATGAAAATATCTGGTTTTGTTGCAAGTAAGACAGAGTTTAAAATGTGTTGTGAATGTGCATGATATTATCATCTGATAAATCATTCCCAAATATGTCAATAATAACCTCCGGATCTGAGCATAGTAGAAGTAATCTTCCAGTTCTGCAAACAGTTCTCCCTCTCTTCCACCATCTAGCAGACCATAGAATGGAATTAAATCCTCTCCGCCAAGCTTAGATTGGGCCTCTAATGCACTAATCAGAACAACATATCACATAGATAATCTTTATAACTTCATAAAATCCTAATTAGATATTTGTTAAAGGAATCAAAGGGAAGAGATATTGAAATTGCTTTTATATATCTCAAAACTTTTAGATTAAAAAATTATATATATATATATATATATATATATATATATATATATATATATATATATATATATATATATATATATATATATATATATATATATATAAAATCAGAAAACAGCATTTGTATACCTGGTGTTGATTTCCCACATGTGAACAGATGCATCAGTGCCACCTGCAGAAAACAGATACTTCCCATCATAGCTGCAAACAAGGTTTGATACCTACAAAAGAACAACTAACTTATTTATACATCAAACATATTTACTTACAGTTATTCCCCTGTGCTATACATACATGTATTAATGATTAAATTTTCGAACACTGCAAACTGGCTTTTGGTGGAATGTAAGCTAGTACATACCCCAGGTGGAATGTAAGCTAGTACATACCCCAGCTGGATGACCAATAAGAGCCATGGCGTCATGTGGGTTTCCACAGAGAGGAAGAATGTGAAGTCCAATCTTATCATCCGTGATGTAGGCCAAGTATCGCTTTTCTTTGATGGGGTCCTTTGTAGGAACCACAGCAATTCTATGCAAAATGGAAAGAAAGATATAATGTTTTAAATGCATGTATAAGGGCAAAATTTAAATAGAATCCATATATAAAGATAAGAAAAAACATAGGTAATCACAGATTACTAAGCTCACCGAGACGAGGCATCGCCTTTATGAGGCATCACCTTTATGAGATCACCTTTATCATATTATATGAAAATCATGCTTTATGATCTTGCATATTCATGGATACTGTTTTGACACAATATTGTATATCATCTGTTAAAAAATTGTATGATAATCATATGTTCATTTCATACAGTATTATAAGATACAATGTTTATCAATACAATAATATAAAATACAATATTGCATCCTATCATATTTACAATATTTATCATATAATACAATAAAATACTGTAATAAACAATGATGAGATATGATATTGTAACATATGATATGACATTGTATTGTATTATGAATAATTGTATTTTATCACATAATACAATACCTTAATACTTAATAAATATAGTATTATATAATACAATACCATATCACATAATACATCATAATATTGTAACATATGATATCATATTGAATAATTTATGATATTGTATTGTATGATGATGCATCATATTTGATACATAATATGATATTGTATCATATGATATAATATAATTTGATACAACATTGTACCATATTAATTGATACAATATCATGTGATATAGTAAAATATTATATAATACTATTACTTATTAGGTTAGTTACTGAATTACTACGGAAATATATTCGGTTGATCAATCTCATAGATGGCGAGGCGAAGCCGAGCCGTCTATGAGATTGATCAACCATATATATTTCCGTAGTGAGTCAGTAACTAACCTAATAAGTGTTTAGTTCTCCATCAGTATGCGTCAGCATCGAGATCACGTGAGATTGCAAAGCTATTCCCAGAATTCAATGCGAAGTTTGACCCAGATTTGATCAGTCGTGGAATTTTATGCTCTGTAATTTAAATTTGTTTTGTGACCATTTTTTAGTACATTTAGCGTTTCTCGTTGGATAGTGAATTGGTGCAGAACATTTGCGGTAAATTTGAAAGGAGTTTTTAGATGTAAACTGTTTTATCGTGCGTTTTTACGATATGGATATGGACATGATGGACGAGGAGCGTCCCTCAGGCTCCGACGCCATTTTGGGGGATTTTCTAACCCAAGTCATTGAACAGTCGGAAACGCATCATGATCAAGATGCGCATACAAGTGCAAAGCATTCTCGTAAGCGAGATGCACTTGAACATAATTCGTCACCAAATGCCCATAAGTGGGTGGACGATGATTCTTCGAGACCAAGATCTAAAGAAGAAGGTTACGTAACTACACAAGATAAAATGTGCAGCGAACAAGATACTGTGCATAACACCGAATTTGTTACCGAATCTATGTTCAAAAGATTCATGGTAGATCAAAATTCGGCTATGATGGCCATGAAGAAATCTTTGGATGCAATAAATAATTTGATTTATGTGCAAGCAGAATCGGCTGATGATAGTGATTCTGAATCGGTTGGAAAACATAGTACAACTAAAAGAAAGGCCGACAACGTTTCTAATAACGCGGCAAAAAAGGCCAAGATAAGCTGCGAGTCGACCGCGCATGGAAAATTACCCGCTGTCAGTTAAAAGGAGGCGGGGCCTTCAGACTTGGGCGGACATGACGTAGAGGTAAACAAAAATGGCGGCTCGGATAAACATGACGAAGATTTCTTCGCTGTTTCCAACTACATTGTTGAGGAAAAAACTTCCGATGCCGTGACAACAAAATTAGCAGACTTAGTAAATAAGCTGTTAGTCAACAAATTAGAAGATTCGAAGAAAAATGACTTGTTTGATAAACATTTACGGCCAGAAAACTGCAAGTTGGAATTTCCTCGAGTGAATGATTTCGTTTGGAACTATTGTATGAACGAAACTACGAGGTCGACGGACGTAAAGGTTCATAAGATCCAGAAAACCCTATTGAAAGGACTTGGTCCCGTAATCAAGGTGGTGGATAGCTTGCTGAAACCTAACAATGAATTTGACAAAAACAAAGCAGCCAAAGATCTGCTCGATGGTGTGGCTTTGTTGGCCTCTAGTAACACTGAACTTTCTTTGCACAGAAAAGCATGTATAAAAAATAACATGAAACCAGAATACAAACAAGAGGCCCATGGGCCACATCGCTCACCTGAGGAACAATAGGTATGATAAAATCAGCTTAATGGAGTCATAATACAAACTATCTGGACAATGTACAATAATACATGTAGATCCTGTATAAATAAAATCCATTTTCCCCTGGATATTCTTATGTTTATAATCATTAGTCCCCTTTCTGACAGGATGATTTTATAGTCATGTCATATGTTGAGTATTGCAGTTCTCAAAAAGATCCTTAACAATAGTTTATACATCGGATATAAACGTACATCAAACTCTGAACCTTCTCGTGAGGCCAAAGAATTGTCCTGGGGCCAAAGTCATAATAATTATAAAGAATCATCTGGCTGATTAGTTTCTGAGAAGATTTTTAAAGATTTACCCTATATATTCCTTTGTTAAACTTTGACCCCCCATTGTGGCCCCACCCTACCCCTGAGGATCATGATTTTCACAACCTTGAATCTACACAACCTGAGGATGCTTTCACACAAGTTTCAGCTTTCCTGGCTGATTAGTTTTTGAGAAGATTTTTAAATATTTACTCTGTTTATTCCTATGTAAAATATCGACCTCCCATTGTGGCCCAAACCTATCCCCAGGGGTCATGATTTTCACAAATTTGAATCTACACTACTTGAGGATGCTTCCACACAAGTGCCAGCTTTCCTGGCTAATTAGTTTCTGAGAAGAAGATTTTTAAAGATTTACTCTATATAATCATATGTTAAACTTCGATCCCCCATTGTGGCCCCAACCTACCCCCAGGGGTTATTATTTTCACAACTTTGAATCTACACTACCTGAGGATGCTTCCACACAAGTTTCAGCTTTGCCGGCTGATTAGTTTCTGAGAAGAAGATTTTTAAAGATTTACTCTATATATTCATATGTTAAACTTCGATCCCCCATTGTGGCCCCACCCTACCCCCGGGGGTAATGATTTTCACAACTTTGAATTTACACTACCTGAGGATGCATCCACACAAGTGTCAGCTTTTCTGGCTGATTTGTTTCTGAGAAGCAGATTTTTAAAGATATACTATATATATTCCTATGTAAAACTTCGATCCCCCATTGTGGCCCCACCCTACCCCAGGGGGTCATGATTTTCATAACTATGAATCTACACTACCTGAGGATGCATCCACACAAGTGTCAGCTTTCCTGGCTGATTAGTTTCTGAGAAGAAGATTTTTAAAGATATACTGTATATATTCCTATGTAAAACTTCCACCCCCCCCTCCCCATTGTGGCCCCACCCTCAGGTGAGCTAAAAAGATTAAGTTTACAATACAATAAGTTGTTAAAGTTGGTTTCCGGAAGAACAGACTTTGAACATTTTCTTAATAAATATTGACAATTTTTTTACTTTTTTAATCTTTAGTTTTTAAGATCTGTGTACAAACATAGAATTGTGAGCAAATCTTTGTATCTTGCTTATAATTCGAAGCTTAACACTCAAATATGGTTAGTAAATAGAAATTGTAAACAATTAAACACAAGAAACATACACTATAACAAATAAAGAACACAATTTATTTTTTCGAAATGAATCATATATATATACATGTATATACCTACATATTTCCGTCAGCGATATCAAAAGAAAATGCCGAATTACCGATAGTAGGAATTGTATTTCAGTACCCCTACATAAGATTTTGCTTAATTTGCGCAGGTAAACAGTTAACTGTTTGATTTACCGAAGTATCTGTTTGAATTGATACGTAAAAATCACGAAATACCTGTAGACGATAGTTTCCAGGTTTAAAAGCGTAAATAATGAAAACGAAACGAAAATCCGAACAAGCTAACACCAACACACTTGTTTGATCCTTGTTGGAACAATTAGAAAATTAATCAATAAACAATAAAAACAGGGAAATGCACTTTAGTAAGTTGTTAATGCATCAGATTTAATCATTTTCGCAGGTAAACATTTACCGAAGTCTATGTTCCAAATACAAGGCGATTGTTTCCCAAGTTAAAAAGCAAAATGAGACGAAAAAATGAAAACAAACTAAAACCAACATCACAAGTGAAAATGACAACGCGTTGAAATATTTAACCTCAATTTACTTCACAATAATCGGCACCAATGTTATTTCCATGTTTCATAGATTATATTCGCAAGTGAACTGTTGCACAACAAACTGCCAGCTTCAAACAAAGAACCTCGTTTTCGAGATGCGGTAGACTGGCGATGCCTGTCAGTCTATCGCAATGAATTGCCAGTCTACGATATATGGAATAACGAGCCATTCTTTATAAGTATTTTCGCAATTATCTCAAATTTGGAACAGAAATCGCCTATAATTTTTGCAATTTATATTTTCCTTTCCCTAAGGATGATTTATGCTAAATTACGTTAAGATTAACTCGGTAGTTCTTGAGAAGAAGATTTTTAAAAATGCACCCCCCTTTTTCTACAGTTTCAAGGTTTTCTCCGCTTTGAATACAGATCTGACTTTTATTTCTGCAATTTATATTCGCCCTCCCATAAGGATGCTTTGTGCCAAATTTGGTTGAAATTGGATAAGCGGTTTTAGAGAAGAAGTTCAAAATGTAAAAAGTTTACAGACGGACAGACGGACAGACGGACAGACGGACAGACAGACGGACGGACAGACGGACGACGGACAAAATGTGATCAGAATAGCTCACTTGAGCTTTCAGCTCAGGTGAGCTAAAAACTGTGCACTAGTCAGACTGAAATAACGGCATATTTGTTTGGTGATGACGTGGTGGAAAAAATGAAAAACATCACGGAACACAACAAAATGGCTAACAAGGTAGCTTATGATGACAAAACTTCCAAAACTAGAATGAAGTTCAATCCTCGTCTGAAGTTCAGAGAAAGATCCAAACCTAATTTTTTAGGGAGAGGACCCCAGCATTACCAGCTGGGGCATTACAACCGGAACTACCACCACAGCAATCACGAAACAAAGAAGAACTACAACAAGAAACCCGTGTCCCACCAAAAGTAGAGAAGGTAGGTGACATTCAACATGCCGGACGGATTAGTCAATTTCTATCAGTGTGGAAAACTATCACACATGACAGATACATCCTTAATGCTGTTAAAGGATATTCATTAGAATTTACTTCAGTACCTGTTCAATATTCAGTGAGAGAAACTAAACTCAACTCTGCAGAGGCTGTGGCTCTAGACAGAGAGTTATTAAAGTTAATGGCGAAAGGGGTAGTGGAGAAAGCTTCACACTCTGATGATGAATATATATCATCTGTGTTTTTACGTCCTAAAAAGGATGGCAGCTATCGTGTTATCTTGAATTTAAAACAACTGAATGAAAACATTGAGTATGCTCATTTTAAAATGGAAACACTGTGTACAGCTTTAAGATTGATTCAACCGGGATGTTATATGGGTTCTGTGGATCTAAGTGATGCATATTATACTGTGAATGTAGCCTATCCTGACAGAAAATATTTAAGATTCATTTGGAAAGGAACTCTTTATCAGTACACATGTTTACCAAATGGTCTGTCAAGTGCACCCAGACTATTCACTAAGCTCCTAAAACCAGTATATGCTTCACTTAGATCTAAAGGACATGAGTCGGTTGCATACATTGATGATTCCTATTTACAAGGAGAAACTTATGAACAGTGTTTAAAAAACATACAAGACACAATAGATCTATTTGAACAATTGGGATTTAAGATCAATAAAGAAAAATCAGTGGTGGTACCTACACACGAAATTGTATTTTTAGGATTTGTTTTGAATTCTAAATCAATGACAATCAGTCTTACTCCGGAAAAGATAAAGAAATTCAAAAATCTTTATCACCATTTTTGTTCAAATAAATCACACTCAATTAGACAAGTGGCAGAACTAGTGGGAGTCCTTATTTCATCTTCAGTAGCAATTCCTTTAGGATTGTTACATACCAAACTACTTGAAAAAGAAAAAGCTATAGCTCTTAAATGTAACAAGGGAAACTTTGATTCAAAAATGACACTGTCAGCAGAGGCGCTTCAAGACTTAAAATGGTGGTCAATACAAATAAATAGTGGCATCAAGGCTCCAATTCGACAGAAAAGTATCCAAGCGACACTAACCACTGATGCATCAGGAATAGGTTGGGGGGCAGAATACAATGGTGTCTCTACAGGGGGACATTGGTCCATTGAAGAAAAACAGTACTTGCCCAACATTAACTATTTGGAATTACATGCAGTTTTTCTTGGACTACAAAGTTTTCATGCTGAGTTGTGTAATAAACATGTAAAAATTTATTGTGACAATTCCACAACAGTGGCATATATTAACAATATGGGTGGTACAAAATCAACAGCATGTAATTATAAAGCTAGAGAAATATGGACTTTTGTGCAAAGAAATAATATGTGGTTAACAGCTGTACATTTACCAGGTGTTGATAATGTAGTGGCAGACAGGGAGAGTAGAATGATTCGAGATGAAACAGAATGGATGTTGAATGAAAAACTTTTTAAAACTATAACTAGTGTATATTTTAAACCACATATTGATTTATTTGCATCTCGACTTAACAAACAGTTAGAATGTTTTGTAAGTTGGAAAAATGAACCTGGAGCATCTTTTGTTGATGCATTCACTATTTCTTGGACTAATTTGTCTTTTTATGCTTTTCCTCCGTTTAGCATTATCGACCGAGTATGTCAAAAAATCCTGATGGACAAAGCAGAAGGCCTCTTGGTTACACCTCTATGGGACACACAGAACTGGTACCCAATCATCTTGAGAATGTGTGTGAAACCTCCACTTGCTCTGAAGCCATCCAAAACAATGCTGCAGTTGAAAAACAGTCCTACACAAGTGCACCCTCTGGCCCGAAAACTTCATTTGATGGTGTGCCATGTTTCAGGGAAAATTTCAAGAAACTTGATTTATCGGAAAGATCAATTTCAGTTCTTATGAAATCATGGAGAGGCTCCACATGTAAACAATACAATGTGTACATTAAGAAGTGGTTTCAATATTCAAGTCAAGTTCAGTGTAACAGTTGTGTACCTACTATTTCTAATGTGTTAGATTTTTTAGCATCACTTATGACAGAGGGTTGTGGTTATAGTGCTATAAACACAGCCAGATCAGCACTGTCAGGTTTCATTATTGTAGATAATCTCCCTGTAGGCCAACATCCTTTAGTGAAAAGATTCTTGAGAGGTGTATTCAATATTAAACCTTGTTTGCCTAGATATGGTACTACTTGAGATGTAAATATAGTGTTAGAATACCTTAGTTTGTTAGAAAATGAGAGTTTGTCCTTACCAGATATGACCTCTAAGTTGACTATGTTATTAGCTTTAGTTTCAGGACAACGTTGTCAGTCCTTAGCTTGTTTAGATATAAGAGATATGTATATAGAGGATGATTGTATAGTATTTAGGTTTAATGTGTTACTCAAGCAAACAAGACCATCTTTTCAAGTTGCGCCTTTAGTGTTAAGAAAGTTTTCAGATAGTCCACCTCTGTGTGTATATTCACTGTTGAAACTGTACTTAAAAACAACAGCAGATATTAGAGGAGATACAACTAAGTTATTGTTGATGATTAGAAAACCACATAATGCTGTAACTAGTCAAACGGTAGCTCGCTGGATCAAAAAAGTGATGACAGACGCTGGCATAGACACGAACATTTTTAGTGCACATAGCACACGCTCCGCTGCCACTAGTGCTGCAAAGTCTGTGGGAATGTCGCTCACCGGTATCATGAATGCTGCAGGATGGTCTAACTCAGGAACATTTCATAAGTTTTACCACAGAACTGTAAATAGTGATAATTTTGGACTGTCAGTTTTATCCAAATATTCCACAAGTGACAATTCAACCCAATAGGTTGAAAATGTTTGTTTTAATAAATTTGGTAAATTAAAAAATTTGTTAATGCTTTCAGTAGAAATTAGGACATTATTGCTAAGTCCATTTCTCATATTTAGTGCTGTGACCACACTTTAAATCTCTCACGTGATCTCGATGCTGACGCATACTGATGGAGAATTTAAAAATTAAACGATACTTACAAAGTAGAAGTTTGATTGTAATTCTCCGAAGTATGCGTCAGTATTAGAGATCAGGTGCCACACCGCACCCACCCTGTATTGAGAGTCTCTATTTGTGGCCTCAGCACCTTTTAAGATTGAATTCTGGGAATAGCTTTGCAATCTCACCTGATCTCTAATACTGACGCATACTTCGGAGAATTACAATCAAACTTCTACTTTGTAAGTATCGTTTAATTTTTAAATTTTCCCGAGGACTGTCAAGCGACATATTTATTCACATATAGCGATGATCTACGCAATGTACAAGATGCCTGACACCTCGTCCAATTTAACTCATTTAAACTCTTCAAAATGTTCAATCTCACCTTTCAAATACTCTTTAAAAATCTTTGCTTCGACCTATGTTCACTTACAATGTTTTGTTGCTATTCAATTTTAAAAGTTTTCTCCCTTTCCTCTGCAGAGATTTGAGCAAATTTTGACGCTGCTATTTTGTTCTGCTCCAGACAAAACAATGTGACGTCAATATTCTAAGGGCAACTACTCTAATTTTAAAGAATTACAAAGGGAAACTACTCCAAATACTTTAAGAACTTACAGCATGCGGCTTATGCATTAAATACTATGAAATGTCGAAATGAGTAAGGGAAGCGTCGGCCAATGACGGCCATATTGCCTCATATTATTTCTAACCGAACAAATATAGAGATATATGAGGCAATCACGTGCTTTGTCTAAACCAATGAAAGTGTGACATTTCAGTTCAAAGGAAAACAAAATATTATATTTTACAAACTGTATCATGTGACACAGTAATATATATTACAATATCATATAATACAATTTCATGTGATATAATCATATATAACATATCAATATCATATAATACAATTTCATGTGATATAATACTATATTATAGAAACCAATATCATATTATACAATATCGTAAGATACAATATTATATAATTTACATTATCATATCATACGATACAATATTCCATTTTACAAAATCATATGTAAGAGTATCATGTGATAATATAATAAATGAATAATATAATATCATATTATATAATATTGCATCATAATATAATATATTAAACCTAACAATATCATGATACAATATCATATCATAAAATATCAAAAAAATTGATACAATATCATATCGTATCATATAATTTTTTCCATTATAACATATGATATTATATTGTATCATATTAAACAATAGTGTATCATATCATACAATATTTTATCATAGGAATCATGTTATATCATTTAACAACAAACACATCTATCAAGCAGGTTTGAGTGAGATAGGAGATTTTTTTATCATCTTTGATAATGGAGATCAAGCTCTTCATCTGAAGCTACATCTGCATTTCATTTCTAATATAGTTAAATCAACTATGCAAGCTATTATCTATCAAACATGTGACCTATTTCAAAAAAACTAAACCTCATCCAGCATCCGAAACCTATGGCTCAGATTCAGCATTCAAGCCTGTCAGGTGCATCAGTATCATTAACGCATCATCCATGCAAGTTTGGTGAAGTAAGGACTAGTAATAACTAAGATATCATCTTCAGAAGGCACCTGTTTCAAAAAATTCAACCAGCTAATAAAACCTTAACCTCCTCCAGCATCCGAAACCTATGGCTCAGATTCAGCATCCATGCCTGTCAGGTGCATCAGTATAATAAGACACACCATCCATTCAAGTTTAGTGAAGTTAGGACTAGTAATAACTAAGATAGATTTTTAGCATCCTTGAAAATGGAGATCAAGCTCTGCATCTGAAACTTCCTCTGCGATTCATTCATATTATAGTTTAATCAGCTATGCAAGTTTGAAATAGTACTATTATCTATAAAACATGTGACCTGTTCCAAAAAACTTAACCTACCTTAACCTCAACTTCAGTATCTGAAACCTATGGCTCAGATTCAGCATTCAAGCCTGTCTTGAGCATCAGTATCATAAGACGCACCATCCATGCAAGTTTGGTGAAGGTAAAACCAGTAGTAACTAAGATATAATCATCAGAGGGCACCTGCAACAAAAACTTTAACCAGCTCTAAAAACCTTAACCTCCTCCAGCATCCGATACCCATAGCTCAGATTCAGCATTCAAGTGGCTGGTGCATCAGTATCATAAGACCCACCATCTATGCAAGTTTGGTGAAGTTAAGACCAGTAGTAGCCAAGATATAATCATCAGAGGGCACCTGCAACAAAAACTTTAACTAGCCCGAAAAACCTTAAGCTCCTCCAGCATTCGAAACCCATAGCTCAGATTCAGCATTCAAGCCTGTCTGGTGCATCAGTATCATAAGACACACCATCCATGCAAGTTTGGTGAAGTACGGACCAGCAGTTACTTAGATATTGCTATCAAAAGGCACCTGCAACAAAAACTTTAACCTGCTCCAAAAACATTAACCTCCTCCAGCATCTGAAATTTAGGACCCACATTCAGCATCCAAGTCTTTCAAGTCCATAAGTAGGTCCAGATGCATCATCCATGCAAGTTTGGTGAAGATACGACAAGTAATAACTTAGATACAGGACCTGCAACAAAAACTTTAACCAGGTCCAGACGCCGACGCCGACGCCGAGGGTATAGCAAAAAAAACAATCACAACAACCAATTAAAAACTGGTCACCCCCTAACTACCTATTTAAGATGGGCATTATTCAAGGTAGACCCAGTGTTTTAGAAATTTGTGTCAAACCAAACTTTTTTAAAAATTGAACAGTTAAGGTCCCTCACTACACCTTGAAATAGTGTTTCAAATCAGCAAAAAATTACTTGATTATGATAGAAAGCATGATGGATAAGAAGTATGTATGTCAAATGGGCGAAAAAATGTGCAATTTTAGATAAAAAATGATATTTTCAAAAATTTTATTCAGTAAACATGAAAAAAAAAACCAGGTGGATTTGAACTCATGACCTGCGGTTCACAAGCCTGATAATTTAACCACTGAGCTATGATGATATACATCTGAATCGATTGATACAATCAGTTTAACAAAACATTTAAATCGCCATCTTGTGACGTAGTGTCTTAAAAAGTATAAGTCTTGGTGTAGTGAATTACCTTAAAACAACTTTAAAACTTACTAAAGAAGCCAAACTATTTGTACCTTTACATTTTTGTTTTCCTACAGTGGCCTTCAGCTCACATTAAGGTCCAAAAATTCAACACACAAAAGTTTAAAAAGAGACAGTACAGAGCATCTTATAAAAAAAACGATTTTAAATAATTTTTCGATCAGCTAGGGTTCGGTATTTTTCAGAGACATAAATAATAAGTTATCTATGTCTCTAATTTTTTGTACTACTCATGAAAGTATAAACTTTCAGAAAATTATAAATTTCTCCATGAATTAAATCCAATTATTTCATTAAACTAATAGTTACGTAAAACCCATACATATAAACTTCGCAACGTGTTACAGGGTTCAGCCTTCTATACTATTATGCATGTGTATACTGTAAACAAAACACATGCTTCTCTCGGACATGCTTGTTAATAAAAATATGTCTTTTCTATTTCTCCCAGGTAATAATTGTTGGAAGTTTTTTAAATAACCACAAGTATTATTTTGTAAGCATGTATTTTGCGTGTTTCTCATAGGAGTTGCTACAACCTAAATTCATTTTTGTAAGTGAGGCCCCCTGAAGGGTTATTTGACATATTTATGTTTGTTCATTTTAAAATGAACCGAAATTGGTAAACCATAAATAAATTACTGAGAAAGTGATGACCGTAGTCGAATGAAGATATTGTAGTTCTCAGCACGTGTCAATTACTGTCAATCAAAATCCACATGGTACAAATAAATGATATAAGATTATTCTGGTTTGTACGACCCTAAAATTTCCGGAAGCTCATAATTAAGTTTTTTTTTTTTTTTTTTTTTATTGTTTATTTACATTTGTTCTTAATACAATAGTAAAAGTACTTACTACATAATTTTTCAACATAGATGTATAGGATCTTTAAATATAAGTAGATATGCACATTTTCATACACAATATTCGACATAAGTCTTATAAGTAAAAAAAAAAAGATATTTGAAAAAAAATAAAGTTAATTAGGTATGTGAAAGGGATTTTTATGTATTTCAACTATTACAAACAACGTTATTTCTTACTTTCTAATGATAAAAAAGGTAAATCTGATGTTATTCACACGTGATTTCAGCTGTACTGTCTCTTTAACACAATGAAGCAGAATCTCATAATTTATTAAATTATGCGCCAAAATACCTTATATTTGGTTATGATCTAAGAAAAAAAATGATAGTTCGTTAAATGAAAAAGTCTTATTGATTTTCTACAGAAAATATACAAAAAATATTACATTTATTCTTCACACCACCTTCCAAAAATTCACAAATTTTAATGCTTTTGGAAATTTCTCAAAATTTAGATAGTTTACATACTATTCTTATGAAACATTTATTAAGAGTTATATATTTAGTTAACAACAAAACATAGTTTATCTAAATTGACCAGCTAGATTTTGTTTAATAGTCTCTTGAACATCTACACCCCCATATTGTTTGACTACATTTACAAGTTGGTTTTTTTTTGTTTTTTGGGGGGGGGTTTTTGGCAAACATTGGTAAAAATGAAAACGTACCAAATAGACATAACGAACAGCCACTTACAGGATATACTCATTCAAACTGTAAAATGATTATGAAAATTTGGATCCTAGCTGGCAAAACCGTAGAAACAAGTTCTATAGTACCCCCTACCCCTCTTTTCGTGTTTTGGCATACTTATTTATTCCTCTACTTTTGACAAATATGTTTGTACTGATGCCACTGAACAAATACAAGTCATCATAAATTATCATTGATGTGTTCAAAACTATAAATTTATCAAGCTGTGTATAAAAAAGAACCAGACACGAAAGCCACTGGGACTACTGTAATGGATCAATAAAGAATCATTTTTTTTAAATGATTGTACAAATATGAGATCCATATCGGTCTTCAGTTATTTTATATGAATTTTTTTTTGTATATTTTGAATAAAAACCAGAAACATCATTTAAGCAACAGGATGATTAATGGCAAAATATTTGGTAACAATTTTTCGCAATACAATTGTCTATAAATACATACTAAACATAAATTTTGAAAAAAAATATTTATGAAAATCAAGAATTGTAGATATTTTTTTAAGCCTATGGATAACAAATAAAGTGTCACTCATATTAAACTATATATTGGTATACAATATTATTTCAAAAAGAAATTGAAATGAAAAAGTGAAATTCACAAAAAATTGGAAAATCTAAAAAGAATGAAAATTTTATTATAAAATTAAAAACTTGATCAAACCATCTTTGGCATGTGTTTCTTGATAATTATATTACACATCAATTGAGATCAAGTTTTAAGCTCTTAAGGTATCTCACTCCTCATGTTTTGATTTCCTTGCGCAGATGATAATTATATTTAAAATGAATATGATTTTATTTATTTAATCATAACAAAATAACGAATAATGATTATTATTTCATAATTATCCAACATTCATAAAGAAATTTCATTTGAATTCAAGAAACAAAACATGTTTTCGGGGGAACTATTTTTTCGTGCAGAAGGTTATTTTAGACGAAAATTACAGAAACAAGCAATTTTATTAATTTTCAATGTACTTTTCTTTTTATCATACTTTATTCATTATTCACATTTTAAACGTGATAGGTTTGTAACGTATTCTATAGGTTCTGTGTGACATGTACAAAAGTAAATCTTGAGAGAGTGATAGACGTTTATCATAAAATTGTGCAAATATATAGAAATTTTTTTAAGCCAAATGTTGTGGGAATTTTACCTTTGACGCCATTTATCTTAAATTTGACATCACTGACCCCCATGTTTTATTATGTCAAAATGATACTGAATACATATCTAGGCAAACTGGATTAACCTTATGAAATTCTTGATATTCAAAAAAAAAATTATTTCAAATCAAATTGTAACCATTATAAAAATCGTCCATTTTAAGTGCAAAAAGGTCACAAAAATACTGACAACAAATCTTAATCAGGCTGAAATTGCATTTTAGATGCAAAAAGGTCAAATTAAATTGGCCATAACTCAGAGGGGTGAACACTAACCACCCATTTTCTTTGTATATTTTGTTTTGTCTACAGATTTCACTGATATACTTTTCAAGAAATTCTTGATACAAGAACATTGAGGAGTGGGATACCTTAAATACTCTGTTTGCAGCCATAACAAGTTTTCCCATTTCACTAAAAAAAAAAATTCAAAAAAAATCTTTAAAATAATTGGTCCCCGTTTTGTAAAATCTTTTTTCAAAAAAGATTCTTAATCCATCCATCAAATAAAATTTGGGTAAACGTATTTCATAAATTTAAAAAACAGTTTGACCTAGGTCTGGCTAAACATACGACTGTTATTCACAGACCGCAGTTTCTATTTCATGGTAACATATATGAATCGATAGATGATAAAAAATGTAAATTTTACTATAAGATTTTTAGAGATCACAAATTTGAAAAGCCATACTATATCAAGAAAATACTTAAGGACCTTAATATTGAAGGATCAGAATGGATAAAAAACATTTATATAAACAAAGTCGTTAACATGTTTGACAAACAAATCGCAGATTTTAACTATAAACTATTAAACAACATACTTATAAGTAGAGAATATCTCAGTAAATGGAAAAACAATTCTAGTGCATGCTTGTATTGTAAGCACTCTAATGAAACAATTAAACATTTACTATATGATTGTACAAATGTCAAAAAAATATGGAATATTGTTAGCATTATCTTACATTTTGTGGTTTCATGGAAACATGTAATTGTTGGACTATATAAAGAAATCAATAACAAAGTTATCGTTTATAATAATGTTATATCGTTTGTAGCACTTAGAATTTATAAATACAAGATGTGGTGTAGAATAAATGATGATATTGAAAAACCAGAAGACATAATTTCGCACGTGAAAACGTCCACAAAAATATTTTACTTAGCCCTGAAAAAATCAAAATATAGTAATTTTAACATAGATATGCTTAGGCTTTTATTTGAGAAGCTGTAATATTATTTTTGAACTATGATTAACAATGTATCACAAAACTGATATGGGCTTATGTTTAATATGAGTACATGTATACATCTTCTGGATGTCTAGTCTTCATGTATCTTCTTTTTCTTTTTTTCCTTATGCATGTATTTACTTTCCAATTATAAATTAATTTCATATTCCACGCTACTGGAGGGTTTCTGTCTCTCCAGTGGAGCTGCTATAGGGGAAAACGAGGACTCTGTAAGATGTGTGATGATATCCCCTATGGCAGCAACCATATGTGCATGTATTTCATTATATGAACGTCTTTTTTTTTTTTTTTAATTCAAGGACGAAAATCATCCATCATATTATATTTGTTTAAATGAGATAGTCTTTTCGTTATATACGTATATTTTTATATTTTCTATAATATGTATTTCAAATATACTTAAAATGTCAAACATACATTATATATTTTTCTTTCTGTTCTATTGTTACTATTATAAATACTTAAATATGTCATCCTGCGAGATGATTTAGAAAAACTACTATTTCTGTGTATTATTAATATTTTTCTTTATATGCTTGTATTAATGACATAACTCAAACTGAATATATACATATATAATATTGATATTAATTATAACTTATCGGATCCAGGGGGCCCCTGGCACCCCAGGTGACGATATACCTGAGGGTCTCTGCGGAGATGTTGCCTCGCTTGTAATGTAATTTATTGAATAAAATATATATATATAAAAAAAAAAAAAAAAAAAAAAAAGATTCTTAATCCATCCATCAAATAAAATTTGGGTGTGTGGAGGAACCTTTAAAAAAAGTATCTTCAATTTTATCAATAAAAGAAAAGAAGAAACAACATACTTCTTGATAGGAGATCCGTATGTTGGTCCTAGGAGTGTTTTCCTGCACATTTTAGTGGTTGCATTGTATAGTTTGAACTTGAACTGGTCATTGGCTGTGACAATGAAGTGTTCCTTCGTGATTGGGGGGTACCATGTCAGACATTGCGGAACTGCACTCTGTTCAATTCGGTCAGAGCTAGTGATCCGTAAGTTGTCTTTTGAGCTGTTTTCTAAATCATATTCCACCTATAGAAAGAAAAGAAGTCATGATGAAGTGAGAATGTCAGAGGTTTTAGCTTTTGCAAGTGATTAGATCTAAAGATCAGAGAGGGAGCTACATTCTTGCACTAGTTGAAACTAGTGCTGTCCTATTGGGACTAATATAATATCTCTGCAAATATATTTTCAAATAGGGCAAATGTGAATTATCCTAATTGAAGTTACTTAAACAAGGGCACTTACAGTTAAGCAGAACATCTCTTCACAACACGAAATATTATGGGTGAAAATGCATTATCTAGGCAATTTAAAAACATTCATTTCTTAAACATTGTGTATCAGATTAACAACAAGAGGCCCATAGGCTTTGATATTCACCTGTGTACTGGCCATAGCCCTAATTGATTTAGAATGACATGTCAGACAAAGTCAAATGTTTGCATTTTAAACTTCCTTTTGAAGTCTAAATCCTCATCTGAGACTCTACTGTTAACCTGCTTTCATTATTTGATGTGTGTGCGCACGTGCATGCGTGGGGAGGGGGGAGGTTTGTCCTTGAGTCAGAGGAAAGTCGGATTATCTATACCTTAGCTCTAGGGACAGAAGGACAAAACTTACGCTCAACTAGGACCTAGGGTCACCAGAAAATAGTTCTACAAAATGAGTGTATTAATGATCACTTATAGAGCTCTTTTACAAGTGAAGATAAAAATGTAAATCTACGTTCTTTTTAACACACAAAAGAAGACCATGCAGAGGTCACCTTACATCCTAAATCAATGTTGTAATCAATTTGTTAATCAATAAGGAAACAAAAGTCCCCTAACAGCTGCCTAGTGTCATTTTACAATATGGAGATTCATCAGAAGTGATCCACTGTAGGGAGACCAGGGGTCACAATAGGTGGAATATATCAATGAAGGAGACCATCAATGTTAATCCATTTGAAGATAAGAGGTCTTTTGTCATTTCCCACTGCAGAGTAAACTGCTTATTTTAACAGTGGATAGGCAGTTTTTAGGCAGAAAATTATGAGCTAAACAGTTCCAAACAGTAAAGATTTTAGTGGCCGCAGTTTTTCTAAGGACTTTTCCTAGCAGTCTTTGCAGTAAAAGCAGTTATAGCTTATTACACACCTCAAAGGAGACTTACATCATTCTAGAATTCATTTTCAACAGAGTTACAAATTTGGGTCACTGGTCGCTGCCAGATTAACTGACCACTCAGAATCAACATAAGAGAATACAGGAAGTTTGGTTGCAAATTTTGAATGCATCAGTGGCATGAGGGGCAGTTAGAAGTGCATGTGATATTCGCCACAGAAAATATTGTGTTTGCATGGGGCAAACTCAAGAAAATTTGTGGAATTTAGTATGTTCTATGGATATAACACATTGCTCTTAAAGGGGCATGGTCACGATTTTGGTCAAATTCTATTTTTATGTTTTTTGTATTTACAATGCTTTAGAAATGCATTTCTAATGATCAAATAAAATTTGAGAGTCATTCATAGAGTTATAAGCAAGATACGGGGCTCACAGTTCTCTGTCATGTAAACAAGGCTTGTACCTGTTTTTGTTCACATAGGTTCAATATACCAGTAAAAAATCTTTTTCCAGCTTATTTGTTTATCTTTTTATTAATTTCAAGCATGGATAAGCAATTCCTAGCATTTAACACATTTGTTTTTGGTTTTAAACTGAAATTTTTACTTCAACGTTCAAAATGTAAACAAACGCTTTGTTTACATAGCGAAGAATTCAAGCTCTGTAACTCGCTTATTACTCTACAAATGACACTCAAGTTTCGGTTGCCTATTAAAAATGCCTTTCTGAAGCATTGTTAATATTAAACTACAAAAATAATTTTTGACCAAAATTGTGACCATGCCCCTTTAAAGGGGCATGGTCACGATTTTGGTCAAATTCTATTTTTCTGTTTTTATTTTTAACAATGCTTTAGGGATGCATTTCTAATGAATAAATGAAATTTGTGAGTCAGTCATAGAGTTATAAGCAAGATATAGATGTCACCATTCTTTGTCATGTAAACAAGGCTTTTGCCCAATTTTTGCTTACATATAAAGTTCAATATTACAGAAAAAAATGTTTTTGAAGCTAATTTGTCTACCTTCCTCTTCATTTTAAGCATAAACTAGAGGTACTGTGGGCAAGCTCACAATTGATACCCCCCGCTAGGAAAAAAAATCATAACGCGTGTATTTTTCCTATTATAGAAAATATTGGATGAATCTATTTCACTGTCAATTTTCTATAAATAACAACTGCTCTATTTTTTAAAACTGTTAAGGCTAATAGGAGTAAACAAACCAATTTCTATCCTTTAATTCCCTTTTATTTTAAGTTAACTGTAAATGCATGAGGACATTTACATCCTTCCGTTAACAACCATGACTCGAATCAAACGAAATCCACATGTCAAGCAGCCATTTATTATTGAAACATTTTGAATTATTGGTATACTGAGCCTGATTTTTTTCCGAAAAATTTTTTCCACACATTTTTTTTCCAAACAAAAATTTCATCGTGGCAGGCCATTTTCAGAGATCTAAAAATAATTTTATGTGGCCTGAGAAGAGCAAACTTTGAGTCTAATTTTAGCTCCTAATATTTCCATTAATACAAGACATGACACAGAATTTAGCATTTTTGAAACAATGACCTTGAACTTCCTAAATTGACCTTGGGTCAAGGTCATGACACACCCTTTGGTCAAAAGCAATATTTGTGTGAAGTAAGAACATTCAATGCTTCTCAATAAGGAAGATATGGACCGGACACGAATTTTGCACTTTTTCTGCCAGTGACCTTGACCTTGCCCAAATGACCTTGGGTCAAGGTCATGACCCACCCTTAGGTCACACTCTTTGTGTGAAGTAAGAACTTCCAATGTTTCTCCATAAGAAAGATTTGGACCGGACACGATTGCACAGCCAGACGGACAGACGGACGGACAAAGTGATTCCTATATACCCCCCCCCCAAAAACTTTGTTTGCGGGGGGTATAATAAACAGTTCCTAGTAATATAATTATATTGGTAAATATAAACAGTTCCTTAAGTATTAAACACATCCATTTTAGGTCTAAAACTGGAATCTCAACTTCAACATTCAAAATGTTAATGAAACTATAATAAACAGTTCCTAGTATTTAACACATTCATTTTAGGTCTAAAACTGGAATCTTAACTTCAACATTCAATATGTTAATGAAAGCTTTGTTTACATAGCAAAGAATTGTAGGCTCTGTAACTCGCTTTTAACTCAAATCATTTTAAATGAAGTTTAGGGGGGTATATTGGTTTCATTCTGTCCGTCTGTCTGTCAGTCCGTCTGTCCGTCTATCCATGTCCGTCCGTGTATGATTAACAACTCTTAACTATAGTTAACGAATGTAAATTATAGTTTACAGATGTGAATCTATATTTATCAGCAAAATCTATCGTTAACGTTATTTGCAGACAGATAAACTTAGATTCTCATTCGTTTACAATAGTTTACAACCGTTAAATATAGTTTTACAGATTAAAACTATAGTTAACGAATCTTTAACTACAGTTTGAGGTTCGTAAACTATAGTTAACAGTCGATAAACCTAATTTGTCAAATGTGAAACTATGTTTAGCTCATTTTTGTGAATTTGGCGTGCCATACCCGCATGTCCAGAAATATCTGTGTGCGCGTGTGTGTGTGTGTGTGCGTGTATATATAAATATTTTTTTTTCTTTTCATATAAAATGCACTAAAGAGTTGACACATGTGGTAGAATAAGACAGACACAAGGGCTTTGAAAAAATTTGGGACTTTAAGAGGAAATTCTTCAAAAAGACTTGATCAATTAATTCAATAAAGTAATGGCGTAAAAGACATTAACATTACGACAGGACTTAACCTAATTTGGTGCACTGTATTTTAATTAGATGTTTTGAGCATGTCTTCGAGTATGTCCTTGGGTCAGCTTCATAGCTTACTCATGAAGTTGCTATTTTTGTACTTGTTAGAGTATGAGTATGAAAAAGTTTTATAACCTCAAAACTCTTGAGTATGAGTAATATTTGGAGAACAGTAAACAATTTCAAGTATGAGATCATACTCAAATAAGGTTTGTAACTTCAGGAACAGGTGTAATTGAATGGCTTATATACCTGCTATACTGATATTGGAGATGGGAAGACTTAAATGGCGTATCCCTATTTCTGAGTCCTGTTCAGCTATGTCAATTTTAAATGTGCATAACCCTGTCATTTATCATGATTTTTTTTATCAAATCTCACCAAAACTCTATCCTTTCCAAGAGACAGGAGGCGAGGCTGGTTGGAGTCCAAGTGAATTCCAAAAATAATGTCCTGAATGTCTTTGTAGTGGGCCCGGTATCTTCCAAGGTAGCCATAAGGCTCATCATTCAGATGTTGTTTCTTAAATACACTGATTGTGTATTCTCCATCCTGTACATGTATAGGGGAGAATATTTCAAATTCATTTTTCCATAACATTACGTGAATGACATTTTCTAATAAAATTCAGAAATACTTTACTGCAAAATATTGACACCCCCATCCCTCCCCCTTTTAAGTTAGTTCAAAACAGATAGAATAAAATTTCATATGTTCAATTTTTCTGAAATTTTAACATTTTGTTAATTGGAATAAAATCTATAAATATGTTAAAATTTGAAAAAATTCTAACCTGACAAACCTGTTAAATAAAATATTATAGTTAGAATTTGCTATGAGAAAAAGTTTCTTTTTAAGATATTATTATACATTTATTGCATGAATGTTCGGGAAATATGAAGATTTATTCCCCCAAGAAAGTCATATTTCCGAAGGACTTTACCTGATGGAAAAAAGATTTTTCTAGGGAAATAAATCTTATATTTCCCGAACATTCATGCAATAAAAGTTTTATTGTACCAAACAACATATGACTATTAATACAAAATATGTCGAATTCTTAAATAATTTTCGACTTGTCAAAAGCAATAACGTCGTGATTGTTTGTTTTTTGTTTTCGTTATTGTCTCTTTTTTCTTTCATAAATTCAAATCAAATGTAGTCAAATTGATTTTGTGGCATAAAGAAAATTTAAATGACTATTAAATAATTTTGATTTAATCATATTTTTCAACATCATATGCTCATATTGGCTTTTTTATACCTTAAGAATGAATAAACCAGAGATTTCCGAATAGGTGAGACATGATTTTTATTTCCCGAGAGACAAGATGTTTTGTTCACACTGTCACGTGACTCTCTAGACCAATCAGATGACATGTACGTTATATAGAATAATCATATTGAGGAATGCTGGACAACTCGCCCCCAAGACATCTCGCCCCCAAGACAACTCGCCACAAGCTCAAGACAACTTGCCCCAAAATTAAGACAACTCGCCCTCAGTCAAGACAACTCGCCCCAATGAAAAAGATAAATTCTATACATAATTAATTGACATATGGTGTTGATTTTTCAATGATTTTCAAAAATATTAACATTAAGTCAAATATTAAACTAAATTTTATTGTTAAATACATCGTAAGATCCAGAGCTTGCATACATTAATAAGTCGTCACTTTGAAAGGGACTTGGACACGATTTGAGATCAAAAATTTTATTTTTATTTTTTACGTAAAAAATGGTTTACTGCTGCATTTTAAATGATTGACCAATATATTGAATGTTAAAGTCAAGTTACAAGAGAGATACAGAGGTAAGAATTGATTGTTATGTAAACAAAGCTCGAGTCTTATAGTTGTTTACAAAATATGTATAATGTAGAGATTTACCATTTCTTAGACAAAATGACATGTAAAAAACAATTCAAACTAACTCAATATCTTCATAAATACTTTTATCAACAAAAGAAAGTTACATTTGATTGAAACTTATGCCAATACAACACATATGTAAAAAATGACAATACAGAGGGTTCCGGTTAATCTGATAGTCTGTTTATCAGATAAACCAATTTAGCGTTTTTGTGGTATTTAATTTTGATATAGAATAAAATACAACTTGTTTCAATACATAATTTATCAACAAAAAGATATAATCTGTTTCTCAATAGTTTGAAATGAAATAATTTACCTTGCATTAGCAATGAAATAGCATTTTAGTCATTATTTTGTTTGTAAATGCTCAAAAGAAAATGTTTCCCTTCATCACTGTTCATTACGATGGTTTCAGAGTGGCGGCCATTTTAACAGGAAGCAATAAGGGCTAATTGTCTGAACATTCCCTCTTTTCACCTGGACAATTTATTTTAATTCTTTTTCTGGTATTGTAGAATGCTCTTAAATAATTAATTATGCATGACAACAAATTATTAGAATTTTATTCATTAAGTTTTCTACCCCGATGTAAAATTGGGTGTAATCAGAATTCCTCGATGTCACATGTTCTTAAGCACTTTTGATTCAGAAATTACATGTTTAAATATTCTTAATGGTGCAAGCCTAGCGTGAAATTAACACAGGCAATGCGTAAATGAAAAAACAGTAAAATGTGTAACTACACAGGTAAGGTCAGTCCTGTGTGCGGTCATCCGGAACAACTATCGATGTCGATAGCTTTCATCTTACGAAGAAGTGAGCCACCCGTGTGTGTTGAAGTGAAACTAATGCCCTGTAAAGAGTTACTGTGTACACAAGAGGGGTGTCAGCTAATTAAACAAAGGAATATAGAGGTGTTAGAGGGTGGGCTGAACTATCGATGTCGGTAACTTTCATCTATCGACCAGCTGACCATCTGTGTGCATTGAGCTGCGACTAATCCCCTGAAGCATTGTTATTTGCAAGTTTTAGTCATGTGCCAAACTGTTTACACAGTGAGAGGTTATACACGAGGTGTGGACATGGTGGAAGAGGTGTGAAAACGTTAACTGATATTTGATCGGCCGATAGAAATCGTATCAGATTAACCAAAAATGACATTTTTTTCCAATCAGAGTATCCGTAAAAATTACAAAGGCTTATATAGCAAATGGATCGGTGTTTTGATTATATATCAGATTAACAGAATTATCAGATTAACCGCTATCAGATTAAGTGGAACCCTCTGTATATTAATTCTTTGTTTACAAATCAAAGAATTATTACCCCCGTATCTTGCCTATAACTTGATATTTGACTTTCAAATTTTGACTTGATATTATAAACTTCTATATTTATCAATATAAGCATTGAAAATGGAAATATAAAATTTGAAAATTTTAAGTCAAATCGTGTCCAAGTCCCTTTGAAGAATCAAAGTTATACATGTACATGTCACTCTAATTATTTACAGCTTGGGTTTTATCATAATTTTAACTAATTATCATTATCACATGAATAATATAACGCGATTATTTGATTGCTGATTTCATAATTACATTGGTCATAATTAAGTTATTTAAAAACTTAAAACAATGTGCTCAATTTAAATTGCTCCGGTTTCTACATTCATAACTTTTTAAGTACCGTATATACTCGCCTATAAGTATTGTTCGCCTATAAGTCGGTTGCCATTTTTCAGGTTTATTTACAAGATTTTGCCATTGACCCTCTTATAAGTCGGGTAATTTCTTCTGGATAATCAGTCTACAGATTGTCAATCAAATAAGCACATTTTTATCAAGCATGACTATACTCTAGATAAAAAAAATATTGGTGTTTGACCCCTGTGTTATCATTTCTAGATGCAATGTAATCTAAAAGTGTTGTGTTCAGTTAAGACATCTATCCTGGATTAATAACTTTCGTTTTTGGACGCCATTTTTTTTTTACTGATACACTAATCAAAACTTGGTATTAGCTTTAAAACTATTTAAAGTACTCTTGAAAATAAAATGAGAGTGATTTTGATCCCCTATTGACTGATTAAGATGGTATAGCCCTTTTAAAAGTGGTGTGCTAGCTTGTGTTGTTTTAGGTGACATGCCACCTACAGCCACCAATATAGCTATTATCACCTCAGGTGTAATTAATTATGAATAATTATAAAACGATATCTATTTTTTTTTTTAAACAGACCAGCAATTATTCTGGTGTTTAATTTTTAAGAATTTAACAAAAATTGCTGTTTTGTAATCCCACTAGATCGCTTTTAGACGCCATGTTTTTTAATAGTTTTCTGTAAACAGAGTTATCTTTCTTGAAGTTTGTAACTTACGATTTTGGACGCCATTATATTTTTTAAACACTCATCACAACTTGATTATAGCTCAAAAACTATTTTAAATGCTACTGGAAATAAAATGACTGTTATTTTATCCCCTACTGACTGATTAGGGTTGGTAATTAGCCTCTTAAACTCAGTGTTGGCTTGTGTTGTTTTAAGTACAGATATACCTACAGCTATTATCACCTCAGGCGTAAATAATTGCCTGTTTAAATTAAAAATACTATCAAATAAACCTTGTTCACATTTTTAAGAAATACAGTTGATACTTTCAATGTATTTATTAATGTGTTTATCCTTTTAGTAATTAAAAAATAAACATGTCAAGTATAGGGATCGCAAGTCAAAAGTTGGAAGCAAAATGGCACCCAAAAACGAAGTTTTACTCAGTGGAAAAATTATCTGATTGTATGTCATGCCTATAAGTCGGACCCCTACTTTTCATTCAAATTTCTACTCCCAAAATACCGACTTATAAGCGAGTATATACGGTACATTAATTTTACATGTATTTGCCTGAGTTTAAATCTGGAAAGAGAATTTATAAATAATGAAAAACATATTTTTTAATCAGAATACATACAACCTTTGCTGATAATAGATGCATTTGAATAAAACTGTTCAAGTAACACTGTGATTGAAAGTTTTGAAAGGCTATTAAATTTTAAAATAAAATCTATCAAAAATTGAAATAAAACCTGAAGAATATGAATTGTGTTGTGATATATATATGAGGTAAAAAATTAAATCTTTGTTATAGATTTTGTCGTAATGAAAACAAAAGTACTGGGAGCAAGTTATTTTTATGTTGGGGCGAGCTGTCTTGAGTGTTGGCGAGTTGTCCTAAATTTGGGACGAGTTGTCTTCGGTTTTACTGGGGGCAAATTGTCTTGGGGGCGAGTTGTCCTGATTCCATATTGAGGTATACTATAAATGTTTGTACTGCCATTTACCGGTATACAGGAGACCTTTTTGTCACTTACAGACCCTTAAAAAATCCTAACTGGTAACTTAATTTAAGGTAATAGCTAGTATAATGTAAAAATAACACTTGAAAATCAGCTTTCAAGACGAAAATTTGCAACACTTAACTGTAACTCTTAAAAGAAACTATATACCCTGGTAGTTCAAATTAGAATAAAATTTAGCAGTATGATTGCCATGACCCGAATTAAAATATACTGAAAGAAAATTTGACAGTGGGATTAATTGAGGTTTAAGTATATTTGGCGGAAGTGAAAATTGATAAAAATCCTATATGAAGTCATCATATTTGACTTTTGACATTCGTTATGACCTTGAAATTTGATGGGCATAAAGTCTTGTTGGTTGTATTCAAACTTCAGGCCTTTACTGTGAACAGAACACAATTAAGTTTCACATTTTTAAATGATAGAAGGCTAAACTGCACAAAAATCAAATGAACACCATTCAAATGTACACTCATGTACCAAAAGTATGTCAATTTTTTTTCAAGATGGCGGCTAAAATTTTTGTTTACATCTTTAATAAAAGTATTGACCAAATATTTTGTGCTGAATTCTTTGGATGCAATCACTCTCCCCCATTGTTTCATAAGACTTGGATACAGGGATCGAAGGTATGTTTGTGAAAGGTTACTCGAAGCACCCAGCAATTACTGTTTCTAAACTTATCTTTGGTCAAAGAATAAATGAATGAAATGTGTGATAATAATAATCATACTTACAGCTGTAGCTAAGAACTGTGAATTGTGTGAGAAGGCTATATGTGTGATTCCGTATCTGGCATATCTGAAAGGCTCTGCTGTCTGGTCCTCCAGTGTAATGGAGTCCAGCACTCTTACTGATCCATTCACAAATCCCACTGCTGCAAACAAGGAAAGAACAATTCTCATTAAAGAATGAAAATGGACATATTTAATTAAAGCCTTCCTCATTTACTCATTTTTTTAAAAATGTAACTTAATTATAGTGCTCAGTAGATATTTTTCTCAAGAGTAAAATATGCACATGCTTAATTCACCTATGTAAGCTCCTTTAGGATCATAGGCACAACACCTGATCATGCTATTTTTCTCAAACTGTCTGGAGACCATTACTTGTCTAAAATGAAATTGAATGGTAATCATTTACATTCAGAGTTCAAGAATTTCATCTTCATGTACATCATTCAAAATAGGAAAGATAGTGCAAATAAAAACAATGGCATACTTCTTTTCATAGTTCCATATTTTCAGAAGTCCAGAATAACTTCCCATCACAACATAAGGTCTGGTAAAACAAAATGGAGACAAATTTTAGGAGATTATCAAAATATCATTTGCTCTTTCGTGCATCATAAATACATCAAAGGTAGATAACTCTGTATCATTCATGATTATTAACATTGATTACAGTTTGTATTATTATTTTATCCCTGCGCAGATCTAGAAAAAAAAACCTGGGGGTGGAATTCATGGGAGTGTCTTGGGGATATCTAAGTTTGCTAGGGGGACCTAGGCCTATTTTCAGTGTTATTTTACTACGTAAATCCATTAAAGGATACAAACCAAAAACTGTCCATTCTGTGAGATAAAGAACTGATTGATGCCTGTAGTGCAGAGATTAGTTCTTTCTCTCACAGAATTGACAGTTTGAGGCTTATATCTGACTTAAAACAATGCCTCCTTTGTTTTAAGAATGGACAGTATCAGGTAAACAGTTGCAAACCTGTTGACAAAGTGATAAATATATATTTTTCAACTTTAAAAATAAAACCAGTTTTGCATAGAACTTTTCTTGTTCACTTAATAGACAGTTTCAGGCATGTGCAAAGGTTTATAAAGCTGTGCTAAAAAATCATATTCATTCACTCCTCTACTATGCAACACCTGCATCTTATTCTCTAATAGGGAGAGTATTTCTTATCTAATAATATTCAAGGATGTAAAAGAGAAGCTGCATATACAAGCACTGTTCTTAGTCATATTCTGGATATGGATGGTGGGAATTTTGATGACCAACAAATTATTTTGATGAAATGATTAAGCCAACCAAAACAGAGAATGCATTGACAGGCACGTATGCAGAAATTTTTCCAGGGGGCGCAGAGAATGGTTTAATTTTAAGTACTAAGTAATTTTATTAAATTAGTTTTTGCACATAATTTTACAGAAAACTTACAATGAAGGATGAGCAGAAAGAGCATGAATGGCAGCATCATGCTCTCTGTGAATGACCTTCACCTTAGTCCCATCTGCAGTTACACTTCCAAATATGGCGATACTGCTTCCCACTACAAAGTCTTTGATGACAAACCTCCTTGCTTCAATTGTTGCATCAGGTGGATAATTAGACCCTTCTTTTGCACTGTGATATTCAATTCAATTTACAATAAATGAGTAGTTTTTGTGAAGGATACACAAAAATAATGAATTTTTGAATTTTAAATTACATGCACATTCTTTGACTGTAAGCGTGTTAGAAATTCCATGTGCTTTGTAAATGCATACTTACACAGGTTCAAAATTTGGATAAAACGCAAAACTAATTGATGTCACTGGTCCCAAGTGGAAGTCTTGATACCTGGTGAAAGAGATGAATGACATTTTTTATTTTTTTTTAATCTGAATTTAAAATGGCCATACATGTAAAGACTTATTCAATTTTTTTCATAAAGGAATACTATTTTTGAAATGAAATTGAAAGATACAAACCAATGGACAAGCTTTAAACTTTGATCAAAGAATTTCACATGGCCAGCCATATCTCCGACAACAATGAAACTACAAAGCAGAAAAATAACTATCATGTTAAAACATAGGTAATCCCAGGTTAAAAAGCTCACCAAGACGAGGCATCACCTTTATGAGGCACCACCTTTATGAGACCACTGTTATATTAAAAATCATAGTTAATGATCTTGGATATTCATAAAATACTGTTTTGACACAATATCGTCTATCATATGTTAAAAAAGATGCCCATGGGCCACATTGCTCCCCTGAGCAACATTAGACATAATAAGATCAGCTTCATGAAGTCATATCCAAAATATTGGGACAATGAATGAGTAAAACAGATCCTGTATTAAAAGATTTTCAAAATTTTCTACCCATGTTCTTATGTTGAGCCCTTCTGTAACTAGATGATTTCATAGGTATATCCCATACTGAGCATTAATTACCATTCTTAAAAAAAATCTTAAGTTAAACAACTGTTCATAAAAATGTAAACCTACATCAAACTTTGAACCCCTTGTGTGACCCAAGAATTATCCAGGGCCACAGTCAAAACAACTGAGAATCAACAAATATCAATATGTTTGCATATTAGTAATACCATATATTTTAGAGAACGATCAAATTTATTTCCTCTTAATATATTACTCAACCTGAAGATGCTTCCACTCAAGTAATACCTTTCTGCTTAATTGATTTTCACCACTCGCACTGATCATGAAAGAACAACTTCAAACCGTAAGTTTTAAAACCATGTCAATTTCAAGTGTTAGTTCCAGTCAAAACAATGTGTATTGTCTCATTTGTTTATTTTTAAGAGATCAATGCAGCTGTTCCTAGGACCTCCCTAGCACATTTTCACAGCGTGTTTTTACATAAAATATATAACGTGTAGTATTAATAATCATATTAAATTGCCTTTAAAATATTAGGGATATGATTCAAAGATATTTTATAAATAAGTGAAGAGTATTAAAAATCCAAAGAAAAATTCTGTCATCTGCATGTGATTCATTTGACAGATACACATGTTGTAAACATTACTAACAAAACCGTTGGGGTTACATGGAAAAGCCGTCAAAATGACCTAGATCATCTCTCTATAGGAGAAACGATCTGTAGATATACTGGGCTGTTAGCAGAATAGTAATGCCTCGGCTTTTATATTTCAAAACAACATTTCTCGGCCTCGGAGGTTATTCTGCAACATTCATGAAAACTCGTACTTTATTTAATGATACGATATTTCATCTCATACGTGTGGTGTATATTACCTGTGTGATAAACCTTTGCTTTATCAAACGGGTGATGCTTTATCAAATACTTCCGGTCCGAACTATTTTTGACACAGCCCCTCGCTTCAACGCTTCATTGACCTATTTTCAAAGATTTACTAGTACTTTCAATATAACTACAGGTGACACTTGATGGCTCAAACTTCGATCTCTCGAAGTTCTTGATCTCTCGAAGTGAAATCACGGTCCTGAATTTTTTCTCTATAAGCAAATTTACTTTTGATCTCTCCTACTCCGATTTCTCGAAGTTCTTGATCTGTCGAAGTAACACCTGGGTTCCGTTATACATATTTCATTGTTTTTCACTCTTGATAACTCAGTAGTTGCAGTGTACACACTCGATCAATCAAGCGTGTAATTATAGCTCCATGTGGACCTTACCTGAACAGGGGAGTGATTACGCCTGAGGGCTAGTGTGGTAGTGTTAATTGGTTGATCACGTAAGTGACACTTCCCCTTGCTTCCTTCAAAGTGTTAGATAGGTAATTTGAAACTGATCTATTAATTTCCAAAACTTGTGAAATTACAGTATATTAAACCACTCTTTACTTAAAATACTCTGTAATTAAGAAAACATAATATACCGTATTTTTCGGGGCATATGTCAATGTGGGGCATAGGCCGAATTGCTCATTTTTAGGCAAAATTCAGGAAAAATCCTTAGATGAGCCGAATTGGGGGATAAGCAGATTTTCAATTGATGATTACTATAGTGAAAATATGACCGCTGATTAAGGAAGTCGTCGTATTAAGTATATACTTTCAGAATATCGATGTAGAAAGTTTAAAGAGTAATTAAAGTTATTAAATTTGCTTAACATATATATTTACACATTTTTAAAAAATACATCTGTGTTTAGTGGCTGTTTGGTCTCTTCCGTATTCGTCGGTATATCGTTACGTATCGTAATTTTACATAGTGTAAATTTAATGATTGCAACACCAACCTCCGTGGTTCTGTCTGATAGAACTAAGTATAATATTTTACCAAACCTTTCATATTGACAGACAGACAGACGGACGACAGACAAAATGTGATCAGAATAGCTCACTTGAGCTTTCAGCTCAGGTGAGCTAAAAACGGATAGCAATACTCAGGTGACCTAAAAATAGTAACAATTAGTCTTAAGAAGAAGTTAAAAATGTAAAATTGTTAACACACGACACATGACGCACATCGCACAATGATGGACGAAAACAGATAGCAATAGGTCACCTGAGTTTACTCAGGTGACTAAACTCAGGTGACCTATAAAGACTTGTCACCACTTAACTGCAGTACAAATCGATGACATCACATACAATGGTAAGCCATGTAAAATATCCCATTTGTTATTATTTTACACACAAAAAAAAAGAAACATTCACTTATTCAATATGTAAAGAACTTCAATATACAGGAGGGTCACTTGACAGATGCGTAGGTAAAGTACCCAAGCCACGTGCAGTGAGGCATGACTAATCCCGCCTTGCCAGCACTGTCGGTAAATTTGAAAGTGATTTGGGAAATCAGAGTGTTTATCCAAGCTAATTATGAGGGGCTCGCTCATGAAAAAGGTGTGAAACTCGATTGACAGGCGTGATCTTTTTATCATATCAAGCGGGGTGCACTATTCCAGCCATTATAATAACAGATGTAAAATACAATGATTTATTAAGAAATGGTTTTGTGTTTTGAAAACCTATTATATTAACCGAACTATAATAATAAACAGGTATTATATTAAGCTAGGTCATCTGTATCTGTTTTACAGCAAATTTACATGTACATGTACTACTGTTATATGTACAGTAGTCCAGAAGCAATGTTTAATGTACCATGTATTTCATGTACTGTGGAACCATTTTTATTTGTGGGGGTCAGTGTTCATGGGCAGCCAAAATTTTCCTTGTTCGTAGGGGCGTAATTTTATTGGTTGCAGGTTCATCATCTGTGGGCAAGGGTTATCCTCGAAAGCCACAAACATTGGTCCCCCACAAACAATGATGATTCAACAGTAACTTATTGTATACAGTCAAACCTCGTTATCTCGAACTAGATGGGACTTGTTAAAAACTTCGAGATATCTAAGTATTTGAGATATCAAGGGTAAATTACTTAAACTATAAGTGGTTGGGAGTTACCAATCTTTTCGACATATTCATTGTATTTGAGATATTGGTGTTCGAGATACTGAAGTTCAACTGTATATAATTAAAGGTAATGCTTTATTACTTTTCTGTAGTAGTAAGAACATTGATTCCTCTTTCCTGTTGTCGGATAATCTTCAGTGCCTTTTTGTCTGCAGAGGGTTGTGAATCGTGCACTTAAAAAAAATACATATATATACATGTTCATACATGTACTTAGTACCACAAGAAATCCTGTAAATAAGAGAACTTCAGTTTTCATATTTGACTACGGTAAATAATCTAGCTGGTGGTATATCTATTCATTAGTATTTAAGCATTCCACTATGCTATGCAGTTTTTAAAGAAACTCTGAATTATACCAATTTTCACATAATTACATTTTGTGAGGGGCTTGTTTGTGTCCCAAACCACAAGATTTCCTATAGATGTGGAAGTCAACACTCTAGTGCTGTTTTTCTGGAAGATGGACTGACTATATCTACCCACAGGTTTGTTGAAGTCTTGGTCTGTCAGAGGAGGAGCAAAGTATTCCATATGGTTGTCATTCTGCAGAGTGAAAATTCATCATTTTCTAGATGTGCTTCAAATGTTATTAATTAAGCTAAAGATCTAGTAAATGATTCCACAGTGTCTTTTTTAAGCTGAACCATTACGATGTAATAATTGATTTTATTATTTCTTTTCCCATACATTACATGGTCATGATTTTGGTCAAAAATTATTTTTCCAATTTTATTATTTACAATGCTTCAAAAAGGCATTTTTAATAGGTAACCAAAATTTGAGTGTCATTTGTTGAGTTATAATTGAGTTACAGAGCTTGAAATTCTTTGCTATGTAAACAAGCGTTTGTTTACATTTTGAACGTTGAAGTAAAAATTTCAGGTTTAAACCTAAAATGAATATGCTAAACCTAAGGAACTGTTTATCTATGCTTAAAATAAATAAAAAGATAAACAAATAAGCTGGAAATAGATTTTTACTGGTATATTGAACCTATGTAAACAAAAACAGGGCACGAGCCTTGTTTACATGACAAAGAACTGTGAGCCCTGTATCTTGCTTATAACTCTACGAATGACTCTCAAATTTTATTTGGTCATTAGAAATGCATTTCTAAAGCATTTTAGATAATAAAAACCTAAAAATAGAATGTGACCAAAATCATGACCATGCCCCTTTAAAGTATTTACAGAGAAAATGAAACAATTTCTTGACATTCTAAATTAAATCATTGGAAAAGTAATCCCGATACCTATATTAGACATCATTTTAAAGAGGTGGCAAAAAGCTTGCTTGATTCTATTTTTGGAGAAAAATGTAGGCATTCTAGATGTATTTCATTAGTCAAAAATAGACAAAACTCCGAAATTTGTTACTTATTTTGAATAAAGTTTAAATAGAGGTTTTGTTTTGAAGGCATATATCTGGTAGTTAGCATTATCCACGCATGTGACTGCAATTTTTAAATACCGATCTCGATCCATAATACTTACCGATATCCAAAGAAACCATCTTTTGCGATTTAAATAATACAGATTAATCAACAGTTTTTTTTTTTAAATCATGTTTTCTATTTAACAATAATCAAAACATATTTTTAGAGTTATGAAATAATAAACCTATGCACAGTTTTATTTTTACGGACCTTTTTTTAAAATATATTTTAATGATTTTACCAAAAATATGCCAATTGTGATCCTGAAAAGGCCGGTCCCTTAGGTAATTTTATTTTTAATTGATTAAGGGCGTTAAGGTGTAAATAATGTCAAAATTTTAGAGAATTCTGTACGTAAATAAAATTGTAAGAGCTTAAATTCTCTTTGAAAAATTATTCATTTTATCTAATTTGTATGCAGATTTATCATTTTTTTAAATAAATAAGCAAGTGTAACATAAAAACTTTTGTTTTGAAATAATAATTACTTTATTTTACATAGGATATAAGTCAAAAAATGATTTTTTGAAAATCAAATTTCAGGCTTAGGCTTATATTCTTTATGTATGAGAAAAGCGCCATTTTCCGCAATCGGTTCTATTTTTAGCAACGGCCCTAGCTTTTATAATACCCATGGACCAGCAAACAGGGTAAAATTTGATAAAAACATATCCTAAGATACACGTTTGAAAAATATGAAAAAATTCTGTACGCATTTTATTTATCTAGTGGGGTATGGACCATTACCTTAAGTTTCATAAACCTGTAGGCACCTTTCATTTACTAGATCTTGACCATAAAATTTGATTCTTTTGTCATTCAAATAATTAAATATATAAGCACACTTTTTTGTAGAATCTAATTAGGTCACAAAGGCTGCCAATTTCTAATTTCTGCCAATGGGGTGGTCATTACTAAATAAAGATTTTTTTTTTACTCCAGATACACCTTGATTAAATATTGCATATATGAAATTTCTCAACAGATCTCTGTGTTGGCTATGGTACTCGGCTGACCATTGAGGCCTCCCAGTTAGCATCTTATTATAAGACTGACCAGACTAACTAGACATGACTTTTTATTAGTCTGACTTAAAATCTTATCTGTGACTTAAAGAACTTAGGTTGCTTTTGTACCGTGTTCTGTAGAAAGATAAAAACTTGCTCTAAGCATGAGAAAAGGGAGCACACTGTTTTGTATAAACCATTTATTAATAAGTGTAAAGGTCGAGATCTATGTAGAAAATGAAACTGTTTCTTCACATTTTTTATCAAATCACGGAAAAAGTCCCGATACTTATATTAAATTTGACATCATTTTAAAGAGGAGGTCAAGAGCTTGTTTGATACCGTTTTTGGAGAGACTGTAGGCATTCTAGATATATTTCATTGGTCAAAAATGGAAAAAAGCTTCAAGATTTGTTACTTATTTCCTTCATATCACATAGAAATTGACTTGTTAAAAACATAATTTTTCATTTATTCACCAGAAATTTAAGCCCCAGTAGACCCTATCAAACAAAGCTATTATTGTGAAGCATTAATTATTAAAAGAATTTATATCTTGAATTTCATAAACCTGTAGGCATCTTTCATTTACTAGATCTTGACCATTACATTTTCTTTAAACTTACCCACTGGTAGAAGATAACTTGAGAGTCACTATTAGACACCAAGAAGTGAATATCTTCGGGATTGAAATGAATGAAAGATTGAACTCCATAGCTTGGATTTAGTTCTGCCGTACAGAGAGGGGTATCCCCATCCACAGTCCAGTTCCAGATACTCAAAACCTATAGTGTTTATTAAACCAGTACATGCATGTTATAACAAAAGGCCCATGAGCCACATTGCTCACCTGAGCAACAATAGCCATAATAAAATCAACTTAATGGAATCATATACTAAATATCTGGACAATGTTGTAGAATAGATCCTGTATACTGAAAACAAGAGGCCCATGGGCCTTATCAGTCACCTCAGTAACAGCATTGTGGCTTTTGCAATGTATATTCATGTGCATTATAATACAGGGCTAATGAAATCATTCTTAATTGGATTAGATCTTGATGATATGTATCCCGGTTCGGTTTAGCTGTCAGAAGGATAACAGAACTAGGACACCATGTCAACCCCAAGGACGCTGAGCAAATTGGACTAAGTGTGTTCATTTATGTACTAGCACACATAATGTTCAAACTCATAAACAACAAATTGAGGAACTCCTGAGTGCAAGAAAAAATAGGTCATAATAACACAGATCCAGGGGCATTTCATTCTAGTTACATGTACTATTATCTGCAGGTAGGAATGCCTCATTCTGAGATCCAAAATCTTTCTGAGCCATAAACCCTGTCTCAAAATGACAACTCTTTACATCAAGTTTCAAGTTTCAATTCACATTTTTGATGACCGCATTTTAACTCTGTTACTAAACATGTGTAAAAATGCAATGTGTCTCGCTGACATCAGCATCGGTGCTGCCCTCTCGGAGATGCTTAGAGATAACCCAGCATGGAGGTAATGATTTTAACAATATGGCAGCACCCATAGATTGCAAGAATTAGTTATTCTAAGTGGTATATCTTCTTACTGTGGAAAGCTGTGTCTAAATGGTTTTCAGAAATCATTATATACTATTTATTACATCAAACAGACAAATTCGAGCCCTTGATAATTTTTTCATGTTCACTTCGTTTAATTCAATTAACTTTCTAAATTCTAAAAAATTATTTAAAAATTGTAGCATAACATACAGTGACATAATTGAACAAATCGTAAGTTCAAAATAAATAATTGGTCAAAATTACACCACCTTACCCTATATAATCATTACAGCCCTGCCCTAACACCAGAACCCCTAGACCAAGGGCCATGAAATTCACAATTTTGGAAAAGGCATTCGTCCTCATCATAACTATGTAGTTAATTCTTCAGAATAATACCCAGGAGCACTGGAAAAGATTTTCAAAGAATGACTGCATTCATTCAGAGCCCCATCCTAACACCAGAACTCCCTGACCAAGAGGCAATGAAATTCACATTTTGGAAGAGGCGCCATTCTTCCTCATCATAACTATGTACTTAGTTCATTGGCTAAATACCATGGAGCAGAGGAGAAGATTATTTTAAAAAATAAATGCATTTTCACTTTATAATCATTAGAGCCCCATCCTAGCACCAGAACCCCTGACATTTTCACAAAGAGCTTAATGCTTATTACAATCCTGCCAGTAGTTTGACTGCTTGATGTCCAGGAGTAAAGATGGTGATTAGCCCCACCCTTCAGGCCCAAGGGAGGGGGGGGGGGGGTGACAGAAGCAAAATTTCACACTTACTCCCCTTCACCCATAGATGCTATATGCCAAATTTAGTTGAAATTGGTTTTTTGTTTCAAGAGAAGAAGCTAAAAAGTTTACAAACGACGACGGACATTAACAGATAGCAATAGGTCACCTGAGTGACTTAGGTGACCTTATTACACATGGCAAAAATAAACCTGTACACAGTAAAAAGATTTTCAAAACTTTTTCTGGATATTCTTATGTAATTGAATGATTTCATACTCATATCACATATTGAGCATTACTGTTCTCAAGATCTTAAACATATAAACCTACAGCAAACTCTGAACCAGCCTTGTGGGCCCACGTATTGTCCGGGGCCACAGTCTAAACAATTAAGAATCAAAATATGTCAAGATGCTTGCATATAAGTAACACAGTATATCTTTAAAAATGATTTTTTTTAAAATAATTTACTCTATATATTCCTATGTAAAATTGGACCCCCACTGTGGCCCCACCCTACCCCCAAAGATCATGATTATGGCAAACTTAAATCTTCATAAGGCTAATTGCTGTCACTACCATTACAGCTTTTCTGGTTGATTGGTTTGCAAAGAGGATTTTTAGAGGTTTTTCTCTATATATTCCTGTGTAAAAATTTGATTCAATTAACTCTACCTGAGGATGCTTCCACACAAGTTACAGATTTTTTGGCTAAATGGTTTTTGATAGAAAAAATTAAGCTAAATGGTTCTTGATAGAAGATTTTTAAACATTTTTTTAAATTTTCCAGAGAAATATTAGCCCTCCACTGCGGCCAAACCCTACCCCTGGGGATCATGATTTGAACAAAATTGAATCTATCCTGCCTTAGGATGCATCCACACAAGTTATAGCTTTTCTGACCAAATGATTTTTGAG
This sequence comes from Magallana angulata, assembly GCF_025612915.1. Classification (NCBI taxonomy): domain Eukaryota; kingdom Metazoa; phylum Mollusca; class Bivalvia; order Ostreida; family Ostreidae; genus Magallana; species Magallana angulata. The sequence continues at coordinate 35,991,976 of NC_069116.1, forward strand.
ATGTTTTTGAGTAAATATACCAACAAGTTTTCAATAACTCCTAATTATCTCCCCCTGGAAAAGGGTGTGGCCCTTCATTTTAACAAACTTGAATCCCCTTCACCCTATGATGCTTTGTGCCAAGTTTGGTTGAAATTGGCCCTGTGTTCTAGAAAAAAAGTTGAAAATGTAAAAAGTTTACAGACTGACGGACAGAAAGACGCCATACAAAAAGTGATCAGAAGAGTTCACTTATTCTTTCAGCTCAGAAAAGCTAAAAATGTCAAATGAAATTTTCAATAAAAAGATCACTTTATTTAAGGAATGAATTCATTAGCTTCCAAATTTATACAAGTACGAGGGTTGTTAGAAAAGTTTGTAGGCAGAGTGATTTATGAAAATATTTTGTAGGATGATGTATATTTTACTGAATGACTATTGTAACGATTTTATTTTATGCAATGTTAAATCATGCATACGGCAAATGACAGCTGTGTTTGTACTGTCTCCAAGCAACCATTGGAGAATGTCACGTGACCCACAGAGGGTATATAAGCGAGCCTGTCGCAGTCTTTTCCATAGCAATGTTTAAAGATAAAGGAATTACGAGACTGATTAAGGTACGATTTTTGTAGGTGGGTTGCCTTGAAAGATAGACTTGCCACATTGATAATTATAGGACCAATGGTGACCTCAGGTAACCACTAGTCGGCTGTCCTCTTTGAGGCAAGCCTAAGTTAGTCGTCGCTGATAATCTAACAGTATCAGGGAAGAGGTATGCCATTAGTTAGAGTTAGGACCAGTAGCAATTTAAAAGCATATCGACCTCGCACTTCGTGCTCGGTCGATATGCTTTTCTGTAAAGTCGATATATCTATGGATCGACCTCATGAAAGGGCTATATTTGTATAATATATCAATATCATATAAAATTTCATGTGATATGATACTATATTATAGAAACTAATATCATATTATACAATATCATATGATACAATATTATATAATATACAATATCGTATCATAAAATACAATATAAACTATAGCAATATCATCGCATGTAACAGTATCATGTTATAATAAATAAATAATACAATATCATATATACAATATTGAATCATAATATACAATATTATACATAACAATATCATGATACAATATCATATTATAAAATATTTCAAAAAAATGATAGAATGTCATATCGGATCATATAATTTTTTATAATACAACATATGATATTATATTGTATCATATTAAACAATAGTGTAACATATTATACAATACCTTTTCATAGGAATCATATTATATCATTTAACAACAAACACATCTATCTATCAAGCAGGTTTGAGTGAGGTTATAAGGAGATTTTTTTAGCATTCTTGATAATGGAGATCAGGCTCTGCATCTGAAGCTTCCTCTGCGTTTCATTTATATTATAGTTAAATCAGCTATGTAAGTTATTATCTATAAAACATGTGACCTGTTCCAAAAAAACAAAACCTCATCCAGCATCTGAAACCTATGGCTCAGACTCAGCATTCAAGCCTGTCAGGTGCATCAGTATCATAAGACACACAATCTGTTCAAGTTTGATGAAGTTAGGACCAGTAAAAACTAATATATAATCATCAGAGGGCACCTGCAACAAAAACACTAACCAGCTCTAAAAACCTTAACCTCCTCCAGCATCTTAAACCTATAGCTCAGATTCAGCATTCAAGCTGTCTGGTGCATCAGTATCATAAGACACACCATCCATGCAAGTTTGGTGAAGTTAGGACCAGCAGTTACTTAGATATTGCTATCAAAGGGCACCTGCTCCAAAAACATTAACCTGCTCCAAAAACATTAACCTGCTCCAAAAACATTAACCTCCTCCAGCATCTGTACTTTAGGACCCAGATTCAGCATCCAAGTCTTTCAAGTCCATAAGTAGGTCCAGATGCATCATCCATGCAAGGTTGGTGAAGATATGACAAGTAATAACTTAGATACAGGACCTGCAACAAAAACTTTAACCAGGTTCAGACGCCGACACGGGGGTATAGCATAAGCCTCCCTTGACTTTGTCTCGGTGAGCTAAAAATGCTTCCCCTTTCTTTTACACTCTCAAGGTTTTATTCGCTTTGAATGAAAACCTATCCATAAGCATAGGCGTTGGAACCGGTGGGGTGGGGGGGGGGGGGGGGCATAGCTTTGCAAAGTTAGACCTAACCATTACGCACATAGCATCATAGAGGGTTTAGCCCCCCACCACTTTTTTTCTCGCAGCGAAAATAATTTACATTGAGAAAGATTGAGAAGTTGGAGGCATAGGCATACTAGGCCCCCCCCCCCCCCCCCTTTGTGCCAAATTCCATTGAAATTAGCTGGTTTTAGAGAAGAAGTTCAAAATATGAAAAGTTTACAGACGGACAGATGAACAGACAGACAGAAAGACGACGGACAAAAGTGATAATAAAAGCGCACTGAGTTTTCAGCTCAGGTGAGCTAAATAATAAAACAAGAGGCCCATGGGCCAAATCGTTCACCTGAGCAACAATAGGCATGATAAAATCAGCTTAATGGAGTTGTAATAAAAAATATGTGGAAAATGTGGTATATTACATGTAGATCCTGTATAAATAAAGGCCCCCCCCCCCCTCCCCGGGATATTCTTGTGTTTATGATCCAGTCTCAGATGCTTTTATGGTCATATCACATGTTGAGCATTGCAGTTCTCAAAAAGATCCTTAACAATTGTTTATAAACAAGATATAAAGCTACATCACACTCTGAACCCCTTGTGAGGCTCAAGAATCGTCCAGGGGCTAAAGTCTAAACAATTTTAAAGAATCGGCAATATGTCAAAATGCTTGCATATAAGTAAAACCATACATCATAACATTTCAGTTTTTGTGAATAATTAAAATGTTTTCCTTTGTACAACTAGATCCCCAATGTGGCCCCACCCTACTCCTCAAAATTTTGATTTTAACGAATTTGAATCCACAATATCTGAAGTTGCTTTCACCTAAGTTACAGCTTTTCTATGCAAATGGTTTCTTAGATTTTCAGAATTTTCTTTACATATTCCTACGTAAAAATTTGCCCCCCCCCCCCCCCCTCGTTGTGACCCCATCCTACCCCGGGGATCATGATTTGAACAAACTTGAATCTACACAACCTGATGATGCTTCCACACAAGTATCAGCTTTCCTGGTTGATTAGTTTCTGAGAAGAAGAATTTCATAGACTGTTCACTACATACACTCCTATGTAAAATTCGACCCCAACTGTGGCCCTACCCTACCCCTGGGGGTCATGATTTTCACAACTTTGAATCTACACTACCTGAGGATGCTTCCACAAGTTTAAGCTTTCCTAGCAAAATGGTTCTTGAGAAGATTTTTAAAGATTTCTAAAAAAAAATTCAATAATTCCTAATTATCTCCCCTTGTAAAAGGGTGTGGTCTTTAATTTTCACAAGTTTGGTTGAAATTGGTCCAGCAGTTCTGGAGAAGATGCTGAAAATGTGAAAAGTTTACGGACAGACGAACGACAGACAAAATGTTATCAGAATAGCTCACTTGAGCTTTCAGCTCAGGTGAGCTTAACACTGGCATGCTTCATGAAGCATATCTTATCTAATAATTAAGCTGAAAATTTTTTATGGTGCATTTGAAAAAACAAATCTTTACATATTCATTAGAATATTAAAAGTTTACATCTGAAAAGTTTCGCTGGTTTTATGCGAATAGTCTGCTCATAATCAAACTTGTCCGCAAACTTTTCTAACAACCCTCATACATGTTTAAATTGGGTTAAGGCAGTTTAAGCTTACTAAACAGCAAAGCAGTTTAAAAAAAAAAAAAGCATATACAACATTCTTTCAACGATATAAAGTATTTATTTTTAAATAATCAGAAAGCATGTTACAACCACAATTAAATTATTTGGAAATACATTTCCATTAAAACTATACCTGTGTTGGAGCTGCACTTAGGGTTGCTAGATATCTTGCATCAGGAGTCATTGCCATGGCTACAACACCACCTTCTGGATTGGTATCAAAAATTGTTTGAACTGGCACCCTGAAATGTGTCAGGTGTATACCGTATAATGGGTAAGTTCTGCGGTTGTTTATTTTCTGCAGTATTTTGTGGGTATGAAAACTTCGCAGAAAAATTAAAATCCCCACCTATTCTTAAATTACTTACTCAATTTTTTCAGAAATTGCGATAATTATCGTATCTACCAGTTTCAACCGGTTTGTATTCTCCAACGTGGTCATTATGCGACAAAGTAGTCTGTCCAAGGTAATTATCCCTAATTTACTCGTAATATCATTTCTGGGTGGAACAGTTCCTAAAATCCCTACTAACTATATACTTTACCAGGGACGTCTTTTCTAGTATATATACAGGTATTTTAAAAAATACACACTCAAAAATGTGATCTATTTTTTTAAAATTCAGGTAAATAAAAACATGTATCGATTTACACATGTGGATAATGTAGATAATGTATTCCAAGGGCTTGTATGAAATTCATTTGCTTTAACAAAATTTGTTAAATAAACATTGACCATGTAACAATTATCGCATCTAAAGTGTCAACAGGTGGCTGATTGTGATATTAGAAATTATTACCAAAAACAACACCCTCATTACACATGGTATCAGCTGTATTACCACTAACGACTGAGTCCCGAAACACGCGTAAAAAAGGTTGTCAAATTTGATACAATGTACATTTATAATACTATAACTAGTGGGTATTGTTGTTTTTTTTTTACAAAAAAACACATGTCTCCCCTTCTCCCCAAGGATTGTAATATGGGGCAAATTTAACAATTGAAAAAGAATGATGTCAGCTATATGTTACCCAGACCCAGACAAAATTTTCTTATCTTTTTCTTAATTTGATCTTGAGTAAAACATGGTCAAAGTCATATATAAATCAATAGTACACCTAAGTGTATTATTATTGTTCTTTGTTTAAAGTTTGAAGTCCTTCTGTCAAAGTATATTCAGGAGTTGAACAATGAAGTTTTCTCTAATTTGACCTTGAAATAAAAATTCTAGGTCAAGGTCAAAAATTTTGGTAAGGTTCAACTAGGTTATATACCATCTATCCATGATACAAGTTAAAAGTCTGTATGTTAAAGGAGTCTTGTGTTATGTGTTGTGGTCCGGACAATATTTTTTATGAGAAGCTTGACCTTGAAGAACAAAATTGGTCAAGGTCAAAACTTTTGGTGGCGTGCACTCCTTCTGAATACCATCTACCTATGCTCCAAGTTTGAAGTCTAAATGTCAGAGGGTATTTAAGTTATGGTCCAGACAAAATAATATTAGGGTTGTCTCTAAAAAGGAAGAAATAAGTAGAAGGGGGTCTGGGGGTCTAGCTTGTAGCTAGATCATGTTTGAAATGCAAAATTAGCCAGGTAATTATGTCACTTTAGGTGGGGGAATCCCCGCCCCCGGGTTTTAGAGACAACCATACGTTGTATGTCTAATATATTTACTTTTACAAATGTTTTCCCTTATATAACAGTGTTTGCACAATCTCCTGTTATTCCAGCATAACATCATTATGGGTCAAGCCGTCAAAGTAGCCAATGAATAATCTAGGTCACTACTTTTTCTATGTGCTCAAACAAGCAAAATTGTGCTGAAACACACCTTTAAGATATCGTAATAAAAACATAATTTAGGCATACAAAAATAAATGTACCTGTATTTTGTTATACGAAGTTTTATTCTTTCATTTTCTTAAACAAGAGGCCAATAGGCCTTAACGGTCACCTGAGTAGCATATAACCCATACACAAACTTGTTGAAGAGTCTCATATATTCATTTAATTGGGTTTCATTCTGGAGTAGAAAAATTATAAATGTAATGACGACCACCTCCCTGCCTGAAATCTTTCAAAAAGAACTATGAAACCTATAATTTTGGCGAAAAACTTAAAGATCTGGTCTACAAAATCATGAATTCAGTTTTCCTTTCAGGTGTGTGAAAGTAAAGAAGATAATTTTTAAACATTATATGCATTAACACCTATACATCCATTTTGGCCTTGCCTTAGAGTCAAAACCCATACTCCAGGGGACATGAAATTTAAAATTTTAATAGAGGACTTCCTGGTAAACATAATTATAAAGTTATTTTTCATACAGATGTGTGAGAATAGAGAAGAAGATTTTAAAACATTATATGCATTAACACTATATTGTCATACTGCCCCCCCCCCCCCCCCCCTTGTCCTGAACCCCTGACACAGGGGTCATGAATTTCACATTTTTGGTAGAGGGCTTCATGGACATCATAATCATGCATTTAGTTTTTAACAAATATATATGGGCGAACAGAAGAAGATTTTCTAAGATTTAATACATTTTTACTATATGGCCATATTGGCCCCACCCTAGAGCCTGAATCCCTGACACAGGGGTCATGAATTTTGCAATTTTGGTAGAGGGCTTTATGGACAATATAATTATGCATTTAGTTTTTAACAAATATATATGGGAGGAGAGAAAAAAGATTTTCTAAGATTTAATACATTTTTACTATATGGTCATATTGGCCCCACCCTAGAGCCTGAATCCCTGACACAGGGGTCATGAATTTCACATTTTTGGTAGAGGGCTTCATGGACATCATAATCATGCATTCAATTTTTAACAAATATATATGGGAGTAGAGAAGAAAATTTTCTAAGATTTAATACATTTTGATTATATGACCATATTGCCCCCACCCTAGAGCCTTGAACCCCTGACACAGGGGTCATGAATTTCATAATTTTGATAGAGGGCTTCTTGAAAGTTACAATCGCAGTTTGTCAAAGGAGTTAATTCAGTTGAAATTCATTTCTGACCTTATTACAAGCCTCGATCAAAATCGCAAAGGCAATATCACAGACCTTTCGTGTTTCAGTCCATTCACGGATCCCGGTCAAATTTAACTCCTTGTGCTACTCCAGTGGCGTAGCTACCTATTAATTTACTGTATTCAAAAAAAGGTATGGGGTCAGAGCCCTGGTGGGGGGCCCAGCGGGCGAAGCCCCCGGAAGCTCCTGGATTTTATGTTATTTGAATGACAAAACAGCCTTAAAAATATGACATTTTTTAAGTATTATGATTCCAATAAATAGGAACAAAAGTTGCTGTATTCCGAGACAAACATTATTTACCTGGTACTCTTCGAATATTTTCTTTAAAATTTCAAGACCACCGATGCTCTTGGATTTTGGGTTTTAGCTTTTAGATTTACAGGCTTTTGATGATGAGATATTGTCTCAAAATGGTACAATTTTACATACTGTATGTGTAAGGGAAATGTTGAATTTTAAAAGAATGTGTAATTCTATTTGAAACACTGATACCCCAGCGAAAACCAACTGCATATGACTAAAGATAATAGGCGTTTTGAAACAGGTCTATTATTCAAACCGTAACATACTTACCTAAATGACAAATTTTTGATCAAGTTTATCACAATGTATTGTGACTTTGTTAAAATTTTAATCACCCGACCGCCGACTTTAAATTACATGTAAGTATAGACTGACAGAGTACAATTACGGACAAACACTCAAAACTTGATGTGTTTTCAGATTTTAGTATGAATATTTAAACTTGAAAGGAGTTAAAAGTTGTTCATCTCATTTTAATAAGTTTATTGTAGATCATTCTTTTAGCCAATAACATTAAAGTCAAAGGTATAGCTCGTCCATATTAATTTATGATTCAAACGGACTTCGAATTAATTTTAATGTTAAGTATGGAATGACGGTATGTTCTGGAATCGTAGTCATTGTATGGTTTACAATGAGAACTGAATACTAAATATGCAGATTATAATTCAGTGGAGTTTACGATTTGTTTACGTGCAAACAATAGAAAACTCAAATCATAAGACCTATGCTTTGCAAAATTTTGTGTATTCATTTGCGTTTTTGCGTAAAGGACGCTACGCCACTGTACTCAATATGTTTTGTTCCGTAAAAAGAACTAAGAAGTTACAATAGCTTTCCTCTATAATATCTAAGGGAAATCATAACGCTATTGAAGCTGATTCTGTGATAGAGTTTCCCAAGAAAATGTCTAAGTAGGCTCTAACCCAACTTTCAATCGCTTTGTTCTCAAATTTCCAACCGCTCTGCAACTTCAACAGAAGTGGTACTATTCTGCCAAGCTTCTTCTCAAATTTCCAACCGCTCTGCAACTTCAACAGAAATGGTACTATTCTGCCAAGCTTCAATCATTTTTTTTTTTCAATTGTACAAGTGAATTAATTTCTTTTCTGTTTCACTTTATTATAATAAAAAAGTGATGTCTTGTCAAAAGTAGTGTCATATTTATTATCATGATAAACAAATACTTGCAACATTGTTAAACTATTTTTTGTTACGTCATCTTAATCAAAGCTGCTTCCAAGGTCATCACAAAAAAGAAAGTATGGAGCATTGTACTTGTCATAATTTGCAACATATGTAACTGTAAGTAATAAGGTATCATTTTTGGATGTATATCCAAAATATATATACGGTTGGTCACATGATCAAATCTTTTGATAAGCCCTTCGGGCTTTATGGGATTTGATCACGTGACCAACCCGTATATATATTTTGTATATATTAGATATTTCCAAAGATGATACTTTATTTCTTAAATAAGACAATCTTCATGAAGTCATTTCTACATTATGACGACACTGGGGTGATCACTTTTTATATATTTATTTTTAAAATAATTTCAGCTATCTTCAACCTTAATTTTAAGGTCAAGATCTAGTAAATGAAAAGTGCCTACAGGTTTATAAAATTTAAGATATAAATTCTTTCCATGATGCTTCATAACAATAGCTTTGTTTGATAGGGTATATTGAGGCTAAAAATTTTGGTGAACACAATGAAAAATCTTGTTTTAAACTGTCATTTTCAATGAAATATGAAGGAAATTAGGAAAAAAAATTGGAGTTTTGTCCATTTTTGACTCATAAAATAAATCTAGAAGGCCAACAGTCTCTCCAAAAACAGAATGAAACAAGAGGCCCAGGGGCCACATCGCTCACCTGAGCAACAATTGCCTTAATTCTGATCAAATTAGCATTACAGTATCAAAATATCTTGACAACTAAGTAGAGTAGATCTTGCTAAAAAAAATAGAAAATCTGCCAATTTTTATCCACCTCTTTTTTTTGGTAAATACCAAGCCCCTTTTGTTGTTGTACCTGTAAGAAGATTTTTCTCTATTCCAATTTACCCCCCCCCCCCTCCATTTCGTGGCCCCCCTTTTCTCTAGGGAATCATGGTTTCATCAAACTTAAATCTGCATAACCTGTGCTTTCACACTAAGTACCGAGTTTTGGACCGAAAACTTTCCCAAAATATTTTTAAAGATTTTTCTCTATATATTCCTATGTAAAAATTCAAACCGCCATCACGGCCCAGCCCTATCACTAGGGACTGTGATTTTGCAAACTTGAATTTACACTATCCGAGGATGCCTCTACACAAGTTTAGGCTTGTCTGGCCAAATAGTCTTTAAAAAGAAGATATTAAAGATTTTCTCTATATATTCCTATGTAAAAATTCATCCCCAATTGTGGCCTCACCATACCCCATGACTATTATTTAAACAAACTTGAATCTTTACGATCTTGGGATGCTTCCACTTAAATTTGGGCTTTCCTGGCCTTATAGTTTTGAGAAGAAGATTTTTAAAGATTTTCTCTATATATAAAAATTTATCCCCCATTGTGGCCCCGCCCTACCCCCAGGGACCATGATTTGAACAAACTTGAATCTACATTATCTGAGGATGGTTACAATTTGAGCTTCCTTGGCCATAAAGTTTTGAAAAGAAATATTTTTTTAAAGATTTTCTCTATATATTCCTGTATAAAAATTTATCCCCTAATTGTGGCCCCACCCTACCCCTGGGGACCATGATTTGAACAAACTTGAATCTACACTATCTGAGGATGCTTCCACTCAAATTTAAGCTTTTCTGGCCCGATAGTTTTTGAGAAAAAGATTTTTTTTTAAAAATTTCGATATATTCCTATGTAAAACCCTTGTGGCCCCACCCTACCCCCGGGGACCATAATTTGAACAAACTTGAATCTACACTACCTGAGGATGCTTCCATTTTAATTTGAGCTTTTCTGGCCCGATAGTTTTTTAGAAGAAGATTTTTAAAGATTTTGTCTATATATTTCTATGTAAAACTTGATCCCCTAATTGTGGCCCCACCCTAGCCCCGAAGACCATGATTTGAACAAACTTGAATCTACACTACCTGAGGAAGCTTCCACTTTTATTTGAGCTTTTCTGGCCTCATAATATTTTAGAAGAAGATTTTTAAAGATTTTCTCTATATATTCCTATGTAAAACTTGATCCCCCCATTGTGGCCCCACCCTACCCTTGGGGACCATGATTTGAACAAACTTGAATCTACACTACCTGAGGAAGCTTTCACTTTGATTTGAGCTTCTCTGGCCAAATAATTTTTTAGAAGAAGATTTTTAAAGATTTTCTCTATATATTCCTATGTAAAACTTGATCCCCCCATTGTGGCCCCACCCTACCCCCGGGGACCATGATTTGAACAAACTTGAATCTACACTATCTGAGGAGGCTCCCATTTTAATTTGAGCTTTTCTGGCCTGATAGTTTTTTAGAAGAAGATTTTTAAGGATTTTGTCTATATATTTCTATGTAAAACTTGATCCCCCCATTGTGGCCCCTCCCTACCCCTGGGGACCATGATTTGAACAAACTTGAATCTACACTACCTGAGGATGCCTCCACACAAGTTTGAGCTTTTCAGGCCGAATAGTTTTTGAGAAGAAGATTTTTGAAAAATACCAACAAATTTTCAATAATTCTCAATTATCTCCCCTTTAAAGAGGGAGTGGCCCTTCATTTGAACAAACTTGAATCCCCTTCACCTAGTGGTGCTTTGTGCCAAATTTGGTTGAAATCTGCCCAGTGGTTCTTGAGAAGAAGATGAAAATGTGAAAAGTTTACAACGCCAACGCCGACGACAACGACAACGACGACAGACAACGGACAAATTGTGATCAGAAAAGCTCACTTGAGCCTTTGGCTCAGGTGAGCTAACAAGCTCTTCACTTCCTCTTTAAAATGATGTCCAATTGAATATAGGTATCAGGATTACTTTTCCCATGATTTAACATATTAAAATGTCAAGAAATTGTTAAATTTTCTACATACCGTATTTTCCCGACGACTCGTCGATGCAGACGACTCGTCGAATTGCTCATTTTTAGCCAAACTTTTAACAAAATCCTACGATACGTCGATTCAGACCATACGTCGATCTTATCACTTCAAAATGGCGTATAAAACTGCAGTAACATTATCAGTGTATGATGCCACGATGTCCCCGATATTGCTACCAATTATTATTAATGATTAACATTCAAACAATTACTCTTTATACTTATGCATCATATTTTCAAATACCGGCAACATCTACAACGTCGCTTGCATTTTAAACAATTCCCGATATCGCGTGTTATGCAAAACTAAACTTACTTTGTCAGAAATATTTTATTCCCATGCATTAAAATAATTATTCACTCTATCGCCAGTGTATTAGCCATTACGTAACCAGCCACCTGTTGATTGGCGCGTGGTCAATGTTTGTTTAACAATTTCCGGTGTCATAGGCATGCACCTGTCTCGTGTCGGACTTCAAAGGGGGATGTCAAGTGCAGAAAGCTTAACAATTACTATGATTTGATGAAACTTGTTTACTTTGTATCCAGTAATGGAGTTACACGCTTTTGTTTTACACGACACTGTTAGAAATAGATCGATCATTTGTACGACTTGATAATGACGATATACGAGTCGATATACATACGTTTCCTACAAATTTTATCTAACAATAATCAAAGAATTGGACAATAATTAATCAATGAACTATAATCACTCTTATAACGGTACTCTTTATATACACAGGGAGTGAAATTGCCCTAAAAATCTCAGCCTTAGGGCAAGATTATTAACACAACCGGTGTCAGCCTATTGTATAAACAGTAGTATTGATAATTGCCGATTACGTATTCTAAGATTGAATTTGACCATAAAATATTTCTGATTTATACTTTCCACTAACAACTCTTTACTAATAAAATAAATAAATTTAAAAAACACCCCCAGACCTACTGCAATATTTTCTTCCATTCAAATTTGGTTTCAATTTTACTGCGCAATGTAATCTTCCTACTAGTGATACATAGAACCATGTGACGATGTGTTTATAAAAACAGAATGGTAAAACTTTTAATTGATTAAAGACAATGTACCATTTTTTAATAACTGTTATTATTATGTATTTTAGTGTTAACAGATGAGTGAAAATGATAATTATTAAAGATGAACAGCGAATTCAACAACGTAATTCACAATCACACAGCCAACTCAAGATGATTAAAACCAAGATTTTTAATGCTATTTTTAACAATTTTCTGACCTCGAGCCTACGACAAGTCGAACAAGACGATAAGTCGAGTGCTCTGCTTCAGAGAAAAAAATACCGACTAATCGTCGGAAAAATACGGTAACTCCTTTAGAGCAGTAAAGTACGGGAAAACGATTCTTCAAATCAATTATGACGTCATAATGGTTCTATCACCAAAAAAACATCCTGGAATCAATAATTAGAATTTTACCTTAAGGAAGGAGTCTTTTCACGTTTTTTTTTTCATGAATGGGTCTCCATACATATTGAAGTCGTAAAATAACAATTGTTTATATCTATTACTTGAATTAGGATTTTTCTGGTGTATCAACAGAGTTCTTGAAATCTTTTCTCCACTTTCAGTCATTTGGACTGAATACCATTTGAAGTTTGTCAGTCCGGACAGATTTCTATCAGTCCAGAAATTTTCAATAAAAAGTTGAAAAAAGCTATACAATAGTTATGAATTTTATTAACAGCTAATTTTTTTTAGCAACTTACATTTCACACAAGCTTTCTAATTTCTACCTTGATCTGATTGCTCTTCACATTTACATTCTTATTTATCACTGCAATAATAATTTTAATTTCTTTCCCTCTCATTATGAACTTTCTCTTCTCTCTTTCTCATTCATTCTGCACACCTCATGCCACAGCCTAAGGGCCCGGTTGTCGGATAGTGGAGTTCTGATTATGTGTTCCGAAGACATAAATGATTAAAATTGGTATTCTTGACGTATGTATTTCTGTGTATTGCAATAAAAAAATTCACTGAAAACCCCGTTTTAGTGTATTCAATGTACATTAAAAAAACGTAAAGAGACAACACTCGCAATCTTGGATTTTATAACATAAGGGGCCCTCAGTTCACGCTATGTTTTAAACAAATTTTCCAATTTCTCCAATGATTTCCGACGAGATCTAGGTTAGAAAATGATAGAAAGATTTATTCCTATTGTCTGACTACATCTGTTAGCCACATTATAAACGCATCGTGACAATATGTATGAAATACTTGCCAAACTTATCAAAAGCAACGGTTTACATTCCTTGTATAATTACTGAAGTGTTCCGAAAGTGTATGATAAGTCTAGAGAGAGCAAAAATCAGCGAAAAACTCCTCTTGGTTTATCGTGTGCGTTCGGCAATCCTCAGAGAATACTAGGAGAGTTTGCATCAACTTCCGTGGCTTTTGTACGAAATTTAGTCGTATTTTCGCAAGTTGCTCAGTCAACATCTACCGGTCATTTGGACTGACATTAAGCAACCTCAAGTAAGCGGTCCAGGGCTCGAGCTGGCGAATTTTTTTCAAATGTTGCGAAAAGAAATTTGAATGTGGCGAAAATCCTTTTTTTGGAAAAAAATGGTATTAAAAATCAGTGTTCAGTTTTCGTTTAAAATATACACATGTTTATTCAGTCAGAGTGTGTTTATTTCGTCATCGCACGCAACCGGAAATCTCGCGTCGCTCCAGTGCACACAGAGCTCTGGCCAGATAATAGCCTCAGGTAATATTTGGCTGCAAGACGTCGATAATTATGTAATCGGGCACGAGACGGTTGTATACACGGCTTGTGGTCAATTTTTAAAGCATTTAAGGTCTAACTCATTATACTGTTATTGTCTCCATTTTAGTGTCAAATCGTAACCAGTGCTAAACCGATCGCTAAATAATTGGTTATATAAATGCGCATAACATGTATATCATCAATCGTATTCCCGATCATTTGTTTTTGGATAACGTTGAAACTATTTATTAAAATTTTCTATAATTGGATTGTTTGCTTTTTTCTCATGAAATTTCAAAACACTGCAGTCGGTCGTCATTGATATGGACATATCAACGCAGATAATTAATTTTCTTTGATGTCCAGTGCGCTACGGTATAAATATGATAATCTTGCTTGACCATGTACCCCATTTACTTTTGACATTTGGCTTGTCAATATGGGGAAACGTAAACTTGTAGCTTCTGACCCTTGTCAGTCTAAAATTCAGAAATTGTCAATGTTTGGCTTTTCTTCCAATTCGGGGTCTGAACATTCAACCCCTCCTGCTAGAGCATCTAATTCAGTCAAAATAGTCAAACCATCCACTCCAAAACGTAAATTCAACAATTTATCTTTTTATCATTTAGAAATAAGTGTTGGTTTATAGTTGATGTTTTACTTGATATTAAGGGATAATTATAACATTATAACATATTATTCAGTAATATAAGTGTTGAATTTGAAGTATTAGTTAATGAACATCTTGCGCCGCGTAACGACGCGCAAAAGTTGCGAAAGGGAAATTTGGTCCAGTGGGAGCCCTGAAGCGGTCCTTGGTTATTTTTATCAGTCTTGCTGACAGGACCGAAAGATTTCAAGAACACTGTATCAAAGTCTAAAAAATATTGTCTATTTTAAGATGCTGACTTTGGGTGACCTTGGCACCGATATAAGATGGTCAATTTTTATAATTTTTTTTAATTTTGAAAGAGAGTGTTCTAAAAATACATGAATATGAATTTTCATAAAATTCTTAATATTTGAAGTATGAAAAGACTCCTTCCTTAATGTAGCTCGTGGATTTCCTGACGTCACAATAGGATTCGACGTAAAGAGTTGACCGTCACCAGGCAAATTTAATACATTTTTGTAAAATGACAACCATCTTTAAAAACATAAAAGGAAATACTTCAATAAGCTTAACGCTGCTTGGTCCGATTTTTTTGTTATTATACAGTATCAAAATTTTTTCCATACAAATCATTTATCTTAGAAAGTTATGGACTTTCTCTTCTCTCACCAGCAGAATCAGTCTCCTTTCAAAGTTAGAAATATTCAAAGTAAATAAAAATAATTTCTCTTTGGGCAAACGAAAAACAAACCAAAATGCATCACGGGAATGTTTAGAAAAGGAAACCGCTTGGTTTCGTCCCCGGAATGATTGGGGTTATTCAACCCGCATGCTATGCATCGATTGTAAAGAAAGCAGACTTCAGAAATATTAGCGAACAAAACGTACACGTTTATATTTGTAATTTGTCCGATCATTTCGACCTTTATTTAAAGCGATGTCAATTTCGTAATACAACCATACCCGTCTCATCGTCAGGGGTGAAATTTAACATGAGGCGAAATAACGCGGTACCTTTTAATGTTGTTTGTTTTGTTAGCAAATTCTGTACGTATTTTTCTTCTTTGAAATTTGGCATAATTGACGGGTAAAACTACTGCAATGTCTTTTATTATTATACATATACTAAGCATAGCCATCGTTTAAAAGCGTGCAAAAAATTTGATATAAAATCGGACCAAGCAGCTTTAAATGCAGTTTATTCAAGCATTTATAATTAGCAAGTGCTAAAAATTTAAATATGTGACGTACATTGTCACATTTTGTTCTATGGGGTATGGGTGTGTGTTGGAACTCTTCCATTTAAAATCATGTTAAGACAAGTAAATAAATTGAACCTTACACATTAACTTCACTTCTTTTACAAATATAACTTCTGTATTTTCAACTACCTATTTATTTGAAATCTTTTCTAATTATCGTATATGATTACAAACTTATTATGTCAATTGTTGTATGGTAATTATATCTGCATTGATTTACTCAGAGTTTCATAAAAAGAAAAATAGCCATTTTTCTTCTCTTTACAATCTTACATTAATTGCATTTGTGCATTTGATAACATTCATTTTAATGTCTAATTAGTATCGTCATGTTCTAATATGTGTTAATCAGCTAGTCTTGTCAATCAACAAATTTTCATTCTTTGGTTCTCAGATTTAAGAAAATGATGACATCGGGCAAAAGTCATAATAAAAATATAAGGTTTTGTGAAATATCTATTTTAAAGTGGCTCTATACACCAACAGTTTATTCCAATTTTCAATAGAATACCACAAAACATACTTATGAAATATTAAAATGATGATAGGGATACTATAGGTATTTTTTAAAGAATTTTCAAATGTTTTTTCGTGTTTTTGTAAAATAATTTTTAAAAAGTTAACTATTAAGAAATTATGAGAATTTTTTTTTGTCATATGATGGATATTTCCTTCGGACACCTAATAATAAATATAATACTTCTTAACATTCAAAAATTTTATTATTGCAATTTTTTTTAGTATTTCCCCAAAACATAATTTTTCATATTTTCTTACTCTGTTGACAAATCATCTGAAAAAGCTGCTTGATGTTATAAGAAAATGTATTTTAATAACCGTGACATAAAAAAATTGAATAAAAATCTTTGCAAATAAACACAAAAAATATTTTTAATTGTATTTGGTATGAAAGTTCCTCAGGTAAGAGTTATCGTTCCTAAGTCCCAGGGCCCAAACATCTTGGGGACTTTTCATATCTGAGTTAAAGAAAATTTCCTAAATATCTCGAGGGAATGATAAATACATACATATTTCATTATAGGCCTATATAAGTAAATTTATTCGCTTTAATGCAAAACAAAGTCAAATAAATAAAGGGGAAAATTAACTAATAGGATTTATGTATCCCAACCGGAGAGGAATTCAAAGCCACCCTCCCATCCCCGTATGATGGTTATATAGGAACATCTGTCAATATTAATGTGGATTAAAGTATATTATACATGTAATTAATATACTTTCACCGGTTTAGAATTTCCTTTCACAGTATTCAACCAAAAAATACGTTTTAGAAAATTTTGGAAAGTTAAAAATTGTATTGTCCTCAACGGGATTCGAACTCATGACCTACAGGTTTATAGTGAACCCACTAACCCACTGAGCTACGCTGTAAGACATCGAAAATCGGAAAGAAACTATTTAAAAAATTATTCTTGATTTTATTGTTTTTTACGATAAATAATACGACACAATGTGAAGGTTTAATGATTTTTCCAATTAACAAATTAAATCTAAGACTATTCATTTAACAATTTTTTAATAGAGCGGTCCCAATACAATTCACCTCAGTTTAAATCAGCCAGTACCGGAATTGCATGCTTCCAGATTTACTTTTTTGCGTACTGTGTCATCAAAAAGTGGTGTATAGAGCCACCTTAAATCTTCAGAGTTGTTTTGCAAAAAATTGGCCAAGAACACATAACGATTATTTTTTATGAATTGATGCAAAATTATATTTTCTATATCATTGTGTTTAGTAAAATTAATTTCGTCTTAATCGTTTAAAAGTTTGGAGCATAGTTTCGAAATGCGTTTCCCGACTAAGATATGCATTTTACTATATATTTCACTGAAATGGCTTTGCTTGATTTTATCAGTGACGCTGTGTTTGAAATACAATAAAATTATTACCACACAGATGAATCTCAAATAAATTTTAGAAATAAAACTCTGAAACCTATGAATCATGTGGACAAATTTTCAGGGTATGTTTTCTCACAAGCAGTTTGCTGACGTCACAATAGGATTTGTCGTGATGAGTTGACCATCATAGCAAACTCATACATTCTTTAAAAATAACAAATTATCTTTAGAACCATAAAATAAAATACTTGAAAAAGCTATAAATTGCAGTTTATATACAAACATTTATAATTATTAAGTGCTAAAAATTTAAAGACGTGTCTAACATTGTCACATTCAGTTCTATAAGATATGAGTGTACGTTGGAACTCTACTAATAATAATTTAAAATCATGTTAAGACGAGTAAATAAATTGAACCATATGCTTTAACTTCGCTTCTTTTGAAATTCTAACTTCTATATTTTCAACTGCTGATCAAACTATCAAAAATTCTTTGGGTTTTACAGGGTTTGACATTAAGTTTTCGAATTACTAGACCAGTCGGGCTACCTCAGCAATTTTTCACTAGCCCTGACTCTTTTACTACTATAGCCCTGACCAATTTTGACAAAAATAAACTAAAAGTAATGACAAACATAAAATATTGAATACCTGTTTCTGTTTAGTTGTATTGGTTTATCTTTACCAATAATGAATCATTCAAAAACTATTTAAGATTTAATTTTATTCAAACTGTACTAATAAAGATACAAGTATTCAATGGTTGACCAGGGACCAACAAAACTTTAGGGAGACTTCCCTTCTTTTTAACACAGAAACATGGAGAAGTTTGAGAAATCTGGGAGACTTTCATTACTTGACAATGGCATAATAATAATGATGACATACACAGATTTAAACTTTAATAATTTAAATTAGATTAGAAACAAGTCATTATGATTAAAAAATATAACAAAATCTAAAATTTGAAGAAAAAAATTTATCAAGTTTATTTAATTTATATTGTTTGATGTATTCATACATTTTATAGATCAAATGTTTTGTAATTGTGTTAACTAAAGTGACAAATAAAATTAGTCTCTGTTTTTTAGTGTATTTTGATTAGTGCTGAAACGAATACCATAAATCAGTATTCGAATATTCGTGAGTGCTATTCGATTCGTATTCGAATATTCGTAGACGTCATAGACAAAGTATTAAGCATATATGATAGTTTGTATTACTAAGTGGGTGTATGTGTTGACTGCTTAAACATGTCAGTTCGAAGTTGACACTTAATGCATGAGTATCCATTGAATTGGGTGCGCATTTAATATTTATGCAAATAATCATATACTGATTTTTTTTTAAATTTCCATCAACTACAATCAAAAGATTTATTACTTCTTTAATAATATACTGCAGTCCTGACTCCTGTATGAGACCGATACATAACTTCGTAAGTCAGTCCAAATATTTCCGCCATGTTTGATATATAGTATTAAAAAGAAAAGAAAACTGATAACGCTCATAACTCCGGAAATGTTCTGTTGATTTAAAAAAAAAAAAAATTATATCGAGGTATCTTTTAAAAAAAACTTTCGATATTAACTCTCCGTAGCCCAGACTCGTTCAAACAGTTAAGCAATTTTTTTTCTTCAGCGTCTGACATGAATTGAAAAATCCAGAATGTTTTTCTCCGTTCGATGTAAACCCTGCTTTTACTTTCAAGGTAAACAAGCATGGCGGAAGAGTCTATTACTGGGTTAAGTAGTAGACTCTACCAAGCATGGCAGTCATAGATGGCTTTATCTTTACTTTCGTTCCGAGTAAAATGAAATAACACGATCTGCATAGTTTACAGTACTTGATATGGGTGTTTAACATGTGATCGAATATTCGAATGCTAAATATACATTCGAATATTAGAAATTAACTATTCATTCGCGAATATTCGAACATTCGTTTCAACACTAATTTTGATGGCATTAGTCCAACCCAACCATTATGTTGAGGGTATTATAACTGTAAACAAAGGGTTTATGATTATTTTAGCATAAATTTGGCAGTGTTAATAGCTAATTACAAGTTACCAACAAATTCACTGTTATATCAACACTAGCCTTAAAGTAATAAACATCGTTTTGTACAGCATGTGGTTCCACACCAGTATTTATAACCCCTAAAGATAAGACAGACTAGATTAATTAATCACAAGAGGCATAAACTGAGTTTGTGAAGACGTCTTTAGAATTAAATAATTATCATATTATTGCCCTTGGGGTTAATTTACACGATTATATGAACTCTGTGTACAGGGCGACTTGGACTTTTCATCCGGAGGACATTCTGGCGAAGTTACCGATCAAAAAGTGAGTATTTCCCCCACTTCATCATCTAGGTTAGTCCTTGGGTTGTACTTAAATTTCAGTTTGTAGAATTTAAGCCTGTTAGGAAAAAGTGCTTTTACTTCTATTGATAGTAATATTACAGAAAAAGTATCGATGTGCACACTTTTTTTTTCACACGATCAGTCGGGCTAGTACACAGACATTTAACCCGAACGGACCTATCGTTTACTAGACTGAATGTCGGTCGGACGTGCCTTAGTGTCAAACCCTGGTTTTAGCTAGTTGTATCATATACGATTACAAACTTATTGATACGTCAATAGTTGTATGGTAATTTTTTTGCATTGATTGACTAATAATTTCATAAAAAAGAAAAGTTGCCATGATATTTCTTCTCTTCACAACCTTACATTAATTGCATTTGTGCGTTTGATAACATTCATAATAACGTTCATTAGATTTACATGTTCTAATAAGTTAATCAGCTAGTCTTGTCAATCAACGCATTTTCATTTTATGATTCTCGGACGTAAGACATTGATGATGGCATCGAGCTAACATCGTCATAATGAAAATATAAGGTTTTGTGAAATATTTTAAATCTTTAAAGTTGTTTTGCAAAAAATTGGCAGAGAACACATATTGATTATTTTTTATGTATTGATGCAAAATTAGCTCTTCTATTATAACTGTGTTGAGTAAAATTAAGTTTGTCTAAATCGTTTAAAAGTTTGGAGCATACTTTTGATATGCGTTTCCCGACCAATATATGTATTTTACTATATATTTAACTGAAATGGCATTGCAGCGACACTGTGTTTGAAACATGATAAAATTATTACCACGCAGACAAATCTCAAATAAATTTCAAAATAAATATCTGAATCCTATGGACCACGCAGACAAATTTTCAGGGTGGGTTTTCTCACAAGCAGTAAACCTGTGAGCTACCTTAAAGCTTTCTATGGAAGTTAAATTCTGGGGGCGAGAACTGCATAATACCACACATAGTCCTTTAAATATGATAAAATTCTGAATTACCCTGTGTATGTATCCCAGACAATGACTGTAGAGTCAGCTCCTTTGTCCCCAGTGGCAAGCCACCTCTTGTCTTCACTGACACAGGTACAAGTAATTGGATTTATCTGAATAATTTAATTTCTCAATTTATGTATCTTATATATCAAGAGCACTCATGCTACATACTCTATAACACTATTTGCACACCTAAATGACGTTTACAAAATTGAAATTGAAATAAATTGATGCAGGTGGGTGACTCTTGATAACTCAAACTTAAAGGGACATGATTTGAACTTTTATTTTCCATTTTTGATGTTTAGAATGATTAATATGGGTATTCTTAATGCTTTCGGGTTGTCAAAATTTGAAAGTCAAATATTGAGTTATAAGCAAGATACAGAGTTTGAAATTCTTTGTTTTGTAAACCAACCTCAAGCTTTGTTATTGTTTACATATGTGTTTTCAATCAAATGTTGCTCTCTTCTGTTGATAATACTATTTATGAACACATTGAATCAGTTTATACCTTCTTTGCCACGAGTCATTTTGTCAAAGAAAAGGTAATTAAATGCTTAACATCATTGGTAAACAAATATAAGACTCGAGCTTTGTTTACATAACAATGAATTCTTACCTCTCTTATCTCTCTTAAAACTTGACTTCTAACATTCAAATTTTGGTCAGTCATTCAAAATGCGCAAGTTAACATTGTACACATAAAAAAAAAAATTTTAATCTAAAATCATGTCTAAGTCCCCTTAAGGAAACCGTGATCAAAGGTTCTAGTGATCAAGCGATTGAATGTTTTAAAAAATCTGGAATATATCTGTTCCGATCATTTTTGCTAAAAAAAATATAGTACCCGGAATTTTACACTCATAACTTGATTGAATAGTCTAACATGGTTTCATTCGTATTTTTGGCTACTTTACTACATTTCAACATATAAACCAAACCAAATTTTGAGTAGATAAAGAACTTTTTATATTCAAAGATTTTTAAGTATATTTCATGTTTGCTTCAAATAAAGAGCGGTTTGGTTTACTATTAATTTCACAAGTAAGTTGTAGAAATTGCATGATCATCTACAACTTTCACTGAAGGAAACAAAGGGGCAGTATCACATCATTATGCATTTAACAAATTAACCCCACCACCACAAAAGCCCCAGGTGTCCAGCTAACGGAGCTAATTATATGCTTGATCGGTCATGTGCGTAAACAGCCAGCACTTCGAGTTATCAAGAGTGAAAAAAAAATGAAATTATGTATAAGAGTGCAAAATATAAAGTATAATAGGACCCATCGAGAAAAAAAATCGGATGATTTCACTTGCAAAGATCAAGAACTTCGAGTGGTTGAAGTTTCAGCCATCGAGTGTCACCTGTAGTTAATAATTTGAATTAATCAGATGAATATAGTACTTACATGTCCTTGTAAAATGTGTTGTCTGTTATTTTCAAAATCATACAGCACTCCTACATGTGCACAAGCGTACATTATCAGCTTCCGTGAATTGTCTGTGAGATTCAAAACTGGAATATTTCTGTTAAGTCCAAAAGACCAAATGACATTCTGAAAAAAAAAAAATGAAAACTAGTAGACTAATTGTTCTCAAATAAATAGAGTTACTTTCCACCTGATTATTTTTTATGTGTAAGGTGGTATGGGACATCTGTCGGTATTAATGTGGAATAAAGTTATAATTTAAATACTTTTATCTGTGTAGAATTTTACATTACTTACCAAAAAATAGCTTTTAAAAATATTTGAAGAGGTAAACATAGGTAATGACAGATTTTATTTTCAGTTCACTGAGACGGCTTCATGGACATCATAACTTAATGCAACCAGTTTTTTCCTTACATGTGTGGGAGTAGAGAAGAAGATTTTTGAAAATTTGGCTTTTTTTTTTGCATATTTGGCCCCACATGTGACACCCTGGGGATGGTAGAGCCATGAATTTCACAATTTAGATTCCTCTTACCATAGAGATGCCACACACCAAAAATAATAACAATCAGCCTTGTAGTTTTTAAGAAGAAGTTAAAAATGTAAAATTGTTAATGCACGAGGACATATGAAAACAGATAGCAATAGGTCACCTGAGTTTACTCAGGTGACCTAAAAATACATTTCCATTGTTTGGGTAACAGTGCAACACCTTGTGTGCATTGAGGCATGGATAAATATGATTTCTTCTCATTGTGCTGAATTATTACCAATCAATTATCTTGTTTAACATAACTGACCTCCTTTATATATCATTCAAGAAGTAACTGTATGGTTATGAATCAATTGCCAAAATAACTTTTAGAACTTTAGCTGAGTGCAATGTCTCTGAAAGAGACATGATTTGATGAATAATCTTTACTTACATTGTTTAACTTTACAGAACAGTTCAAAGTTGAAAACTATCACTGCACTAAAATGTGGTTTTTTTATAGGCCTGCATGCTGAAAAAATTACACATCAAAGAAAAATGTATGAGAAATAAGCTATATCAAGCTATTTTTCGGAAAAAAGGTTGATATTTTTTTTCCTGACACGTGGATCTCGCCCTATTCATCGCTTCGCCCAATTTATATATTTTTTTTTTTTTTTTGAAAAATTGATATGAAATTTTCCAAAAATTTATGCAAACCTCAAATAAAATCATGAGTGTTTACTATAATACTGCTTAAATTTCTGTGTATAAATCGTATGGATTTTAATCAATATACTGTAGTAATTATCATTTAAACAAATTAAACGTGAATAAATTTTTCTTTCTTAGATCGCTGACTGAATCATCTTTCAATAATTATTACATGCTGGCATGCATTTTGATCGTGTGCTTACGATATAAACAGGAAATCGATTTCGCGTGGTAAAAGTAAAATGAGAACCTTACAAAAGGTAATAACGGGGGGGGGGGGGGGGGGGGGGGGGGGGGGGGGGGGGGAATTTCGTCAGGTAGAAATAAAAAAGACCAATTTGTTTTTATAATCGAATACATGTACACATTTTTTTTCTGTATATTCAAAATAAAACTCTGGATGAAATCTAAGGCAGGTGTCTCTGAAACCAGTCTGGGTAGCGCCTACTTTGTTTATACACTGTAAGTTAAACTCTCGAAACGTGCTACTCATGCCCACAGGCTTCCATACAGGGTTGGCCGGGAAATACCAGTGGTGGGAATTACAGGTGGTAAATACCGGTATTTCCCGTCCCGGAAAATACTACTTTTTTTACTAAACTGGAAAATACTGAGAAATACAAATTTATAATCTTAATTTCTTTAGTAATTAAGTTCAACTTAAAACTTATGTTTAGGATATAAGATATTAACACTATTGACTAAGGATCAAAAACCAATTTATCATACTTTCCCATTTCACTGTAAGTTTACCCATACAAAAAAAAGTTACACTTAGTCATAACTTTTCTGTAACTAAAGTGTAACTTTTATGTACCCAAGATTTAGGCACATAAAAGTTATAACTTTTTTGTACCTAGATTGGACTTAAACTTTTTGCCCTATAACTAAAATGTACCTACATGGAACTTAGTCAATTTGTGAATGTGTTTGGACTTTGTCATTTTTACACTAAAAATTTAAGTGTATCTTATCCAAGAGGTTCAAGTCTAAAGTAGACTTTTATCACAATAAATCTAAAAACTGATATAAAATATCGTTATAACTTTTTCTTTTTTCTTTTTTATAAAAATCACCATAAGTGGGGGGGGGGGGGGGGGGGGGGGTAGATGTAGGTTAATCACACACTGGGTAGTAAAATCACTAAGATTTGTTTGAAAACAGTGACATAACCATTGTAATGGGAATCCAGTCCATCAATTGCAACACAAATACCTGTCCAAAATGTTATTGTTTTTATAAGGCAGAAACAGGAAATCACTTTCCGCCTGAACGCACACACATCCCAGGTTAACAGTAAAGGGTGTCTAAAGAGGTCATGATTAGTCTGTGCTGTGATGACACTGATGTTTGTTTAAGATAAAAAGTTTATATGTGTGTTTTGACCAGCAGACATTTTTATTTTGCTCCTGCAAGCATTACTATTTTGTTATCTGTCTGTTGAACATCATTAGACATATTACGATTTCGTTTAATCGCTGTTAAATACTAAGGGGTAGCATCAACTTTATATTATCACTGACAATTTTTCCAACTTTTGGCCTACCCCATGAATAAAGGAATAGAGTAGATTTCTAGAAATTGATTCAGAATTTTCCCACGACATCGAATGCATGCGAAGAAAAGGGGTGGGGGGTTTGGTGGCATTGTTTGTTATTATAAGATGGGTTCACCATATTTATTCACATATTTGATTAATAGACATGCTGTTAACAAAGAACAGTACTGCTATATCCATCTGTATGTTTTCCCAGTACTAGCCTATCTCTCATCGTAATTTTATAACAGCAAAAAGCTATAAGGACTGTGTTTTAAACTTTGGGAAACATGTTTTATTTAAAAAAGATGTTATAATTTTTGGTTTTACATATTCATCAATTGTAAAAATGCATTGGTATATAAATTCATTTAGTTTTTAAAATTCCCTCAAATTATTCAAAATGGCGGCTCTTGAGACCGGAAATGCCCAGTTTTGATGATCGGTTAATAAACTAACAGGTTGTAAGGAAAGAAAGTATTACTAAAATTTGTTTCATTTAAATGCAGAATTCTTTAGATAATATTAAGTAAATAATATTGTTTTTTAACTAAAATAAATTTAAAGATTTATCCCGGTATTAATCGTGGCTGTATCATGATTGGCCAAAATTTCAAACTTTGACTTTCGTGAATTCTGATTGGACAATTGCCATTCCGCCATCAAATTTTGAAATGGGCAAAGAAGACAGGAGTTGTTGTGAAGATTTTCTTGATTTTTTCAAGAAATATGCAGAATCACAGCGTGTTGTATGTAGTAATGAAACTGCAAGCAGTGGTTTCATAAAGATAGACATGCTTAAGACCCGGATGATATGGCTTTAGTTGTGGATGACCATTTCCATTCAGGGTAAGTCTGATATACAAACAAGTTTTTTTTAAATAATTCATTTGTGTTTGCTTATCTCAATTTCTATATTACTGCTTTGCACTTAGAAATGAATTCCATTTGGAATATTTCTAGAATTTTAATAAGAAGTGCATGATTTTATCATCTATATCAAAGTCTATGCAGCCATGTATATCTAGTGATGTACATTCTATATATAATCAAATTATGGCCGACTCTTTTAAAAAGAGTATCATTGTATTGCAGAAAAAATCCCAACCAAGTCCAGCTAGCAGACTGTACACCAGATTGAAGATACATCATTAATACAAGATGAAAAAAGTAAGTGTGTGTGTTTATCAAGTAAAGATATACAGATTTTAACCATATATTATGTATATCTTTTAGTAAATGAATTATTGTAAATCTGAGAATATAATGGCAACTGCTGTATCAATGTTGACATTTTAGGGGGGGGGGGGGGCAGGTCAACAGAGAATTGAAAAGTTTTACTGATATTTAATAATAAATTATGCTACGTATATTGAAAATTGTCAAACAGTGTCATGTTTTAAATTTTATTGCCTTCTTTTAGATTAATGGAGGACGAGGATAATACTATGAAAGAGATCAGATGCAAGAGCAACCGTTCCCATAGAAATACATGCAGCCATGTCAACAGAAACCAGTTTTCACCTGCCAGGTGCTGGTCACATATATATTCAACATGGGTATGCTATATAATTATGTTTTAAGTATAAGGTAGTTGTCAAGGATTTTAACAGTTACAATGAAAGTACATGTAGTAAGAAATTGCCATAATGAAACATTCTTTTTTATACATTTTAGGAACAGATTCAAGAATCAGATCCAGTTGTTTGCTGATAAATTACTGCAGGTCATTGGTATCATCTAGAACCAGGACTGTTTTAAAAATCATACTAGTATGTTTGGAACAAAATCAGGCTAGTATATGTTAGGAATTTAACCTAAAACATGATTTATGAAGGTTTTGGTCAAATTTTGGTTTACAAAATAATGTTTTTCAAACTTTCTATTCAAATTTAACAAGAACATTAGACACACATGTAATCCCAAATGCTTTTATGTTAGATTATTGCCTATAGGGTCTGTAATGATTTGTGATAATTATGTAAACAATAAAATGCTTTCTTTGGTGATATATGCGGGATATGAATGTAGCAACATTGCAGAAAAAATACATTACCCGCATTAGCGAGTTATGTAAATTTTTTTCTGCAATCATTGCTCCCTTCATTTCCTGCATGAATCAACAAAGAAAGCATTATGTTGTTTATATTTACACCTTTCTTTTAACAAATTAATAAATTGTTTGTAAAGAGTAAGTTAAATTTACTATATTATTCTTTATAATGTGCATCAGTACGTTAGCTAAAAGAAACAGCCAAATTGTCTTCAATGGGAATGTGAGTCTGATATCATCCCGATTATTTCAGTGATTTTTCTAAGGTCATTGTAGGTTTCAACTAATCGTTAAACAAGGCGTTAACTATAAGTTTCCATTAGAAATGGAGGAAAGCATACTCATTAGATGTAAATATAATTCAGTAAACATACTGAGTTCGTTTGCTCACATGAACAGATATGATTTTAAATTCCTATTCAAGAGCAAAAACAATTTGATGAAAAGTTCTTTATGTCAACATTAGGGACTTTTTTTCATCAGTATAACACCTGTACATGTACCTGGGGTTTTTTTTTATCTGAAGTTTATGATACAGATAGATATTTTTTGCCTACATCTGTAATTTTTCTGTGTAACTTTTCTGTACCTAAATGATAACTTTTTTGTACCTACATCTATAACTTTTCTGTACCTAAACAATAACTTTTCTGTAACTTTATGTATAACTTTTCTGTACCTACATCTATAACTTTTCTGTACCTAAATGATAACTTTTTTGTAACTATATGTATAACTTTTCTGTACCTAAATGATAACTTTTCTGTAACTATATGTATAACTTTTCTGTACCTATATGTATAACTTTTCTGTACCTACATCTATAACATTTCTGTAACTATATGTATAACTTTTCTGTACCTAAATGATAACTTTTCTGTACCTATATGTATAACTTTTTTGTACCTACATCTATAACTTTTCTGTACCTAAATGATAACTTTTCTGTACCTATATGTATAACTTTTCTGTACCTACATCTATAACTTTTCTGTACCTAAATGATAACTTTTCTGTACCTATATGTATAACTTTTTTGTACCTAAATGATAACTTTATTATAACTTTTTGATAACTTTTTTATACCTATTTATTTTTATGAAAAAAATAAATTGTCAATAGTTACACTCTAGTTATGACTTTTTTGTACCTAAGCAAAAAGTTACAATATAGGTATAACTTTTTGATGCTAATTTGGAACCATAATTGATCAGATGGTTCCAAATTGTGCTATCTTAGTTATGACTTTTTTGTAACTTTTTTAAGGGCTCATAGGTATAACTTTTTAGTGCTTTTTTTTGGTATGGGTATGAATCTTAAATTCACCAGATCACCTATTCTAAAAGACTTCTATAGCTGCTAATGTACAAATTTTACTCCAGCTTTTTGAATTTCAAGTTTTGTGTTTTACAGATTTATAATTCAAAGCACAAAATAAACTGTTATAATTAGTATTGGTGTTACAAGTAAAAATATAATAATCGCACATGTTGTTTTAACAAATAATTGACACTTGACAGTTTTGTGCTCCTGTTTTGAGGAGATATATACTATGAGTGGGGCTGATTGGCTTCTTCTTAGGTGTGTTGCATGCTGAGGTAGTAACACAGTCACACTTTATTTTTCACAATTTTCTTGCCCCATTTTCACATTTACCAAATAACCAGAAAATGGAACTTTTGATATCATGTTTATGATAACTGTACAGATGCACCTATACCTGACTAAAGCCTTAAAAACAATTAAAATAACAATGGTGTATGAATGAACCATGTTTTGAGTATTCATAAGAGGATAATTAATGCATTACTGACCAGTCAAAACTTGTTAAAATCAAAGAACATTGTAAAATGTCATAAAGCTGACAAGGTGTACTATTGTCTACATCCCTACAGATTTAACTAAGACTAATGTCTAAGTTTGAAGTACTATAATATGTGGTTGTACTTTATTTCCCAGTATTTCCCGGGAATAACCAGTAATTCCCGGAAATTACCAGTATTTCCCACCGTCCTGGGAAATATGAGTATTTCCCGCTTTTTTGCCAACCCTGCTTCCATAAGATCAGAGGTTGACTCGTGTGTATATAAACACAGTAAAACGTCACACAGAGACACAGGGTTGCATGCGCTACCGTACGAGTCATGCCTCCAGGCTAGGTTACTATCCCCTGGTTAACAGCGGTTAGTACACATGGCAGGGGAGTAATAAAAACGATCTTTAATTAATCCGGTCATACTGAATAAATTGGTCTGAAAATTTTGATGCTATTTCAGACATTTTCTTACGATGTTTTTATGAAATGCATTTTATTTCCCTTTTGTTTAAAACTGTGAAATAAGATTAAAGGCTACTATATGATAACGTTATTGGTTTACACCATTTATTCATTCAAACTAGCAGTAATTTTTCGACCAATTCTTCTAAGTCTACCTATCTATACTTCTTTTTTTTGCTAAAACGGGCTCCTTCGCCCTATAAACAGCATCGACCTAATTTTCGAAAAATACAGTACTCTAAATATCTTAACTAATAAAGCTTTATATCTCATTCTAGAAAAAATAATCTTACTGTGACCAGGCTACGCTCAGGTCACAGTAAGAATTCATCCCATACAGTTGCAATGTAGCAGCCGCAAAGCGAATCTGCTACATGTCGATTTTAAGTCTGTTAAAAATAATCTGCAGGGGAAAAACACATTTTCATACACAACAAACCTTTTTGAACATGCATATGAAGTTAAATCCACAAAACAATTTATTTGATAGGTCGTACCATGGCATTTTGGGATTTTACCATTAACATGGTGATCATAAACAGCGAATTTTCAAACGTTATGTTTGTTGCAAAAACAGTGAATGTGGTAAAATGGGATTATAAGAGAGCAACATTGTAGGTATTTGAGATATATCATATGAAAATTTAGGCGAGATACAGCTCGATATTTTTTTTTTATTTGCTACGAAGCGAGTATATGGGACGGATTCTATCGTTAAACTGGGTCCGAAGAATTCTGTCATTTTAACGATAGATCATTCTATCTAATCTTATTCAAACTATATATAGCTAGATCAGAGGATTGTACTGGACCTGTATCATACTTGCCAACTGACCGATTTCGTCAGGTCACACCCGATTTTTCAACCCTTCACCCGATTATTTTTTATGACCCGGTGGGTCATGCTTTTCACCCGATTTTTGTCAAACAACCCGAAAATCTCCCGATTTCCGGATTTGGTTCGTAAATTACGTTGCGCGTTTGACTTCCAGTTATGAACCCAAGCTGAGTTTGGATTTACGTAACGCGTAAACAATGCCGATGGCTATAATAGACACATTAAGTGTAATTATTATCGTGAGTTGTTTTGTTTAAGCGAAGGTTTAAATCATTAAATGTGATGGCTTCCAATAAGAAAAGGTCTTCATCGGGGCCAGCGGAATCAAAACCAACAAAAAGAAAACGATATTTTTGTACCTATCAACATATCTGGGAAAATGAATTCCCATCTATAGGTGAAACAAAGTAATCGAGTACAAAACGAGGCTTTTGCGTTCTATGTTACGCACATTTGAATATTGGATTTTGTGCCCAAAATGATCTGACTAAACATGCAAAAACGCTAAGTCGTCACTCATGTATAGAATGCTTTTTAATGCACAAAAGTCTTCCAAGTCACTTACAACTTTCATGCCATCATTTACAGAGTTTAAAAGCAAGGTTAATGTAGCAGAAACTCTTTTTGCATTTTTTTTAGCTGAACACAACCTACCATTTTCTGTGTCAGATCACTTTACAAAATTCAAAATCAGCAACTGTTAGTTAAAATGCTTCTTTGCAATAAAGTATTACACATAAGTTTTAACACATATTTCTATTGTATATACCTATGAAATGCATGATAAACATGTTGTGAATGTCGTTACGCGCTATGACCAGATTTTTTACTTTCCAAATCTGGTCATGACCAGATTTTCACATGTTGGAGGTTGGCAAGTATGACCTGTATATTATAACAATTTATTCAACATACCAGAGCAGCTGATGACAAAGATCCTTCAAGACCTACAGAGGTAACTTCTGATTTTTCTGGTGACGGAATTTTTGGTGCATCAGGAATAACAGCTGGGGCATCAACCCCTTGGACAGTGTCAGTGTTGGGTGGAGATGAGGACACTTTTTCTGACTGTGGTTGAGTATTAACTGTTTGTTGTCCACTTTGTTTATCTGTTTCGGTCCCTCCATTGGGGGATTTTCTGTCTGATGACACATCTACTTCAGGGTTCTGTTCTGTACTCTTTGATTCTAAGACTGTTGGTTGTTCTGGCCGATTTTCTTCCTCCTGAGAATGTTTAGCCTCCTCCTGAGACTCTGGATCTTCTGTTGTTGTTTTAGCATCGGTTTCAGATTCTTTATATTGTTCCACTTCTTCTTCCTTCTTTGTTATTTCATCGGATTTTAGCTCAGGTGAATCTTTATCGTTCTGGTCTGTGTCTTCATTAACATTTTCTGCAGGAGATGGTGCACGTTTGGCAGAGTCATCTTTCACTTGACTCTTTTTCCCTTCTTCATCTGCCATCTTCACAAATCGAAACGTGATGTATTACTAGTGATAACTTGATGAAACCCAAGCGAAGCACATTTAAACACAAAGATTACTCGACTTGCTTGGCAACACTGTTTATGTTTTAATGCGCATGTGCCCCGGTAGCATTCGGATAGCGCTCGCCCTTTTCCCTAACCGATAAAAAGATTTGCGGTGAAAGAAATGGCCGAGTAGTTACGATTGGCTCCGGTAGTGAAGTTGCGCATGCGCGTAAATTGTAAACCATTTCGAATATTCTCTAACACGGTAAACGTGATTTAAAACATGTAATTATTGTTATTTTTGCTATATAAACCTATTTTATTTATAGTACATGTTACAAATTAAAAACATTTGTATAGACGAAAGATTAGGACAAAAGAGGGACAGTGATATGCAGCAACTATAACGTTATCCTTTTTTTCAGAGCTTGGTAATTTAGAACGTAATTATTTTTGGAGTCTTGGTAAAACGGTAGACTGGATAGCCTGCCCTTGATTCGATTATACGAGGCGCGCAATCAGTGACAGCGAACCAGTCTAGGTAAAATGGGTAGGCAAACCCGGGCCGGGGCAAAATAAAAGCCGGGGCAGATCGATATTTTTTTAATTTTCTTTGTTATAAAAATCAACCAATCTCATTGAAATTTTCAGGATATGTCACCAATCAGTAAAACTGTCTTCGCTGTAAATATTTCTGCAAAGTATTTAGAAATTTACCGAATCAAGAATTGGTCGAATGTACGAAAAATAAAGAGTTTCTAATGATTTACGATTAAGCTCATACTTGTGTTTTCCGTGAGGAGGCTTTTCTAACTATATCATCTATGTGCAATGCCCACTGTCCGTTGTTTAAGAAGTTAAATTCAAGATGTTTATGCGTACACACTTCTTGTATTAGACTTCCATTAAAGTATAAATTCGGATGTTGATTCCTGTGTTTTTTGTTAGTTATGAGGAGAGACTCGGTTTTGGTTGGGTTAAAGGTAACAAGCCATTGTTCAGCTGTTGTTTAGCCCATATAATGATTTTTTCTAAGTCACTGTCCAGCTGACTTGGGGTCATCAACAATAACGTATAGCGTTGTGTCATCAGCAAACAGTCTATTATAATAGATGATTGGATATAGGAAACAATATCGTTAATATAAACTAGAAAAAGTAAAGGTCCTAATATAGATCCTTGTGGCACACCGGATTTTATAAAACTCCAGTCTGACTTTTCCGAATTGAGAACTGTTGTTCAAATAACTTTCAAACCTCTTTAATATAGGGCGCGTCTTTTAACCACAATGAACCGCATTGAACAGCTGTTGAACCACAATGAAACTACAATGAACCACAATGAAACCACAATGAACCTAAATTAACTTAACTGGGGTGAGAATTAGTCTTTGAAAGGTAAATAATTCCTTTCAATTTTGATTCTACCTATTTGACGGCAGATTTTATGTCAAAGAATTTTAAAATGCGGTAAAAAATTGTATTCTTTATTTGGCACATGCACAAACCTTATACCTCAATATTTTATTTATCTCATTCAATTGTACAAAACAACTTTTATACACATGTAGATAGATGTTTAAAAGAAAAAAATTAATAAATACAAGGTAAATTTTGATATTTAATATAATCATGACCTTATTGTTATTTCGAGCTTATATATGATTAGATCGGCTCTTGTAATGGATTATCTGTTTTATTTTAAAGTAATCAGTTGTTTCCCATAAACTCTAGATTATTTGATCACCCGATGAAAAAAAGGTAAATTTTACAGCATATATAAAATGTGGACAATATGGCTGCATTTTGTACCCCCCCCCCCCCTTCAGAATGGGGAATTTCGAATCACGCGTGAATACTTTGACTGCTTCTGTATAAAAATGCGTTTAATACTTTTTTTGTTAAATTGTTTTTGGTTATGCAATGGTATTACAACGCTACCTAGATATTAAATTCGCAATTTGTTTCTGTTGATTATTACTGGTTTATAAACGTTTCCCTCCATGTTTCTACAGAGAGCGTACGGAGGCATTGCATAGGGTGAATATATATTATGGATTCAAATAATGATTTACTTTTACTTTCTGAAGACTAGAGGGGGATATTATGAACTAATCAGTTAATAAGATCATTTTTTTTCGCAGTGCCTGTTTTGCCACTTTTAAAAAAGTTACTGCTTCGATATACCCGGAAGAGGATCGCAATATACTATAAAGTTGTGGTGTCATAAGGTTTACCCATGTAACAGTCCCTTCAAAGACAGATTATTTCATCACATGCTAGCCGGGGGTGGGGGAAGGGGGTGGGGTGGGGCTCTAGGGGAATTTTTTGTGTGAAATTAATATGTTTTACATGCATTTGATTCACAGTGTTTGCAATTTCAAAGCTGCCATTTTACACTCATAGATAAATATAAATTGTATTATTCATAATTTATTTATTTAATTTATTTAATTCATAATTTAATTTGCTAGCAAACATGATTTAATGACGATTGTGCTTGTTATTTTGAATAAAATAACTGATTTTTTTAAATGTCACGAGACCATGTGGTATACAAAATGATTTCAAACCAGAGTCGAAAGTGACTTGACTTAACGAATTTTAGCAATCTAAAGTAATTTTTTGTTCTTCTTTAAAAATACGACTGACACACGAGCTAATATGTCTTTTTTTAATCCATTAAAATAAAATTAAAGATGGGATTAAAGGTCGTTAGATAAAATTTGTATTCTATCACAAATATCATGAGAGATCTTATATGTATATAAAAACTCTATATATAGTTTTGGTTATCTTCAATCTAACATGTGCAATTGTCGTTTTTTATGATCGTCTGATTATTGAACTGATTTTCTAATTGTGAGTTACAGAAATTATAGCTAAATGTAGAGAATTCGTATTTATAGATAGACGCTCGTGCATTAGTTGTTAATTGCTCAGGAAAAGCAGACGTTCTTGAATTAAAACGTTTTAGCATTTCTACCTTAACCAGCGCACCACGTATATCAACATAAAATTTAAACGTTTTTGAAAAAATATTTTAACTACTAGTATTCCGCAAATATCATAGCATGAAAATTCCGCAAATATTACATTCAAAATAGTTGTAAACGTGCAAAAATCCGAATACAGACAAATATCAACCCATTTCCAATTATTTCTGCTGAAGTATATTACGATCTTCGCTGCCGGTGCATATGATCATCTCATTTATTTCATGAATGATAGATGTTTTGAATAGGAACATGTTTCTTCAGTTTGAAAAAATAATCTACAATATATAATATAATCTATAAATGATGCTATTTATCACACAAAAATTCAGTAGTCCAGCACCTCTCTGTAAATATTTCTCTATCTACCCGTTTATACATGAAATCCTTGAATACAGATTAGTATCTTTGAAAATGTAACTTTAAATCTTGATATCAGGTTATAATCGAACAAATATTTCTAGAAATAAAGTTTGATTATGATCGATAAATAGGTACATTTTGATTGTGATCAATTGACATTAGTTTCCGGTACTTGATGCATGTATTAACAAGTGTAGAGGAGGCGATGTTGTTTGGGGTTTGGAGGGATATAAGTATATTGGATGGGGGGCTATAGTTGGCAAAGGGGCAAGTTTTCTGAAGTTCCTTCTGTATTTGCCCATCATGTTCACCAAAAAGCAGTTAACCCTCTCCCAAGCCATATATGATGCGATGTTTATTGTTGGGATGAAGGAGGTGGTTCGGATGGTTACATTAAAGAACGCAGTGGATGACAAAATTCAGTAGATATCTGACTAACAAACTATTGAGTGTTTCCTTATATAGAGATGACGAGTATTTTTTAAAAGTTTCTTTAATATAAGGACAACACATTCAAGCTATAGGAATACCTCACAGATATGACTTTACATACTATCCATCTAAAAACGGAAATAAAAAAAAAATATCTGCTGTATTTTTCAAGTTTCAAATGTCAGCAATGTGTCTCTATATGTGTGTATATAAACTGTAATTTAAGAGAGAGAGAGAGAGAGAGAGAGAGAGAGAGAGAGAGAGAGAGAGAGAGAGACCAACGGTTTGTTCCCGTTTTGCACACATTTGAAAATTAGGTATCGAAAAAATGTGTGCAAAACGGGAATTTGACCAGGTGAGATAATTGCTTAATTGCTATAGTCTATATCACAGCTCCTGTAAGGGCAATTGACAATGAAATAAATAAAACATATCTACTCGCAATTGATATTTACATTTATTTTATGTTACAATATAACTTGCATAGAAGCACATTTACATAATAATTGACATCCATGTTCTGGAATTTAATTTTAAACATCGATTTGGTCATCAACAATTTCATGAATTTCTTTAAACAAAAAAGATTATTGCAAAAATGTTGTGTATGTAGTGCTTTTGTTTATCTTCCTGCCTTTAGGAAGTACACTTACACGCTACAAGTTTGAAGAGAAAATATCATATATTAGTATTTATTTATTGTTTTTGCTTACATAAATGGAGAAAATGTGTCTAGTGAAAACGCTGCTAATTATTTTTCATTTATGCTGTGGCTTGAATAATCGAAGAGAATACTATTAGACAAATTAATGTATGACGATATGATGATAAATAGGCAATTTTATATGCTTCAAAAACTGAAAATATTTTTTCACAAAACCTATCAAATGTAGAACTAATTCATACATTTTCAACCTTCTTCAGTTTGAGGTATATCGAATCAATATTTAAATTATTATTTTTGTCGGAATTTATTGAGCTGCTGATTTGAAAATTGACCCGCAATATACTATTTAAAGCGGTGATGTCGATCATAAGATCTACTGTCAAGGCTGCTACTTCGAAGATTGAAATATTTTGTGATAAAGGTCTGTTTCTTTTCATAATAATCTTTCTGTTGATACCAAACAACCAATTATAAACACGCGATTTACATATTTTGCATCTACAATGTAAGTTGTAAAAAGAGACACGGACTACCCCATATGACTGGCCGTGTAGTTTTCCCCTTTATCATATAATTATCCACTGAATCAGCTTCCAATTGGCCCGGGACCAGCAATTTTTCCTCAATTCATCGAGTTTTATATTTAAAGTAAATGGGCAAAAATGTAAAAATCAAATCATCTAATCCTTATTTTTCTTAGCAGTGAGCGGAAATTTAAGACTAAAAATATTAATTTGATCTTTATTTTATCAAATGAAAAAAAATTGTGATAGTTATTAGTCTAAAACACAACAAAATATCTATATTCTTCTTGTTTCATGGTGCTGATGAATGAATGATAAAACACAAGTAAAAATCCAGGTAA
The DNA here is from genome assembly GCF_025612915.1 of Magallana angulata. Lineage (NCBI taxonomy): Eukaryota > Metazoa > Mollusca > Bivalvia > Ostreida > Ostreidae > Magallana > Magallana angulata. The sequence goes on from NC_069116.1 coordinate 36,029,180, forward strand.
AATCTTTGACTGAAAGCAGACTATAATTGCTATCACAACACAATTCACACCTATTGTTCTATACCCAATTATCAAATGTGTGCAAAACGGGAACACACCAGTAACCGGACGTCTCGGCGAAACTCATCTGAGCATGTACACGTTCAAGTTGAATCCACACATCGATATTTATAAAGAAGTTGTGCAATTAACACGTGTATAAAGAAGAAATTGGGAGGGTGCTTAGTCAAATAAACAAACATGGCGGATAACGAGTCCGACATCATACATGGTTTGAACGTATTTTATTGTACATGTATATATGATATACAAAGGGTTCGAACACATGTTCTTGCAACTTACTAGGTTCTCACCCAATTACAAGTAATTTGCAATTGTTGTAATAACTCATGCAGCCATGTTGCGTAACCGGATAAAACTAACTTTATTCAACTTCTTACATAAGAGAGTTCCAACAATGTAACAGATCGTACACAAGATAATTCTGATTATATTACATCCTCCCTTTTATAAAATTCAACATTCTGATTTATATTTAGCTAATAATTGTGTTAATTGGAGATTAGAATGAAATACATAGTTAAGTTAATTCAAATGAGTTGTACAAATAAAATATTATCAGATCCAATGTTCAATATTGTTCTTACTGCAAATTAGGCTGGACAAATTTCAGAATGACTAGAAATACACTGACTAGTGTAACATCAACTAAACGTAATTAACTAACATAAACAATGAGTTTTAACTGACTAGGGATATTATTATGCCCTTTCACATAATAGATAATCACATGACCGCGAATCACACGGAATAGTTGGATAAGTACTTTGGCTTTGTGACGGCTCGTCCGGAACGTGTACATCTTCGCTGTGTATCTTGTGCTTGTCCCGGCTCGGACTTCTGCTCAACCTTTGGCTTCTCCTCTGGTAATGCTGGTTTAGGCTTTGCTGGTGGTAAATGGTTTGCCGATGGATTTCTCAGGATCGGAACTTCAAGAGTGGGCGACGCAAATCCTTCATGTTTGGGTTGGATCACATGCGGGTCTTCCCTTGTCTTCATCAGTTTACAGTTGTTCCTGCGGTACGTTCTTCCCTGACTGCCAGCTTCAACAATATGAGAACGTGGATGTACAGAGGCTGACACGTAGGTTGCTGGTTTCCAACCATCAGGTGTTTGAATGCGTATGGAATCTCCAAGTTCACATTGTGGTCTTGGTTTTGCACTTTGGTCATAATAGAATTTTTGCTTCTGTTTGTATTCCATAAGACGAGTAGAGACTAGGTTTGGTTCTATAATGCATGGCTTTCGCAATGTGTCACTGATGGGTATCAGTGTCTTAGCTCGCCTGGACATAAGACGTTGCATTGGTGATCCGATTTCGTTATCCCTGGGGGTGTTGCGTAGATCAAGTAGCCCTAAGTACATATCATCTCCAGACTCTGTGCATTTCTTTAAGATGTTCTTGATTGTTTGTACTGATCTTTCTGCAAGTCCATTTGATTGTGGATGTAATGGTGATGATGTGACATGGTCGATCCCAAATGCTCTTGTAAACTCTTTGAATTCTTGGCATGCAAACTGTGGACCATTGTCACTCACTAATATGTCCATTATACCATAACGAGCAATACACTCCTTGATCTTTGTTATGACAGTTTTCGCTCTGGTGTCCCTTTCTAACTCTGCTACTTCAATAAAGTTTGAATAGTAATCAACTAGGATGAGGAAATGACGATTATCAAGCTCAAATAAATCCAACTTTGCTCCACGGAAGTGAAGGTATAGGATGAATCATCATTGGTTCCCTTTGTGGTTTGTTTCTATGTGTTAAACATGCACTGCATCTGCTGACAACATCTTCAATCTGTTTGTTCATTCCTGGCCAGAACACTAATTCTCTAGCTTTCTGTTTGTTCTTAAGGATCCCTTGGTGAGAACTGTGGATTGTCTTCAATGTTACTGTTCTTAGTTCTGACGGTATGACTGTACGCTCCCCACGATAGATGAGTCCATTGTAAGTAGATAGTTCATCACGAAAGTCCCAAAATGGCATGACTTCAAGTGGTACATCACATTTCCTCTCTGGCCATCCTTGGCAAATAACTTGTTTCAGAATTTGTAGCTGTTGATCTTTCTTCGTAGATTCGACTAGTGTTTCATGGTTTGTATACGATAAGGTTTCAGCTACCATGACCATCATTTCATCATCTATCAGCCTTTCGTCACTGTTCTCTAATGGTAGTCGGCTCAGACAGTCTGCCAATCCAATTTCTTTGCCTTTAATGTAGATGAGATTGAACTCATAAGGCTGTAATCTTAACATCATTTTTTGTATCCTCATTGGTGCTGTATGAATGGTTTTTTTCATGATGGCTTCCAGTGGTTTATGGTCAGTTTCTATTGTCACATTAGACTTCCCATACAGCAGTTTGTGGAAAATTTCACATCCGAATACTACCGCCAACATCTCTTTCTCGATTTGCGCGTATCTCTGTTCTGCTGAGGTTAGAGCTCGAGATGCATAGGCCAAAACTCCATTTTTCTGCAAAATCGCTGCTCCTAAGCCTTTCATTGATGCATCAACGGTAACAGTCACTGGTCGAGTGGCGTCAAAATACTTCAAGACATCTGTAGAGGTAAGTGCTTTCTTGACATTAGTGAATGCTTGTTTCGATTCAACGTCCCAGTCCCAAGTTTCACTTGTTTTCATTTTCCGTAGCGGAGCTGTGAGTTCACTTAGTCTTGGAATAAACTTGGCAAGGTAAGCTAACATACCAAGTACTGTCTCAAGTTCCCCTCTGTCTTCTGGGTCCTTCATCTCAAGAATTGCTTTTACTCTGCCTGCTGATGGTTTCAAGCCTTCTCCTGTGAGACGATGGCCAACATAGTCAACTTCCGGTTTCACAAGTTCACACTTAGCTGAGTTTAACTTCAATCCGATGGTTCGGGCTTTTTCCAATACCTTTTTGGGTCGGTCAGTGTGCTCTTCCAAGGTCTTTCCGTGAACTAATATGTCATCTATTACGATTTCTACTCCTTCCATGCTGCCAAAATGAGTCACCATCTCCCTCTGAAAAACTTCACCGGAACATTTCAACCCCATTGGAATACGAAGGTATCGGTATCTTCCAAAGGGTGTGTTAAATGTTGTTAACATAGAACTGGTCTTAGACAATTTGATCTGATAGTAGCCCATGTTAGCATCCAAGGTTGAAAAATACTTGCTTCCGTGCAATCTTGTCACACTATCTTCGATACTGTTCATTGGATAATGTTCACGCATAATTGCCTTGTTGAGATCTGATGGATCTTTGCAAATTCGCACGCGGCCATTTTTCTTCCGCACACATACCATACTGTTGACCCATGGAGTCGGTTCTGTTACTGGAGATATGATGCCACAACGAACTAAGTTGTCAAGCTCAAATTTTACTTGATCACGAATAGCTACTGGAATAGCTCTTGGTGCGTGAATTACGGGTGCCACTGTTTTGTCGATTTTTATTTCGTATTCGCCAGGAATGCATCCAATGTCCTGACCAATGACATCTGCATAGTCTTTCCTTAATTGCTCAGTAGCGGTACTGACATTGACACTGTTAACTCTTGCGATCAGGCCAAATAGAATGCTGTCTTTCCTACCAAGTAACTGTAAGGGTCGAGGATTGTCAATCACTTGGAAACTAACTAGTCTTTCTGTGTCCTTGTATTTGCATGGTAAGCTTATCTGTCCAAATCCTTTAACTTTGGTGCTTACGCCATTGATAATAACGTTACTATCAGTGATCGGAGCAACGGACAAAAATTTCTCGGCACTTGTTTTGGATAATATGTTGCACTGTGCACCGCTATCAATGTCCAAGGTTAATTTCTTGTTGCCAATGTCAAATGTAACTTTCCAATCACCGGTTGACTCTGAATTAGTATCTGTACTCGCGGTCCACACATCTTGTACTGTGCACTGATTAAACATCTCTTCTAGCTCAGAGTTGTCATGAGGTGTATTGTCTACCGCATAATATACTCGCGAACGCCGCGGAGGGTGTCCTCTTCCTCTGAAATTTCTCCGACTTCTCTGATGACCTCTTGGTGGTGCTGCACGACTTTGACATAGGTTTGAATGCTTAAAGTGTCCTTTCTGCCCACAGGCATCACAATGCTTGTTAAATGCTGGACAATGTCCTTTAATATGATGTTTGCTGCAATTTGCACAATACGGATGCGTACCTTGGTATCTGCTTCCTCCTCTCTGCCCTCGCTGCACTGGTTGTCCGAATGTCCTTGGTTTCTCGTAGCTTGTGTTATATTTTGTGTTCGCAAAATTTACTGATGGGTTTTCAGCGTCCAAATTTTTCAAATGCACGTTGGTCAATTCGACTTGACGACAGGTTTGAATGACCCTATCCAGGGTTAATTCGCCAGCGGGAATTTCCATTAACTTCTCTGAACATTTCATATCATTGACACCGTTAATTATCATGTCACATATCAACCCTTCTTTCTGCTCTCCGTACTCACAAAATTCAGCTTTACGTTTCAGCTCGGATATGTAATCCATTATTGTATTTTTGCCTCTCCTGGTTTTCAAGAATTCTTGCCTTTTAATGTTTCGATAGTTATGGACCCCAAAGTGACGATCGAACTTCTTGAATACTGTCTCTAGATCATGTTCATTCTCTCCCGGTTGTGCCTCGATGTTGTTGTCTCTGTCCTCTTCTATTTGTGGAGCCCATGTGAACGAATCGTAGATTTTCACAGCTTCCCGGCCCATGTTAGCTAGTAATAATCCTACTTTCCTCTTACCGGGTTTGTCGTCCAGTCCCAGAGCATCTAAATGGACAAGAAAGTCGCGCTTGTAAGCCTCCCATTCTTTCGCTCCAGAGTTAGATTCAGCTATAATAAATTCTGGTAAAGTTTTGATACCGCTGTGTGACATGGTGTCAGAAGTGGGATAAAGTTAGTTTTATCCGGTTACGCAACATGGCTGCATGAGTTATTACAATTGTCATAAAACACGGTACAAGTATATACACATATATTGAAAAAATGGTAAATAACAAAATAATATACTTATATAAATCTGCGATAATTGATTATAAAGTTCTGCACAGCTGTGAAAATTCTAACACTAGTTTTATAATCTAGGTTGTCATTACTCCATAGGAAAGTATGCGAATCTATAATGCCTAAATTTTGTATTTGGAATAGTTCATTAAATAAGATATTCCTTGCTTTAGAAAATAGTTTGCAAACAAATAAAAAATGATGTACATCTTCTTTCTTTCCGCACATGCAATTTGGAGACTCAACAATATTTCTTCTGTGTAAATCATAATTTAGTAAACAATTGTGTCTTAATTTTGTATGAATGATATTAGCTACTCTTTTACCATGAAGAAAATATTTAGGAACTTTTGAATCACTGCTATTATTAGAGATGCTTCTTTGAAACTGGCGGATGGATGTTGATTTTTTAGGTGGAAGCGCCTATTGCAATTGCTTTCATGACCCTCTACGTCAAAGGTCAAATTCCTGCCCTTTTTCGTGGTAAATCTATCGGATGTTATTTAAACTAATGGCACACAACTCTCTACCCCCCCTCCCGCTGTTTGACCCCCGTTTAAACATCGTTTTTGATAATCAGAACTGTGGTATGTCTCTAAATTTTTACTTCATCGTTTTTGTGATCGGCTTTAATAATCCATTGAAAATGCCTATAGCAAAGATAGCAAGTGGAAGATCTAGGAGTTTACGTTTTTGATAGTACAGGAACGAACGATAACTATTGCGATGGTATGCGACATAAACAAAGGATAAGCACGGAGTCGGATGCCTGTAGATGAAATTGCGAGGGAAAAAATAGTTAAATTTGAAATTGCGTGTTTATGAGTATAGAAGGAAAAATTGATAGGGAAACATGCAGGTGATGAAAAAACAACGGTATGTATTAATCTATTTAAAAAAGATTATTAGAATGATACCATGCCTATAAATTATTTGTAAACATACCAACGTTTCGCGTAGTAATCTCAGACAATACTGCATAATTATGCAGTGTAAAATTTTTGTCAACAAACCCACGTTGAGAACAACTGGTGACTGTCCATCTTCGACATAGTAAGGTAAGTTAGGTAACTAATGTGTTATTTCTCATTGTATAAACGTTTGCCTCATCATTTTAGATTTTCATGTTACAATAATGGTGATAACGTTTTCTTGATCGAGGAGCTGGTACATTCTTAATCCGAAACTTGTATATTGTGACGTGCGGGGGAGACATGTCACAATATAAAAGCGGGGGTTAGAATCAGAGAAATCTCGGATAAGTACATAAATGTTATGAAAGAATTTATATTGTTTGTGTTAGGCATTCATCGATAATTCTGAAATGTCGGTCTATAGTTATGAATACTGTACAAGGCGAGGCCTATAGGATTTCTTTAAAGATTAAAATTTAGCACAATGGAATCGCATATTACGGAAGAAAACGTTTCCTTTTTTTAAACCTTTAATAGTTTGTGACACCTATAGGTTCATATGGTGATTTTATAATACTTTACGAACTGCACTCTATGATATAGGGTTCATTCAATTTGCTTACAAAAAATTACAATATTCAGCTTGGTTTTAAAATGACTCATGAATAATGCAAATGATTTTCTCTAAAAATATCTCAAATATAGCTTTTAAGTATAATAATACAAGATGCAATTGATTGGTTGATATAATAAATATTACAGATAGGCTATTACAAAGATATTTAATTGAACATTTAAAAAAAGTTAACATGATTTATCCTTTTACCTACTGTATTAACTTGTATATCAGAATTACGTTATCATTAGGCCTACTCTATAATGAAAGTGACTAAAATTTCCTATGGATTTTTCTCTACATCATAATTTATATGATAGTGTTGATGACTGCATCTTTTTTTTTTTAATTTTAAAATGTTCAATTCATGAGAACTTGGTCTATATACCAGTATATCTTTGATCTACCATGTTCATGATTAATTGCAATTCCAAAAAGACTCAATCATATACCTGACAATGATTATAGATAATAACCTTACATATATCTATTTGTTCTATATGTATATGTTCTTTCAGATGAATGTCAAGAAACTGATTAACATTAATTGACAAGAGGAGAAAATGAGAGCCCAACATCATTCTTCATCTCTGGTGAAGGGGAGAGTTTGGGCGCACAGCAAAATTCAAGCAAAACAAAGAAAAAGACGGATGCTATAAATGCGGTGTTGGCTTCCCAATTCAGCGCTTTTAACTTCTAAATGGAAGCAGGGCATCTAAAATATACTGGAATCCTCATCTTAATGGCCTTAACACCATTTTCAAGGCTAGTAAATACAACTAAATTTAATTACGATATACCCCGTGGTTTTCTTGTTTAAGTATGAACTAATTATACCCATGCTCGGAAGGAGAAGGGGTATATTGTTTTACCCTTGTGTGTCTGTTTGTCTGTAACACAAATTTTGTCAAAGATAGCTCAGCAAAAATTGCAGATGCTTGGAAATTTAATCAGTCTTTGTTAAGGCATGCCATACAGTAGGATTCATTTTTCAAAATATTGTTTATCAACTTCCCGTTACATGTAATGTTAACTATGTTTTTTTGTATACACACCAAAGCAGGGGTATCACTAGTAAGCATCAACTCACAGATATCTTGTTGTCATATCTTTAATAATATAATAAATATTCTTGTTCTAAATGCAATTATAAACTGAAGAATTTTGGAGAAAAAACTTTCATTTACAGTTCAATCACTATATTTTCCATTACTTGTATGCAATATACCGAAATAACCTTACAAATATTGATAATTCATATCGTGTGATCTTCTTATATATCTTATCCTTTATTTGCAAAATACATGTATACTTTTGAAAATAAATTATTTAAGGTAAAACACACATAAATTTAAAATATTTTATAGATGAATTTTATTTTTAAATCCATGTTTTCTTTATTCAAGTATATTGTAATGAAATATTGCTTGATAACATATCCATTATTCATTTTCATCAACACATTTTAGAATATCCTGCTGAAATTGGTATAATGGATGCAAGAAAACACTAGTGAATTGAAATTGTTGTTACCACAAATGGCACACTCCGGGATTACACGCTTTCCAAAAACACAAATTATGGCATGCAGCTATAAAGGGATTCTTTGGAAGTCTATGTTCTGTAATAGGGATTTTCTTTTGAAGATTCCATTAGTATTAAAATAAAAACTTAAAAGTTAAATGTTCAAATGTATTCAGTACTAGAGACCTGTGATTTGACAGTACAACATGAAGCAATTGTAAAGGACACATAGTTTGTACATTATTGAATATCAATCTATATGTAACCGAGCAGTAAGGAATTCCAAAAGACAGCCGTTTTGTTTAACAGATTTATTAAACGTTTTAAAGCATTGACCTATAAACAAAGAAAAATACATTAGACAAAATACAATTTTACATGTACATTCAATATGTTTTAGTTTCGATAATTCGTTGATAAAAATGCAACCGTTACTTCAGTATTCATTTATATGGTAAAACATGTTTTGTAGCAATTTAATATTAGAACTTACAAACAAGTTTCAAAAATTACAATGGCAAGATTAACTGCAAAAATACGATAAAGTATAAACCTTGCAATTAAAATAATATGCCCTAATCACTATCATGGTAGTAAAGAAATATATAACTAAATATGATATTAACCTACCACAAGATGCAGCTGATATACACTGGATTGTCCGACGTCGTTTAAAATGAAATACTGCCCAATTGGACTTAGGTTGAACGGTTACTTATACTAATAGAGAATCAAATCTATTGGATAATAATATGAACCAATGAAATTAAAGAACCATACGCGCGCAATAAAACTTTAGATGAATAATATTTAAGAATGTACTGCACAAAACGAAAATAGAAAATCCAAAAACGAATAAATACATATGAAATAGATTGTAATAATCTGTTCTACCACATATAGTTATCCCTAAATTACTTGGCCTTTATATTGTATTGTAATTCTCAACATTTACATATACGGTTGATCTTTGTATAATTTGTTTGGTGTACAGTACAGTAAGTAAATACATTCTTTCAAAGTTTTAAACATTTGTCAACAAAATGTATGAACTGCAATCTGAGGATCATTTAGAGGTCTGCAATTCTCCACAGTCATATAAAATGACTTTGAAATCATCCTGTTACTGTTAAACTTGAGAATATATTAAGATAACTTCAAAATCTCTTTATTGATTACCTTGTTTACTACACATTGTCCAGATATTTTGTGTATTATTCTATAAAGCTGATTTCTCAACAGCTGCTCAATGGCTACTGCTTCTCAGGTAAGCAAAATGACACACAGATTACTTGATTGTGTAAAATACTGTAATCAAGTGATGTTCAAATATAACTTCTGTATTTTGGTGAAACATTATTGTAAAGAATAAAATACTGAAGTTTCAGAAGTTCAGTTAACTAAATTCTAATACTATAATATTCTTTCATCATTTTGATGTCAAAATGACTATTTTTAATAAATCGGCATAATAAATGAAAATGTATTCCTGTAATTTCAGCTTGCATATGAGTATCAACTGTTATATGAATGTACTTAACAAAATAAATATTTGGATGTTTAAATTGCTTTTCTCATCTAATCTTTATTTAAGGCATGATCCAGATTAATGTGGTGCAGTAGCTGAGTATTTCCACATTTACTACATTTATATACCTTAACTGACATATTAGAATAGTGTTTTCTGTTATCAAACTAATTCTTAAAAATGAAATAGTTATAACACTATGACATTGACAACTTGCGATCATGCTTCCGCCTATCAGTACTTTCAGTACTCTGATTAATATCCGAATTTAGTGAGTTCCATTTGCCTATAGCATCTGGAATAAATGATTTTTTTTATATGTATCATACTTAACTCTAGGAGGTATATAATTGTCTTCATAACGAGTATTGTAGCGAGATTTATCTTTCCTATAAATGTTAGCAATATCACCAAGATACTGTGGTACAAGATTGTAATGAATTTTGTACATAATCGTTAGTTTAGCTATTTCCCTTCTTTTAGATAGAGAGTCCCAACCCGTTTCGAAATACAATGATTCCCTTGAGGCCAAAATTGGAAGTCCCGTGACAATTCTTGCAGCGTGTAACTGTACTTTTTCTAACTTTTCAATTTCTGCGGAAGAACAACCATCCCATACAACAGAAACATATTCTAATATTTGCCTTACAAAAGTTATATATAATTTTGATAGTTTGTCTCTGCCTAAAGTAAATTTAAGTTTCTTAAGTAGTCCTAATTTTTTACAAGCGATGTTCACTATATCATTGATGTACACAGACCACTTCAAATCATCAGAGAGCGTTAGGCCTAGATGTTTATGACAAGAAACAATATCTAACTGACAATCTTGAAAAAAAAAAACAGTTCTGAGGTTACATTACGTTTTAATTTGCTAAAAAATATAACTTTGGTTTTATTAGGATTTTTAAGTAACCAATCATTGGACCATTTTCCTAATATTCTAAGGTCATGATTTAACACATTTTCTACATTTCTTAAGTTTTTATCTGCATACTGGATTGAATTATCATCTGCGTATAATCTACAAAAGGACAACATATTTTGTGCAACATCATTGACATGAATTAAAAACAAAAGGGGCACAAGTACAGATCCTTGTGGCACTCCAGCATTAACACTTAAGCTGGATGATAATACATCTTTATACATCACTTTTTTAGATCTGTTACACAAATAGCTGCTAAACCATTGAAAAGGATCGCCACAAATACCGTAAGTTTGTAATTTAAAAAGAAGCCCTTCATGCCAAACTCTGTCAAAGGCTTTTGATAGATCACAAAAAACAATGCAACATGATTTACCCTCATCAATATTCTTAACAATACTATGATATGTCTCAATTAACTGGTACACTGTTGAGTGACCGGGTAAAAAACCGGACTGGTATTTATAAAATAATTTGTTACTATGGAAATAATCATAAACATGTTTGAAAACAATTCTCTCCATCATTTTACTTAATACACAGCTTAGTAAAGAAGTCTATAATTACATGAGAGTGATGGGTCCTCTTTTTTAAAAAGAGGTAGAACATGGGCCATTTACCAACAATTAGGAAATGATCGTTCTAAAAGAGACTTATTAAAAGGCTTGCATATTGTAAACATAGTTGATTTTAACATTTTGTGACTAATACTATCAGGTCCAATAGCTTTGTTGACTGGCAAAACAGATATAATATCAGTCACTTCAAACTCTTCAATAAAAATGTTGTCTAAAGTTTCATCACATTGTAAGTACAATTCTGGTAACAACTTTACCGGTAGTCAGAATATTCGATATAGATGAAAAGTATTATCAACATCAGAAAACGCTCTTTTAACATTATTTTTATCATCTGTGTACTGTAAAGGTGGAATTTCACTGGTTGTTTTTGTTTGGAAAACGTCTTTAAGAAGTTTCCAGTATAATTTGTTATTGCTTTTACTGGAGTCATCAATAAAAGTTTCAATGTTGTCGTAGTAGTTAGAAAATGCTTGCTTTTTCATGTTGTTGACTTGATAACTTTTTTATACTTTGACCAATCACAGATTTTGTTAGTTTTCATTACAATGTTACGTAGACGATCTCTAAGTATTATTTGTGACACGATGGCGGTGTTTTTCTTTGAAGTTTACCATTTTGTATTAACAACACAGTGCAAGGCTACTGGGGCGAGCTATTTGCTGTACTGTATTACCTGATAAGCCGTGCGGTATTTGCCAATAAACCGTTCTGTATTAGCCAACTGTACTGTATCTTAAATACAGAACGATCTAAATATAAATCAATGCAACAATAAATGCAACATATTTAATTCTAATGTCAATTTTAACAAAATCAATATGCAAATGATATTCAAAACTACAAAAATATACAAAGCAAGAGAAAGAGTATGGGTCCTTATCAATAAAAAATTCCCAAGAAAATTATGACTTTTTTACATTCGGGACACAGCACTTAATTGATTCCACTGACAGTTACTAGTATTTAGATCCTAACGAAAATGAAGATACGCCATTTTTCAAACACATTCAAGGCCCATTTTGTATTATATTATGAGTTTCGGTTTTCCTGACCTTCAATAAGATTTCTTCATTGCGTGGACCCTGAGGTCCACGCAGAAAATATATAAGCGAGGTTAAACCGGATGCTATGGGGAAAATTCAGCCTGCGCATGAGGTAGCCTGGTTCCTGTGCGTATTGGGTAGCTCAGGGAACCAGGCTAGTACAAGTTTATCTGAATCGGGATCGGGATTCCATACCATATGCACACATAAAGTTCAAAGGCGCTGTAATTGTAATTGTGAAGTAGTCGGTAAACAGTAGTCAATACAGAAACAAAGTATTCCTTTTAAAGAAATAACCGGCATGTGATATGAACTGTCAGTATTATGAAATAAGTTAATGTTATTAAAACTACAACATGCATCAAATGGCATAATTTGCAATGTTTTGTTGTTTTCCGTATACACATGTAACTTAACTTTACTTTTATAGTAGGCGAGGCTAGAGTACTTCCCGATTAAAAATTTTTAAGCATTTAAGTGTGATTGAATAATTATGTCACTGTATAAAAGTTTAAATCTCAAAAAAAATGCATCAAAATATGAAATTAATCTAAACAAAGCTGTCACTGCATAGTTAACAAAGTAGTGCGAATCGTAATGTGTGCACAAATAGTAGAATTCGTCGAATGCCTGATACTATACATGCAGACTTCATTAATAGATAGATCATAATTATTTTAGAAGTATGAACCCTTTAAATTCTGAGATAAAAAGTCAGGGCTATACATATGTACGTAATCCAACGTACAAATTTAGTGGTTAAAAGCAGAGGGCTAGAGTCGGTGGAATCTCTGATAATCTTAAGGCTTTCACGTTTCGTTGGAAACACATGCAAATGGTCCACGTATTGTACTCCTTTTTTAAAGGACAACAACTTGTTCCTTATCATTTACGGCTGGTCCAAATCTAGAGGCAGTGTTTTCTTTCACTTTGCTCTGATGAACGTCACAGTCCATAAATAGTCAAAATATTCCAGCAATCAAAGTCGATCAAACAGCTTTCTGCAGCGCCCGCATTCGAATCTGCGCAAAAACGAAGAATTTGAAGCCCTTCAAATACGTGATGCATGATGCTCTGTATCTATATTTTCGCATATCTGCGATAAGGTAATATCGTCTACCTCGTCCATTAGGAAATCAAAAGAGCTCATCTCCAACTTACCCTTGCTGTGGTCATATCTAAACTGAATGCTGATACAGTCTCACGCGATCTGCGGAAATTGTGTAATAATCATCTAACTCCAATACACTTATTGACCCGGGAATACACAGGTGTTTTCGATATAGGAAGAAGTGAAATTTACATGACACTGCTATTCAGTTAGAAGTCTCATATGCTCAATCGTGTCACAAATCATTTAGAGAACTCGACAGTTTCTCTATGTTTGATACAAATTTGGGAGTGGACTCGTGCTACGCACTCGTCCACCCCCAAATTTGTATCAAACATAGAGAACCTTCAAAGAAAAACACCGCCATCGTGTCACAATCCTAATTGTAGAATCGAACCATGGCTTATCCCTAGGTCGAACAGTAATAGTTTTTTCTGGAATGCATTCATGTACGCATTTAAGGAAATAAATGGTAAAACTTTCAGCATCAACAGAGACGTTACTGGCTTCAGATATAAGAGTTGACTAGTTACTATCCATAATCAAAAGATATAACCTATCAAAGTCAGCACTTTTATAATCCCAAAGTTTACGTTTGTACGCCCGACATCATACATGTACGAGTATTATAAACACAAGTTTAGGTGACACGGAACAATTTTTTTTATACAAATCGTTGTAGCCAGGGGATGTGCATCTTCGCTAGCCAAGGGTTTTCGGTCCACTTTGCTCCCCATAAACCCTTGGCGGATTTCATTGCGAAAACTCGGTGATGTGGTGGCGCTATCTAGCGAGCAACTTGAGTTGCGCCCCTTGCATATTTACATTTTAATCGAATTAAACAACGGGTTATATACACACTACGGCATTAATACAACTTGAAAACATGTTGACTATCGAATATCGGAACATAATTAACGATGCTATTAAATACGAATTAAGTTATAAACTAGGGAAAGCATGGAATGTTTTATTCATAGTGTTTTGTAAGGACCTGTACCAGGAGTGAAAAAGTCGCGATTTATATCAAAGCTTTCATGTCATAAAACCAGGTATCGTTGTCGTAAATATTGTGAACCAAAGAAATTAAATAAAATAAATCTCATTGAAGCTTTAAAAGCAATATCCATAAGCAGGAACGTATATACTAACGGGATGGGCAGCTTCTACATTCGCCATGTTTACTTCCCATGCTATCACGCGAGCCTTGACAAGTTTGTAGAACTATGTTCAATCCCAGTAAAATATATAGGTTTTTTAAGCGATCTGGTTAGACCATCGTTGGCGAGGCACTGTACTCATTCATTTTCATTCATTTTATTTATTCTCATATTGTATAAAACAACATAGAGAAAATATACAATACATACAATATTAAACAAAAAGCAAGAGTGTATACTGTACACATCAACCTGGAGAGTTGACTCTCTTATTAATGATATTGATGAATTTACATAAGTTATTAATAACAGCTAATTTTTTACATGAAAATAATTCAAAAAATTTGAAAGCATTTGGTCGTCTAAAATACATTGATGGTAAATAAGCTTTTCTATATTCTTTCAATTCTGGACATATCATGATATAGTGATATTCGTCGCCAATGTTATTTTTACATAAATTACAAAATCGTTGATTTCTAGGTACATTGTTCCATCTGCCTGTCTCAATTGGCAGTTTATGGTTGCTTGTTCTAAATCTAACTAATGTAGTAATGTTATTCATATAAGCACCAGAGTTTATGTAATTTCTAGGTACAAAAGTGTTATTGGTAAACAAGTTATAGATCAATCCTTTACTAGATGCGTTACAATCAGAGACCCATTTTTGTTGAAATTGGTCAATCAAAGTTTGCTTAGCAACATTTAAAATCCGTTTTTCATTTTCTACATTATGCGTCAACCAGACATAGCTTAGACCACATTCATGTAAAATATTCTGTATACATTCAACCCATTTGAAATTATAATTGTTGGTTTGTGTTAGGCTATGTAAAAAACTATACAATATATATGACAATTTTGATTCTTTACCTTTCAACAATCTTATCCAAAAATTCAACATTCTAATTTTTGCTTTCACACACAATGGATATCTAGCAAGTTCACCGTAGATCATAAAATTTGGTGTGGACGTCTTAAGACTAAGTATAAGTTTACAAAATTTAAGATGCAATTTTTCAATGATACATAAATTTTCAAAAACCCCACAATTCAGAACCATACAGTAAAATTGGAACAACCATTTTGTCGAACATATCAAGTTGACAATCAATCGATAGATTTAATTCTCTTGACTTTTTAATTATTGCGTACATAGCTCTGGTAGCTCTAGTCACTACATATTTCCTAGTACTGTAGAAAGAGCCTGTTCTTGAAAAGATAACTCCTAAATATTTAAATTCCTTGACGATTTCTATTTCCTTACCATTGTATAAAAATGATACATTTGAGGTTTGTCTACCTTTGCCAAAAATAATAATTTTAGTTTTCTCAACATTCACTTGTAATTTCCATTTTTCACAGTACATTTGAAAACAATGAAGCTGATATTGTAGATCATCTTCGGTTTCGGACATCAGCACAGTGTCGTCTGCATACAACATAATCATAATTCTTAGATAACAATTTAAATTTTGTTCAATTTCTTTAGACAGGCTTTTTAGTCCTATGACATTTTCATGTGATAAAAAATCTTCAAGATCATTAAGATATAATGCAAAAAGAAACGGAGATAAGTTTTCTCCCTGACGGACACCATTTTGACAAGGGAAATATTCGGAAAAATCATTATTATAAAATATTCTTGATCTACAGCCATTATACATATTGACAACAACCCTTAAACATTTCCCTTTAATTTGATATTCAATGAGTTTTTTCCATAATCCTATTCTCCACACTTTATCGAATGCAGCTTTAAAATCAATAAAAGCACAGAAGAGTTTCTTTTTCTTAAGTGAAAAAAGTTCAATCAGGGAGTAAAGAACAAACATATTGTCAATTGTAGAATAATTTTCTCTAAAACCACTCTGATTTTCCCTGATAAGATTAACATTATCAGCAAAAGTAGTTAACCTTCTACACAATACAGAAGTAAAAACCTTTCCTAGACAGCTCAAAAGAGTAATCGGACGGTAATTTTGTGGGTCAACATAACTACCCTTTTTCTTATATATTGGTTTTATGTTTCCGACCAACCAGGCTTCCGGAATAATACCAGTATCAAACACTAAATTAAAAAGTTTAACATATAATGGTATCATGATATTAATGGATGACTTAATATATTCATTAACAACAGTATCTGGTCCCGGCGATTTGTTATTTTTAATAGTTTTAACAACCTCAAGAATTTCGGCCGCGGTAACTGGGTCATATAGCAAAGAGTTACAAAATGTATCTTCGCATCTATCATTGAAGGAAGAATAGTCTAATTCAATATCTAAATCATGTTCGTTCGCGTTAACAGTTTTAAAATAGTCATAAAAATCTACTATGTTAATATCGTTAGATTCGTTACAGCTTTTATCATTCACGAGTTTCCAGTATTCTCTTGGATTTGAACTTCTTAATGTTTTAATGTTACGCTGTAGGTTATTTCTATAAACTTTGTAAGATTTATTTAATATGCGCTTATATTTTTTCTGTGCCCCTTGCAGCTCGGATTTAAACACGCTGGTTCCATATAACTTGAATTTGCGTCTAATTTTCCTACAATTTTTTCTTGCTGTGAAACAATCCGCATTAAACCATTGTTTTGTTTTGCTATTTCTAACCGAAGTTTTATTGCGCGGTAAAAATGTTCCAAAAGTGGTTTTGGCTGAGGATAATAGTACATCAGCTAAACTATTGAACAAAAAATCTACATCTTCCTTCTGTATTTCGACAGAGTCGCGTACTTTATCATCTATAGTTTGTTCAATACTTAATAAATTTAATGTATTTATATTTTGGCAAAACTCGCTCGACTTGGTTTGATCCCATGATCTGATTCTTTGTGTAGGATTGACATGATATGATATATCCTTATAATTTTCGTTATTTAACATTTCACAGCTTAACTGACAAGTCAATGGCATGTGGATATCAGAGTACAGACAGTTAAAATCTAATACTTCAAAATGTTTAACAAACTTAAAAAATCTGCATTACAAATAAAATAGTCAACAACACTTGATCTTGTAGTGGTAAAATTCCCACTATCTGCATCTCCGTTAACTCTTCCATTCATTATATATAAACTATTTGTTTTACAAAAATTCAACAGCTGATTTCCAAAAAAGTTTGTTTTTTATCACAACTTTTTCTATCAATATTAATGTTAAAAATATTCAACTTGTTTACATCAGTTAGGATATCACACTCTGTGTCTATCGATACTTCAAAATTTGACAAATCACTTTCCTCAAAAAAATCTTTCTTGTCAGATACTCTAGCGTTGAAATCGCCTGTTAAACACACATAGTCAAACTGAGAAATTAAATTTAAGTACTCAAGTTCTATTTCGTTAAATGCTTCTGATGAACTATAATTTGAACATTGAGGTGGGATGTATACAAAACCAAATAAAACATCGTTCTCACAATCAAACAATTCACCCTTCACCCTAAACCAATAAACATATTTACATTCTGTTTCTATAGGCGTAATACATTTAGATAAGTTTTCACGGCACCCGACGACGATACCACCCGACCGGATTCGCGCACACACCTGTCTATTTTTCGCAAACAATACGTAATTGTCCAGTTCGATGGTGTCCAGGTCGTCTGTTTTTGTTTCGGTGAAGCACAATAGATCATAACGGTTCACTAGTTCTATGAACTCTGGATAGTTGAGACGTCTGTTGATACCGCAGACGTTTATGGATAATAGTTTGAGAATATTTCCAGAATATTGTAGGTTAACATCATCAGAAGTATCAGTCTGAGAATAGTTAAGAGAGTCGGTGCCATAGAAATCATGCTGGTCATCAATCACGTTTTCATCGCGCCCTCCATGGTTTCCCTATCTCCTCTGTCCTCTGCCTCCTCGACCTCCGCCCCTGGGTCTTGGTGTGAACGTCGGTGCCGCTGCTGATAGCCGTCTCGATTCGGTGGGCCCAGAACGTGTCGGAGGATCTAGTTGTGGGTTGTTTGTGTCATCTTGGGGTGGTGGTGTGAATAATTCGCCATCGATGTAAAGTTTGTCATATATGAGTTGGGCCCGCTTCTGTTGTCTTTTTGCTGATTTATAGTAAGGATAGAGTAGTTTTCTCTTCTCATTAATTTCACGCGGAAACTGTTCGTTAATTCCATAATTTCTATTTTGTTCTCCTTTTAACTTAGTAAAGGCTGCTTTCCGCACTAGTTCCCGTTCCTTAAATTGAACAAACTTCGCAATGATGGGTCTCGTTTTTCCGTGCACCCTGCGCCCCATTCTATGAACTCGATGGAATTCTACGGTGTGCCTTATTTCTAACTTTTCTGCAATGAACTCTTTTAACTTGTCTTCACAATTTTCGTTATCTGTTTCGACAATTCCATGAAAGATTAAATTGTCCCTCATGCTCCGTGACTGCAGGTCGACATGTCGTTCATTCAAATCATTCATTTCACAACTTAATTTTTGCAATTGGGCAGAAAGAGTGGCGTTAGTTGTTTCAAGAGTTTGTATGCTCTGTAATTTTGTTTATACGATGTTTTTCCAAAACGTTTGTTTTACGTAATTTTATGCAATGAATGTATCATTAGATTATAAATGTGTCATGAAAGGATAACTTAAAAAAAATAAGCAAATAAGCAAAAACGTTTTTTTCCAATATTAGAACAATCAGAAAATATGAAAAAACTGTTAAACCAATCATCTATCATAAACAGCAGAAGACAAGCGCCGAATCTGAGGAAAATTCTCTCCAAAGCAAAGTTCTCGTCCAGCAATACTATTTCCATCAAAAAGTGCGGCGACCCCCGATGTGGAACATGTGACCTTATACAGGAGGGAGAAGGAATAATATTAAAAAGCGGCCAAATTTTAAAACCTAATGCCCCAATGAACTGCAAATCGTCTAATTTGATATATTGTGCGACTTGTCCAACATGTGGAGAAAATTATATTGGCCAGACTAACCAGCTCAACGCCCGAGTGAGAGTCCACAAACAACAAATAAAGGACGAAACAGTGAGAAACACTCCATGTTCGGAACATTTTGCGAAGTGCGGAAAGGGAACATTTAAAATATTTCCGTTTTACAAAATGTGGACTTCAAATGAAATCGCCCGAACCACAAAAGAGGACTATTTTATTAAAATATTTAACCCGAAACTTAATTAACTGCGTTGATAAAGTTCACGCCATCGCTACCTTGATGTACATTGTGACGTCATAATGAACTTTAAAAACACGACGTCATTGATAACGTTACAAACAACGTTTTTAATTTTGTATAACTGTCTGAAGAGCCGACATGGCTGAAAGCGCTAACAGTAAACAATTTATTTAATTTGGACAGTCGCATTCTGTTTTATTTATTTAAGTATTTTTTGCTGTACCAAGGCTTTATTTATCTACATATATATATATGCATTTCCATTGTTCTTTCCCATTGTAAGCCCATACGGAGGAGCTGCAATTATTTCTCTATAATCGCAATTGCTCTGTCAGTATACTATGACGTCATAAAGGTGTAACGTTATATATACTTTTCCATGACGTTATAGATTTAAACCACTATACGATACATCATGTGTTTTTCTCCAACTCCATTAAAATTGACGTATTTACATGTAATATTAAAACATTTTTTTGATAACATTTTAAAGGAATTACTGTTATAACATATCATTGATTCTGTTAACAAATCTATTTGAATTAAAAAGATACATTACAGTCTGAATGTTTACTTTTGACGTAATAGCTAAAAGTCAAGGTCTAGGCTAATACAGGGTATTTGCTAGTGGTAAAATGCAAATATAAGTAATAAATAACGATTATTTAGTGAACATGGCGTTATGAATAGCAACTGCTCTGCTGGCATATTTTCCATGATGCGCTAGCGCGCATCATGGAATATGCCAACAGAGCAATTGCTATTCATAACGCCATGTTCACTAAATAACGTTGTTTATTTCTTAAATAACTGCAACGGTGTGAGCATACAAATTGAATAACGCGCGTTAGCGCGTTATGAAAATTTGTTTGCACACACCGTTGCAGTTATGAGACTATATCTTTCAAAAAATAAGGATTTAATGCTTATATTTACATTTTTTTTACCTTCTTGTCTTGTACGCAAATGCGAATTATACCTCAAAATTACTGTATTATCCTATGGGTAAGTTCAAATTAATGGAAGAGCCACAGTAACAGCCACAAGCGTGATCTTTGATTTTCGCTTGTGACGTTGTATTTATCAGCGTTAAACGTTTGTGACGTCACAATTAAAACTCGTGATTTAACCTATTAGTACCCTGTCTGTGTTATTGTGCTATATCTGCAGTAGCTTAGCCTTTACATGCAAAAAATATTTGGAATGTATATATTCATTCATATCAAAGATCAAAGTTAATTTACTGCACTGCACCAACAAAATTTATTATTTACAATGATACTTCCTATCATTTGTATCAAATGATACTGTACAGTTAAGCACTTGAAATTAATTCAATGATTGATAATCCTGGTACAGTTTGTCTATTTTGTATTTTTAACAAGTACCATGCATGCATGGTTACAGGTTTTATTTTCTTTGAATATTATTCTGTTCCTTTTCTTGGATTAATAAATTATTGTAAATATATAACAAAGGTCATTTTAATGTTCAATGGTCCACCTCAATTCAAATTATCCTACCCTGTTAGTATAAAGCTTGACTATATACAAGGAGGCATCGGGTCATTCTATATCAGGTCATTACACCGTAACATTAATAAAACCCATACAAAACAGTAAATATTTACTAAATCCTTAATTTAAATTTTGATATAACCAAATATGAACCAATTAACACATTTTATGTGAAACATTCGTAAAAATTAGACATAAATTCTAAAAAAAAATATTTGTTCATCAGGACAGTACACGAAATAGATGTCATTACACAGTGTGGAATCAATAAATGTCTCATAAAACCCTTTTTGATAAATATATTGATAAACTAATGAGTTTTTAGTGTAAAATAATATCACAAATGAATATATTACAAAAGAAAATGTCGACGAGAAAACATAAAATTATTTAATTTTGCAAAATATATCTTATCAGATCAATCAGGACATTCCACACTTTAGGTCATTACACAGTCCCATTCTACGTAAGAGTTATCTATCTTTACCAATATTGAACATTTTTGCTAAATTGATATAAAGTCATTTTTTTATTTCTATGATCATTAGTTTAGTTATGTTAAATAAACTATCAAAGAACATATTAATTTTATCAATCAGGTAAACGGCAGGCGTGTGGTTTTCTCTCGGCAGGCGTCTTTTCCCGACAGGCGTCGGCAGGCTTTTTAGTATCACCCCAGTCAAACTATGACTGTCATGAACTATGAGTACTGGACTTTTATACAGGAATATGCACGCATTGAGTACGCAGTTATTTCGTGCATCGTGTTATTACTGTTATTGTACAGTTTTGTTCTTTTCGTAAGAAATTTACAAATTTCTTCCAAAGTTCCAATATCAGTGCAAAAGGTGTTAATCATCACAGCACATCCTGATGATGAGTGTATGTTTTTTTCTCCAACCATCCAATCATTATTGAATTCGGGGCACTTTGTTCACCTTTTATGTCTTTCTAATGGTAAGTCATTTATAAACTGCCATTTTTAAACTGCATTGTATCTTTAAAAGTCGATTGGAATTGGCCATTGGGTACCAGGAATAATTGAATTCTGATAATAGTCGTTTGGCCTTTATTCTGTTATACTCTGTCCCAAGATATTTTGGATTCACGTTTGGCATAATTGTTTGATATTTATAAATACCTCAGGATTCAAACGATGTTCATTCAAAAGTATGAAAAATTTCCAAGATTTCTCAGTCAAAACGCCCCTGTTAACTTATCAGGTTTCAATACAATGCTAAAAAATGTGATGTCTACGGAGATTTTGCATTGCAGCAAGCCCGGATGATAATGTTGAAATATTGCGCGATGTATTCCGAGTGTAATTCGAATGGAGAAAAGATGTAAACATTCCCCATTGTAAATCTCCGTAAGGAATCTGTTTTCGTTCCTGTGAATTTTTCCGAGTGAAAGATGATAATGTGTCAATGATATTATCTTGGAAAATATCCCTTTCAACTATTTCAATTGCACTTCTTTCACAGGTAAGTGTATTTTTATTAAAAATCGTCCAAATGTGCAGCATAAATATCTTGGGATAGACTATAGTAGTTTTGGTGTCTTTTTAAAGGAGGATGATCATTGCCATTTTAAGATTATGATATGTAAATGCAGAGCCCAATTTTTTTGTTTAAGTAGAGACAGTACAGTAATTAATTAAAAGGACAATGTACGGTTTTACACATTTCTTGTCCCAAAATTTAAAGTTCTACAATGAGCTCTAAATATAAGGTTAAAGATAGATGAACTCATATTGAAAGTAAGTGTGGAAAAGATTATCACCATGATGACGTCTCAATGTAGAAATGATGTCATGAAGATTGTCCTATTTGGCAGGTCCAGTACATTCTCTTGAATATACAGCTTGAATAATTTAGCTATTTTGTCATACAGTTTTCTTAAATTCATAATTTTTTCAGCATATATAAAAAAAATTGCACTCTAGTGCAGTGATAGTTTTCAACTTTAAACTGTTCTGTAAACAATGCAGGTAAAGCCTATTCATCAAATTGCGTCTTCCTAAAAGACTTTGCACTTAAAGTTCTAAAAGTTTAGGGGCAATTGATTCATGACCACACAGTTATACTTCTTGTATGAAATACAAAGGAGGCCAGTTATGGTAAACAAGATAATTGATTGGTAACTAGACTTTGACCCGTGTGTGCATGGGTTGTCATTGCATATGATATCTGACGTTTACGGAATAGATACATCAACACACCGTATTGTTGACATTTACATATTAACCAAGCTATAAGCCTGCAATAATGCTTTTAATTTCATTACACTCTGCTTAAATTAGAATAATCCAACTGTGTCTCGCCACCGTTAAAATGCCTACCATATACCCGTAATGTAGCGGCACATCTTTTAACCCCAAGGAACCCCAAGGAAACCCCAAGAAACCCCAAGGAACCCCAATTATAGAATTTAATAACTATTAATACCCTAGGGGGTCTCATTAGAGTTCAAGGGTCACCCCTCGGTACCGCAAGGATACCCCAAGGAACCCCCAAGATGCCGAAATAATACAGATTTATAACTCTTGATACACTATAGAACCCAAAGGAACCTCAAGGATACCCTAAAAATAAAAAATTTAAACTCTTGGTACCCCTGGGGACTCATTAGTATCCAAGACCCACCTCTAAGAACCCCAGGGAATCCCATGGATATCCAAGGAACTCCAAGGATACCCTAATAATACAGATTTATAACTTCTGATACACCATAGAACCCAAAGGATACCATAATGATACAAAATTAAAACTCTTGATACCCCTGGGGACTCATTGACTTTCCAGACACACCTGTAAGAACCACAGGAATATCCCAAGGAACTCCAAGAATACCCCAATAATACAGAATCATAATTCTTGATACACCATAGAACCCCAAAGATATCTCAAGGAACCCCAAAATTACCCCAAGGATACCCTAATAATACCAGTAATTTAAATTTTATAATTTTTGATATCCCAAGGAACCCCAAGGATACCCTAACAACACAATTTTATATCTCTTGATACACCTTGGGGTCTTTTTGATATCCCAAACACCACAAGGTATCCCACGGAACCCCATGGATACCCCATGGAACTTAAAGGATACCCTTTTAATACAGATTCATAAAAGTTGATACCCCATACATGCGCGGATCCAGAAAATTTTTCCAGGGGGGGTCTGAAGGATAATTGTGTTTGCCAGGGGGGGTCCGAGGCATATTTTCGCGATAATTTTACTATGTAAATTTAATAAATTTTCATTTTCCAGGGGGGGTCGGGACCCCCCGACCCCCCCTCTAGATCCGCGCATGCCATAGAACCCAATGGAACCCCAAGGGGACTCATTGGTATCCCAGACTTACCTCTAAAAAGCCTAGGGAACCCCACGGAAATCCCAAGAAACTCTAAAAGATACCCTAATAAAACAGACTTATAAATCTTAATACACCATAGAAAAGGATACCCTAATATTACAAATTTAAAACACTTGATAGGTCATCACTAGGTATCCGAAGGAACCTTATGGAACTCCAATGATACATCCATACATTTATGACCTTTGATACACCAGGGCACTTAGTGTATACATTAATACTCTGTGTAATTTGGTTCAATTGGAGACCATAATACATCATATGCTTTATATGCATTGTTTTTCAATGCCTATTTGTGACGACTTTATTTCCCAAATGACCTAAGATAAACTCATCTATGGTGACTTATTTTTGCGATCAACCTTAATCTACAACTGTGTTGTTCTTACACCTATAGGGCAAGAACTGATTCTTAGCAAGAAATATTTGTGAGGACGAGGTTCCCGGGACCTCTTGAAAAATTCTTTCCCGCAAGTAAAAGTTAATTGCTTTCCAGTATTTGATAAACACACATAAAAAAAATGACATTCTCAAAAAAATGTCAACCCAAAGAACCTTAAATATACTCTAATGTACTCGAACAACACTCCAATTGTTTGTATTTACATATACCTAGTATTACCTAAATTGATAAACTAAAACAAGATGCATTGATTATTTGAATGACTCCTTTTAGGAAAAAGGAACAAATAGCTCTCGGTCTTTATACACAAGTTATTTACTGATGATATCTGTTTAAGCTTAAATAATAAGCTTAAAATGGTTGATATAAATCAATGTGGTTTTTTTTTAATCCTTATTTTTAGTTTAGTATGTAAAGTTCTACTATGTAGGGGGGGGGGGGGGGTATATTTTTTTCGCACAGTAAACAGCACTCCTTGCACACGCTTTTCACCGCTGCAACCCAAGTTCGATCCCCGTGATCAACAGTGGTTGTATGTGATAGGGTATAGCGGTCGCCCGCTTGGACACGTGGGTTCTCTCCGGGTACTCCGGCTTCTTCCCACACCAATGACCCCCTGGTGTTAACATTGGTGCCAACGAGAGATATTAATATAAGTTGTAAAGCTTGCTTATTAATCGTTGTAAAGTAAAAAAAAGTTCAGTTTTTCAAACAGCATTTCTTGAAACATATTTTCCAAGTTTTTGCATCCTCGTTTCCTTTGATTTTATGCACATCATAAGTTTAATGTACCTCAAATACAACCAGGCTGGTATATACTTTTTATTATTCTTTCTCCTTGTAATTTTATTCAAATTTTTTATTGTCGTATAAAAATAACCCTTTTTTTAAGGATTTTAAGTAAGAGAGAGGAAGAGAGAGAGGGGGGAGAGAGAGAGAGTATTAATAAAATTGTTTGATATCGTCAATTATCAATCAATGGCCTACATGTCTATGACTAAACAAGTTAATGAGAGTAATATAATAGTTCAGATTTTATCTTTGTGAAAAAGGGCTAAAACTATTCATTGTGTTTTAATTTGAGTTTTGATAAACAATTTGCTGTAGGGATTCTCCAGATGTACATTTTTATTAAACATAATTAATCAATACAAATTCAGCAACAATTAATAAGGATTGTCTTGGGTCCAAACTGTGTACTGCTTTTACAGTAAAACCATTGGGGTGGTTATTAGATTGTATCATTTGGGTACCTTGGGGTTCCTAACTTCCTACAGGTATCCTTGGGGTACCAATAGTTGACCCATAGACTCCAATAAGTATCCTTGGGTATCAATAGTTATCAATTTTTATCATTGTGGTATCCTTGGGGTTCCTTGAGGTGACCCTTGATATCAATGAGACTCCTGGGATATCACTTGTTACTAATTTCTATTATTGGGGTTCTTATGAGTATCCTTGGGGTTCCTAGGGGTATCCTTGGGATACTTGGAGGTGACCCTTGGATTCCAGTGAGATCCCTTCGGTATTAATAGTTATTAATTTCTATCATTGGGGGTACCTTGGGGTGAGCCTTGGATTTGAATGAGACCCCTGGATTTTCAGTGGTTAATAATTTCTATCATTGGGGTTCATTGGGGTATCCTAGGGTTTCCTTGGGGTGTCCTTGGGGTACTAAGAGGTGACCAGTGAACTCCAATGAGACCCCTTGGGTATTAATAGGTATTAATTTCTATCATTGGGGTTCCTTGGTGTTTCCTTGGGGTTCCTTGGGGTTAAAAGATGCACCATTAATGTAGCAAACAATTGCAGAATCGCTCTGAAACAATTTAGAGAAAATTAATGAAGCTGCATTGAAAATAATAGTTAACTTATTCATAACAAACCATTTTGAGGCTGTTAATATCTTTCATCTAAAAATTTGATTCATATTAATGAAAAATTCAACACTTTTCACCAACGTTTTTCCCTCGCTTCGAATTTACACACCATGTTGACATTCGAACTCTCGAGATTTTTCATATTAGAGTTATCTCCCATATTTCCTTTAATGAACAGAATATATGACAAAATTTCAGTGAAAATTTACATGCATTTGAGTTTATCCATGCAAATGTGACATTGTGGAAACATAAACTAAAGAGCCTCCCATGATGTAACGTGAATGTAATGAGCATGCGCAAGATTGTAAAATCCAAAAAATCCAGATGATTTTTCGATTTTTAATTAGCGAAGCCTGATTGAGAAAAAAAAAACAAATTGGTAATCTTCAAGTACCAATAATGTTTAAAATATATATAAAACAAAAGACAGTACTCTTTCGAATTCTTGGTATTAAAGACCAAAATTTTGAGTCTATGATTTTAATATAGTAGTATAGATAATTCAGTACAATGAGAAAAAATCATCCTTATCCACGCTTCAATGCATGCAGTGTGGTGGACAGTAACCCAAACAATGGAAATGTATTTTTTGGTTAATAATGTTTAAAGCTTCAATGTTCAAACTATCTTTAAATAGGGTTACTTTTTTAATGGTCAATGGTACAAACATGAGTAGATAGTTAATTGCGATTTTTTGTCTATTTCTTAAAATAAACATTTGACTAGAAAACTGCATACAAATAGCTTTATCAAGCTATTCTGAATAGCTTAATAAAGCTATATAGCTTATTCAAGCTTTATAGCTAAACAAGAGGCCAATTGGCCTTAACGGTCACCTGAGTAGCATATATCCCATACACAAACTTGTCATGGACTCTCATATATGCATCTAATTAATTAGGTTTCATACTGGAGTAGAAAAATTATAAATTTGTAATGACGACCACATTTCAAAAAGAACTGTGAAACCTATAATTTTGGTGAAAAACTAAAAGATCTGGTCTACAAAATCATGAATTCAGTTTTCCTTTCAGGTGTGTGGGAGTAAAGAAGATAATTTTTTAACATTTTATGCATTAACATCTATTCATCCATTTTGGCCCTGCCCTAGAGTCAAAACCCATACCTAACGGGACATGAAAATTAAAACTTCAGTAGAGGACTTCCTGGTAAACATAATTATTAGTCAGTTTTTTTTTTATACAGATGTGTGAGAATAGAGAAGAAGATTATTAAAAATTATATACATTAACACTATATTGCCATATTGCCCCCCGCCTCATGTCCTGAACCCCTGACCCAGGGGCCATGAATTTCACAATTTAGGTATAGGAGATTGTGGATATCATAACCATGTATTCAGTTTTTTGCCCACATGTGTGGGAGTAGAGAAGAAGATTTTTTAAGATTTAAAACATTTTTACTATATGGCCATATTGGCCCCACCCTGAACACCTAACAAAGGGGTCATGAATTTCACAATTTTGGTAGAGGGCCTCATGGACATCATAACCATGCATTTAGTTTTTATCAAATATATATGGGAGTAGAGAAGAAGATTTTCTAAGATTCAATACATTTTTACTATTTGGCCATATTGGCCCCACCCTAGAGCCTGAACCCCTGACCGAGGGGTCATGAATTTCATAATTAGGTAGAGGGCTTCATGGACATCAAAACCATGCATTTAGTTTTTAACAAATATATATGGGAGTAGAGAAGAAGATTTTCAAAGATTTAATGCATTTTTACTATTTTGCCATATTGGCCCCACCCTAGAGCCTGAACCCCTGAAAAGAAGATTTTTGAAAATTTGGCTTTTTTTGCATATTTGGCCCTGCCCGTGGCACCCCAGGGGTGGTAGAGCC
This sequence comes from Magallana angulata, assembly GCF_025612915.1. NCBI lineage: Eukaryota > Metazoa > Mollusca > Bivalvia > Ostreida > Ostreidae > Magallana > Magallana angulata. The sequence goes on from NC_069116.1 coordinate 36,057,848, forward strand.
ATAAATTTCCCAATTTAGATTCTTCTTACCATAGAGATGCTTCACACCAAAAATGGTAACGATTGGCCAGGTAGTTTTCAAGAAGAAGTTAAAAATGTAAAATTGTTAACGCACGACGCACAACGCACGACGACGGACGAAGACCAATTGCAATAGGTCACCTGAGTGACTCAGGTGACCTAATAAAGAGAGAGCTAAATAAAGAGATTGTACTGGACCTGTTTGGATAATTTAATGTTTTCAGAGCAAATTATGGGTGTTTCCCACTTTTTTGACTGAGAAACATCGAGTGCATGCATGCTCAAGTACCATTTTAAACTATGATGTGTACAATTAAGGTCTTTGTTATTGCTTTGTTTCTTTTTCACTATTAATTATACCCACACTTTCTAAAGAAAGTTCGGGTATATTGTTGTTACCTTGTTCCGTCCGTCCGTCCGTCTGTCACGTTTTACTTTCTCAAACTGCTCTTAAACCTTATAAACCAGCAAACTGAACTCTTGGAGTTTGATTTGGGGTGTCATGTTGTTTTGTAAAAAGGTTTCAAAAATTCTCTGGTAGTCTTGTGGGGTCAAATAATTGGTAAAAAAATGACGTTTTTTCACAAAAAACCTTCTTCCTCGAACTCCTCTTACATTTTACAGTAGACAAATCATCTCTTGGAATATTTATTAGGGTATCCTATAGGTGCGCAATAAGGTTTTGAAAATTTCAATTTTGTCCTGGGGGGTCATTTAATGGCTGAAAAAATGATGTTTATTTTTTTTTTTTTTTTTTACAAAAAAACTGGTTTCAAAAACGTCATATTTTTTTTGCAGTAGCCAAATGATCTTGTAGAATATGATTGGGGGTGTCATATTGAAGTGTGATCAGGTTCCAGAATTTTTTTTTTATTCAGGGGATCAGTGGGCAACAAAAAATGACGTTTTTTGGCAAAAAAAGTATGGTTCCCAGAAGTCCTCTTACAACTTTTGAAGTAGCTACGTCATCTCTTGGGATATAATTGGGGCTGTCCTATAGATGTGCAATAACATTTAAAAAATTTAAATTTCATCCAGGGAGTCAAAAATTAGCAGAAAATTGACATTTATCACTCCTAAAAAAAACCTAGATCCCAGATCTCCATTTATGATTTAATGTTTAGACACATGATATCCTGGGATATGATAGGGGCTTTCCTATGGATATGCAATAAGGTTTTAAGAATTTATATTTCATCTAGGGAGCCAAATAAGAGCAGAAAATTGATGTTTATCACACCTAAAAAAACCTTTTATATTTGAAACTAGGCCAATTTTCATGGTTTGTGGGTTGAGTTCTTTCATCCAGGGAGTCAAATAGTAGCAGAAAATTGACATTTATCACTCTAAAAAAACCCACAGATCATAGAACTCCTCTTATGATTTAATGGATAGACACATCATATCTTAGGATATGATAGGGACTGTTCTATAGATGTGCAGTAAGGTTTTAAAATTTAACTTTCATCCAGGGAGTCAAATTGTAGCAAAATTGACATTTATCACTCAAAGAAAATCCATATAGTACAGGCAACGCGGATCCCGTATTGGCCCGCGTTACCGTCACAGTATCTTTATCGTTCCCGCAATACACCATCGCGGTTTATGATCGCGGTATGGATTGTTACCGTGATGACACCGCGACGGTGTGATTTACCGTTATTCCTGCTGCTGCTTGTTGTTGTTACTTTACCTGTACTGTACATTACAGGCAATGCGGGTTGCGTAAATCCACGTCAAATATGCGACTTCAGATTAAAGCATAACAGCTGCATTGTAAATAAATTGTGGTCCATATTATTATAAAATTAATAAATTATATTTATGAAATAGAATTTCATAAAATCGGAAACTACATTCGAATTACAACATAACATGATTATTACGCTGTTAAGTTTTGTGATGTGTAAATAAGAACACATATCTTTGTATTTGACGTGCTTATTTCGGTTATCATTTCTATTAGTTAATAATCCTGTTTTATAACAATCTTAAAATTAAATATTTTCATTAGATGAACTCGTATCAATGCAGAACAATTTCATCTTCTCATTTTATAAGTTGACACGCATAGCGCCGTAAACTGTCAATACATGTCTAGGTTTTAAATTGAGAAATGAACAAATGTCGGGAATCAACTAACAAATCTATTTTTCCATTCAATAATAAAATTATCATTCATATAATTAAGTTGGTGCTGCGTTAAAGCACATGGAATCTAACGTGTTATCAGTATGCGTTTCCTGTGTATACATATAAAGTTTAAGTCACGATCATTTTCTGTGTATACATGTAGTGATTAACAAACTCAGGGTAGATAACGACATGCCCTTGAGGGTTTTCACACCTATTCAAGACAAAAGAAAAATTCTATATCGCGTATGGCTTCGTCTAATCGCAAAACACCTTACAGGAGAGAGAAAAAGAGAGAGGGAGAGAGAGAGAGAGAGAGAGAGAGAGGCGTTTAGGCGTAATTTAAAGTACACTGATGTGAAATATACTAATATCCAATACTAAATATTCATTAAATTAGTATTCATAAAAGAATATGGTACACTGTGATTGAATCCATCATGCAATTTCAGATTTGAGTCCACGTGCTGCACCTGTCAATCAAATCAGCCCGCTAGATCTACCACGTGTTTCCTCCATGATAAAGTTTCGTTCTATTAGTTTTATTTTTACACAGATTATCTACCTGCCTCATTCCTGTGTATTCTGTGCGTTCAAGCGTAGAGTGATTTCCTGTCAGTGCGACGGTTTCACACCTTTGTGTAAAACAATTGGGACTAAAGTCAAATAAAGTTTACTTCGACAGTCATAAAGCGGTGGAGGGGGTAAGGTGGGGGGAGGGGGTAAGGTTACGATAACAGGAAACGGGTTTACATATTTGTAGTAGCTTTCAATAAAATTACATGTACATGCACACATAAAATGATATCAATACATTTACTGAAATGTTTAAATGTTTTTTTTATCGGCATGAAATATCAACAGCAAAACTTTCAAAACATGTTCTTACTTTCTTTGAAATGTGTAAGAACATAAGAACGGTTTAACAACATTTCCTTCTAAAAAAACATTATCTAGTTATTCTGTTAAAAGAGAGAGAGAGAGAGAGAAAGAGAGAGAGAGAGGGGGGCCTCGGTCGCCATCCTGTTACGGCGGGTAGCTGGTACACCATCACGACACCAGGACATGGGATACCCACAATATCTTTCGATTACTTAGTTTTATGCAACTCTGGGTATCTCTAAGGCTCTTTACTCTCTACTTGTTATAATTCAGTTCAGAGAGATACACGTTAATTTGATTTTTCGCATTACAATGAGGCGTATTCGAAGGTGGCAAAGAAGTTGATGAGAAAGGAGAGGCTGGTAGACACTCGGTCATACATGTACCTAAAGTAACGTAACACAAATTCACTAAAACATGAATTCACAAAAAATGTTCTTTACATGTAGAAGACCTTGTAAGAAATGAACGGAATGTGCTAAAAATACCGGGTTGGTAATTTTATAGGAAGCCCTAATTTTTAATCACTTGCTCATCATTAGTTGACACGCATGGACTTCAACAACAAACAATACAAATGTAGGCGGACCAATTAATTGTTAGAGAAACACTATCACACTGCGTACATATTTATAATTTTATTGGCAATTAAAATCATTTCATGATAATTTTTAATTTAACGACCTTTTTAAAATATGAAAATGGATTCGAAAATATTTTATTTGCAATTGCTGCACCAGTATTAAATTACCGGTAAATACTTTTACAATTTATTTAATAGCTATGAAATAAAAAAAAATAGTAAAAAAGACTCGAAGTATTTCGATTATAATCTCTGTCAAAATCTGGTTAAATATCGTCATTAAATATATAGAATCATGCAATTTATTTGTCATTCGGGGAGATAACTCCCGCTTGTATACAATACTTTTCCATCGATAAATTTACGGTGGCGGGGACAGGTAGATGATGAGTTTACCGTGATTGGAATGCGGTATACCTGTCTTACCTGGCCGATCACCTCCATGTGTTTATACCGTGACGGGGTGCGGGAAACACGGGATCCGCTTTGCCTGTACTGAAGATCCCAGAACTCATATCTTGGGATATGATAGGGACTATTTTATAGATGTGCATTACAGTTAATTATCCCCAATTAGTCTACATAATTGTTCTGAGTTGTCCTTAAGCTTTTTGAGTTATTATAATGAGTACTGTGCCCCACTTTCATTAATTATCTTTTAGAATATAAATACAGTTAGAAGTTTATTCAATTCAGTCAGACTCTTTTGGCCACTACCTCATGTTGCTTATGTCTTCATACGATGTGTTCCCGTTTTGCACACATTTGATGATTGGGTATAGAACAATAGGTGTGATTTGTGTTGTGATAGCAATTATAGTCTGCTTTCAGTCAAAGATTTTACCTGGATTTTTACCTGTGTTTTATGAGCACCTAAACGATAAAACAAGAAGAAAATAGATATTTTGTTGTGTTTTAGGTCTAATAACTACGGTAACAGCTATCACCATTTTTTCATTTGATAAAATAAAGATAATGATATATTAGTCTTAAATTTACGCTCACTGATAAGAAAAATAATGAGTAAATGATTTGACTTTTACATTTTTGTCCATTCACCTTTAATATAAAACTATAAATGAATTGAGGAAAAACTGATAATTAAGCCAATTGGAAGCTGCTTCAATGGATAATTATATGATGATGGGAAAAACTAATATTACAATCATATGGGGTATTCCATGTCTCTTTTTACAACTAAGTTGCAAAATATCTAAAACGCATGTTTATAATTGGCTGTTTGGTATCAATAGAAAGGAAGCAGATCTTTAATATCACAAAATATTTCTCTCTTTGAAGTAGCGACCTTGACTAGTTAATTTTTATGATCGACATCGCCGCTTTTATTGCGAGTCACTTTCTGGTTTTTCAAATAAGTAGCTAAATACATGAAGGACAAGAAAATCACAAGCACAACAAAAGAAAAATAATAATTTTAATATTGATTCGATATACTCAAACTGAAGAAAATGCATGATTCGATATACTCAAACTGAAGAAAATGCATGAATTTATTAAGTTCTACAGTTGTTAGGTTTGTGAAAATATCTTTACAGTCTTTGAAGCATATAAATATGCCGATTTATCATTGCATCGTCATACAGTTTGTCTATTTTCTTCGATTATTCAAGCCACAGCATAAATGAAAAATATTTAGCAGCATTTTCCCTAGTCACATATCCTCCATTTATAGCTAGCGAAGCGAGTGCTAAGAACCAGTGTGCGCGGGAAAAAGAACGAGCTAAACCTACAGTTCATCAAACAAAATTTTTTGTCTACGTCCCAGAATGTTCTCTAATGTTTTCACCCGTGGTGCTATGCTAAAAATGGCCGACTTTTAACTCGTAATTTATGGTGTCTTAAGGTTTGAGTATCGCATATGCTTCGGCGAGACTCAAGAGATTTGTTACATGTATGCTTCCATACCTTTGTATATTGAGTCGAGATAGGTAAACAAAGACGAACAAATCATGGTGTCTTAACAAATGGATGACGTCACTGTGCTCTCGGGCTATATTTCCTGCGATAAATTTAGAGGCGGATCAAACATCTGTAATGCGTGTACTAGCTATTTCAGTATAGACTGCGATACCTGCCTCATTGACATATGATTTGTTTTTAATTTTTTTTTATATAGAGATTATATAAATGAATACTAGCAAGAGCCATACTTTACTCCATTTTTAAGCTAATTGTGCATGCATGTACAGTAGGCAGCTAAGTATATGAGTAGGGAGGAAATAAACAATAGGACATTTTGAACTAAATAAAAAGGAATAAAGAGAAAAAAATAAACAGTTAAAACATTTATGCAGATATTGCATATAGTCAAACCATTTAATTTAAAGGTGGGAAATTACACACCTACAAACAGGGACCGGGCACTCACTCTCTCTCTCTCTCTGGAGAGGGGTAAGGGGTTGCGCTGTATGTATCATAACCATTGAAATTACCGGTAGTACCTTCGGCATACTTATTGTAGAGCAATACTCTCTCAAAAATTCTCTGACGTTCGTTGATACTTAAACAACACTAGGTTGACAATGATGCAAGGTGTGTGTAATTCTTGCTGCGCTCGCCAGAACAGTAGCACCGTAAAACATATTGTAAGCAAAAGTAATAATTAAATATTAACATATGATATTTTCTCTTCAAACTTGTATGTAGTATGTACATGTACTTTCTAAAGGAAGTAAGTTAAACAAAACCACTTCATATACAACATTATACAATAATCTGTTTTGTTTAAAGGAAGTGCATATTCGACTTAGAGGTCAATTTAAGCCTATTGACTATAGGCTGACCCCCTGTCTCTTGGGTTGGGCCTATACAAGTTAGTTCCCCTTATTCTATAGTGCCCTTCCCCCTCGGTGACAGATGGTTAAGGGTGGGGATCTCAACCATTTTCGATATTTATTTGTGCACTTCCTATTCGTGGGGGGGGGGTCACGACCTCCCCTGGGGCCCATGACTTACATACCGTTTGATGCACCTTGACACAAGATATATATGGCTTAGTCTTATTTTAAATCACATCAAAGAATTGTCAAATAAATGACTTGGAACCCCCCCCCCCCCCCCCCCCCCCCCCCCCCCCCCCCGGAAAATTTTCTGGATCCAAGCATGTCTTCCTCCTCAAACTATAGATAAAATGAAACTTAAAAAACTTGCATTTATGTATGCTTAACATGAAAATAAGCTTACATTTACACTTTTCTTCATTGTCGAATGATCTATTAAAATCAAAATATAATTTGGGTCTAAAAAGTTTTAAATACTGGTAAAAAATGTTATTCTTAAAAAAAAAATAATCACATTACATCTTGCATAATTGACAAATGATCTATTGAGACATGATCAGAAGTCATATTTCTACTTTGGGATCAATAGCTAATATTCATTGACAAGTTAAAATTAATAACAATAAATGATTCAAATTATAAATGTTTATACTCCACATCCACACCCCCATGCAGTGTATCATCATTTCCTATTTCATAAGGGGGGGGGGGTTAAAGACAACACCTGGCATGTACTTTACACCATTTGATTCAACATAATTACTTACTAAAAAGATATTTTGTATTTTCCTGTTTCATAGGGTCAGAACAACCCCATAGGGTCATGGCCTACATTGTATTTGATGCATTATAATACATTAAGAAAGAAAGACCCCTAGCTTTCTTCCTATAATAACTCATATAAAAATGATAAGTCTCTACACTTACTTATACATGTAATACACAAATTTAATACAAGATTGTTACAGGGTCAATATGGGGTCAACTCAACAGTATAAGTCTGACAAACGAAAAAATAAGTTTTGCAATTAAAATGACAGAAACTTTACAAATGTGATAGGATAGGTAACGATGATAAGCTTATTTAAATATTAAAAGATGATGATACAGTATGCTAGGAAAGGGAGATCACTTATTTAGAAAGTGAAAGTAATACTTATGTACATACCGGTGTCTCGTAATATTGTGCTACTATACATGTATAATGCTTACCTATATTGGTCAACATCATAATGATAATCCAATTAGAGCACAATATGAATCCCTTTAGTTGATCATCACAAAAGAAATCTTTATGCATGTTAACTAATCCTTTTCTGCATATGGAAAACACATACATGTATATATATACACCGTGTGAAACCCATCTAATCGAAGAGCTGGTTAAAATTAGTACCCGCTATTGAGACCTGTAGACCTGTGTTGTGTACGAACTTCAAACAAACATCAGTTATTTATAACATGCATGTATTTTTATGACTTACGGTAATCTTCATTAGGTAAATAAAAGCTTTAAGGTGGTGCAGGACACCTGCATATTGTGATGTATACTTCTTATTGAAATAAACAATAAAGTATAAATATAATGTTTTCCCCCAAAATAATGTTACCTAACATTGAAGTGCAATGGGTTATAGCAATTACATGTCTGTAAGGGCAATGGAGTCCGAGGTGTATTTTTGGTAATTTTGCTATTGTTAAATTAAATGAATTTTCATGGGGGGGGGGGTCTGGACCCCTCACTCCCACCCCTTCTCTAAATTCGTGCACACGATTATGCACATGTAGGCACACAGAAGCAAATCTAAAGCCGACAACGGCCGCGGAGAGGGGGCATAATTTAATTTTGTTTGTGATAATTATATAGACCATTATACTGTCTATGACATGAAATGTTGAGATTCTTGATTAACTTAAAATTCAAGTGCAAACAGTTCAACCCCAAATTGCACATTGTTCATGTGTATTATCATTTGGGAAGCGATCTCATCCTTCAGTTATGAAAATTAATATAATTTTTAAATGTATTACTTGAATTTGCATGTGGCCTTCATTTTTGATTAAACTGGTACAAAACAGTGTTATTTAGGGACAAACAATAGGTGCGGGTATTACTGTCTAATGACAGCATCTAGTTATTATTGTTATTTTTTTTCTGTCACGTTTTCTCAAAAATGCTTCAGCTGATTTTCATGAAACTTTCAGATCTTATTCATGACAAAATTGGTAAGAAAATTACATGTCATTTTTTTGGTCGTCACTTCTGGTATCGAGATATATTAAAGATTTCAAATTTTTTGCTTGTTTACAGTTTTTCTTAAAAAGTATTTAAAATAGAACTTTAAAATTTTCAGGGATGATAGAGTTGTTAGCCACAGTGCCCTTTGCATATCCGAACGTCTGCCGTCACTTCTGGTCATCACCGGAAGGAAAAGAAAAACCTTAATTTTTCAACTTTTTTGTATTGAAAATTTTTTATGTTACCGTTTGAGAGATGCTTTGATAACTTCAGATTAAAAAAAAAAAATCGATCCATGCATTCTTGAGATTAAAAGCCCCAAAGTCCTGAAGGGAGAGTCCATGTAGCTCAGTCGTTAGAGTGGTGGACTTGTGCCCAGGCGACCTGGGTTCAGTCACCGAGAACCAACTGTATTTTTTTAGCTCACCTGAGCTGAAAGCTCAAGTGAGCTATTCTGATCACATTTTGTCCGTCGTCCATCTGTCCGTCCATCTGTCCATCTGTAAACTTTTCACATTTTGAACTTCTTCTTTAAAACCACTTAATCAAATTCAACCAAATTTGGCTCAAAGCATTCTTATGGAAAGATGAATATAAATTGCAGAAATGAAAGAAATATTTTCATTGAAAGCGGAGAAAACCTCAAAACTGTAAAAAAAAAAAAAGGGGGGGGGGCATTTTTAAAAATCTTCTTCTCAAGAACAACTGAGGCAAATTCAACCTAATTTACCATGAATAATCCTTATGGGAAGGAAAATATAAATTGCAAAAATTATGGGCTAATTCTGTTTCAAATCTGAGTTATTACGAAAATAAGAAGAAAGAAAAGGCGTGTTTCAAGCAATTTATAGCATCCATGAGTCTCGGTAAAATGGGTAGGCATGACCGGGCCAGGGCAAAACAAAAGATTGACAGTTATTGATCTGCCAATCTCATTATAATTTCAAGACATTTACTGACCACTATATTTGTATTCGCTGTAAATATTGCTGCAAAATAATGCGTAATTGGAATTGACGATTGCCGATCTGCCCCGGCTTTTATTTTGCCCCAGCCCGGGTTTGCTTACCCATTTTACCGAGACTCGTTTTCCATAATTCTAAAACGAGGTTCAAAGCAGCCATGACACTATATGATAAACGGGTCGATCTGACAATGATGAATTTGTTTTTTTGCAACAGTTCGTGTACGAAGGGAATCTTTGAAACATGCAAAATACATTGGTGCCGATTTTGTGAAGTAAATTGAGGCTAAATATTTCCATGCGTTAACAGTTTTCACATATGACGGTGGTGTTAGCTTGTTGTGATTTTTTGTTCGTATTCATTTATGCTTTGCGATAACCTGGGAACTGTCGCTTGTATTTCCTGATTTTTACGTATCAAATCAAACAGAGACTTTGGTAAATCAAACAGTTTACTGTTTACCTGCGCAAATTAAGCAACATCTGATGTATTAAGAAAGAACTAAAATGCAATTCATTCAGGCTATCGGTAATTCGGTATCATATTTTGCGTAATGGTAGAATAATGCAATATGTTTTGTTGAGATGCTCGGCATTTTCTCAAGAATATTCAGTTTAAATAGAGTTTAATATCGCTGACGGAAATATGTAGGTATATACATGTATATGATTCATTTTGAAAAATAAATTGTGTTCTTTATTTGTTATAGTGCATGTTTCTTGTGTTTAATTGTTTACAATTTCTATTTACTTACCATATTTGAGTGTTAAGCTTCGAATTGTAAGCAAGATACAGAGATTTGCTCACAATTCTATGTTTGTACACAGATCTGAGGCCATTCATTTTTTTCCATTTTAAATGCCGAATAGGAAATACCAAGTTAAAAATCTGAAGCTGAATGTAATAAACTCATGTGAACAAAATATGACTCAAACCTAGCAAAATTTTGAGCTCATCTTGCTTATAATTCTACGATTGACGCTGAAATTTTGGTTGATCATTAGAAATTCTATATGAATTAGAGTATGTTAAATACTTGTACACAAAAAAATTAAAGAATGATATGCTGTATATAACTACTTTCTGGAGCCCCCTCTTTATACAATGAATAATGTGAAATGTGAGTACCGGTAAATAAAAACGACATCGTTAAAACAGTTTCCATAGTTCTGACACATTTCTGTTGCGGGGTTAAAAGAATTATCGCTATTCCTAAGAAAATATTACAGCGGAAAATTATCCTGGTTTGTAGCCATTTGTTATTTTTGAATAAAAATGAAAATAATGGGTGGGCCATAGTATATTAGAGTGATGTGCCTGTCAATATGGTAACATTGATTTTTATAGCTCTTTAACATGTCACGTGACAATATTTTTCATTCCAGTGTATTCATCAATCAAGTGTGAGTAAAGTTATAAAAGTCATGAGTGTACGCGAGGTAAACAATAGTCATGTAATTATAATGGAGAAGACAAATTAAATTGTTGAATAGTTTTAATTTGAGAAATTGAGCGCATTGAGGTGCAATTTTCTTCTTCACATATATACATGTAGGATTTTTTTGATAAAATACTAAAATAATTATATTTAAAAAAAAATACAATAACTAGTATGTAGTTGAGGAAAAAAATGTACCGTATTTTTCGGGAATTAGGTCGATCCTTTTTTTTCCTGACACGTGGACCTCGCCCTATTCATCTCTTCGCCCAATTTATGTTTTTTTTTTGGTTGGAAAATTTGATATGAAAGGACTATATATGATAAGGGCCTAAAATGGCCCCCTAAAATGAATATCATCATTTTACTATCATTCTTTGTTTTCTTAGTACAGATATGCATGTGATGTGTTTACATAATATTCATTTTGGTTCAAGTGCCCACAATTTAGAAATATGAAATTGTAAAGACAACCTTTTCCCGCCATTTTTGCATTTTTAGCGTAAAACAGCTTGTTTTCAAGCAGTTTTTCCTTCCGAAAACATAGAGCGCATTCTTGAACAAATAAAATATTTTAATCAGAGATGTATCTAGCCAAGACTAATAAGTGACCAAAAAATTTTCCTTGTTCAAGCATGCGCTCTATATTTCCTATTCGTAAATAGATAAGAAAAATGTCAATTTTTGGCTGATTTTGATTGAATTATAGAAATGGCGTCACTTCTGACGTCATTATAAAATATACTGCCAGTGAAAGCAAATAAATCAAATTAATAGATGTAAAATATATTTTATATCAACTATTCTAAAAAATTAGCTAACATTTTTTTGTACCCGAAACACTTAAAAAATGGCGAATTATGGGGGCCAAATTTAACTCTTATCATATATAGTTCTTTGCAAAAATTTATGCAACCCTGCAATAAAATCATGAGTGTTTACTATAATACTGCTTGAATTTCTGTGTAAAAATCGTATGGATTTTAATCAATATACTGTAGTAATTTATCATTTAAACAAAATTAAATGTAAATAGATTTATTTCTTCTTACATTTCTTACTTAGATCACTGACTGAATCATCTTTTAATCATTATTATATATGCTGTCATGCATTTTGATCGTGTGCTTACGATAAACAGGAAATCGATTTCGCACGGTAAAAGTAAAATGAGAACCGTACAAAGGGTAATTACGGGGGAAAAATATCGTCGGGTAGAAATAAAAAAAAAATTGTTTTCATAATAGAATACATGAACAAGTTTTTTTCTGTATATTCAACATAAAACTTTCCATGAAATTTTCGCCAGGTGTTTCTGAAATCAGTCCGGGTAGCTCTTACTTTGTTTATACACAGTTGAACTCTCGGCACGTGCTTCTCAATGCCTCAGGCTTCAATAAGATCAGAGGTTGACTCGTGTGTATATACACAGTAAAAAGTCACACAGAGACACAGGGTGGCATATGCTACCGTAGTCATGCCTCCAGGCTAGGTTACTATCCCTCGGTTAACACCAGTTTGTACACATGGCAGGGAAGTAATAAAAAACGATCTTAAATTAAAACCGGCCGTACTGAATTAATTGGTTTGAAAATTTTGATGCAATTTCAGACATTTTCTTACGATGTTTTCAAGAAATACATTTTATTTTCTCTTTTGTTTAAAACTGTGAAATAAGATTAAAGGCTACTATATGATAACGTAATTGGTTTAAACCATTTATTCATTAGAACTAGCGGTAATTTTTCGACCAATTCTTCGAAGTCGACCTATTTATACTTTTTTTTATTTTTTGGCTAAAAACGGCCTTCTCCGCCCAATAAACCGTATCGACCTAATTTTCGAAAAATATGGTACCTATATGCTCTCATATATTTTGATCGCTTTATTAAGTGGGGGAGGGGGAGGGGGAGGGGGGGGGGGGAACGAAAATACAGGGAATTAGAAGTTATATAATAGTGTACCCCTACCAAATATTTAGTTCTATATCTTGCGTAGGATTTTCTTATTCTGTGTAAAAACAGTATTTTATGAAGGTACAATGTCAAAGATTACGTGTATGCCAAAATAAGTGTAAAATTTGAATACTTTACAATATTTATTTTTTTGTTTTTCTACCGAGGGCCATATGGCACAATATCTTTTGAACGCCCATTGTTACTCAGGTGAGCGATGTGGCCCCATGGGCCTCTTGTCTTTCTTAATTGATTTTATCTTTAAAATAATGGATTTTAATGTTTTTTGTTTTAATTTTGTCATAAAACAAAATAATAGCGGCTTTTTTAGTACAAATATAGAGTGCTTTTCAAAATACCGTTAATTTCTTGATTTGTTGACAGTCTTGATTCTGTCAGCAGCTATCTTTACTCAGAGGCTTGTCGCATTGCCGGCATTGAAGTCATGCCACCGAAGCACCCCTGTGCAATACGACAGCATTAGAGCTCGCCGGGTCGCTTTGCCAGCATCAAAGAAATGCCGTCATCTGAATGACACATTACATTTAGCGACTGCGGGTAGGAAATAATCGTTTTCCGAACAAAATGTCCATGTGTCAATTATTCTATATGACTTTAAACAGAGGGTTGTTTAATGTTTATCCACATACGTGGATACAGGCATGCATGTATACATACAGATTATTTACATGTTTGAATTATCAATGTACATTTACTTCCTCATATCTCTCTCTCTCTCTCTCTCTCTCTCTCTCTCTCAGTCAAGTCATGAGCAGTGAATATCTGAACTCAGCCTCTACGATGACATGTGGTGATAACAAACAGTTTTTAAACTCAAAAGTCCCATGGAAAAAACACAAAACACAATCAGAGAAAACTCGGATCTAAACAATTCGTTGAAACTTTTCTGCAGTTTTAGCCTTGCTTATTTGTAGTACTCTAATCTAGATTGGATTCAGGGGTCAACCCAGAAAGATGTCGATACTAAATATAAAATGTATTCCAATAAGCGAAAAATTCTCTCTCTCTCTCTCTCTCTCTCTCTCCTGACATACTATTGTATAAAGTCATTCCAAGCATAAGAATAATTTTGAATATTAGTATAGATAAGGAAAATAGTTGTTTTTGGACCCACTGTGAACTATTTTAACTATTTGTACTGCAGTTGCACTGTTGAAACCTGATGCGGTGGCATACCTTTGGTGCCGGCAAAGTGACCGGCAGTTTGAGTCTAGCAAGCAGCTGACGTAAACATTGAGTTATCCGAGTATCGCAATGCGTCATAATACGGATTTTACAATATAGGTTAGACTTTTACATAGCGTTTTAGATCATATCCGGTATTGGTTTGCTCTATGTTAGAAAGTGTTAAGAAATGGTAGGAAAGAACAACTATCCCTATATTATTTTTATGGTGCATTAAAATGGAAGACCTCTCGTTGCGAGCAACATGTTCGCGGTAGGGTCTAGTTATTTATATATTTACATCTACCAAGTATGATTCCCTCTACTATTACGGAAACTTATAGTTAATTCATAGCTCTATAGAAACAGCCAGACTGAAATTTATACACCCACTTTATCGATTGGTCGAATTCTACTGTGGCTGAAATTGACAGGACTGAAATGGACACGCCCTGTTTATCGATTGGTCGTAACCTACAGCGACCTAAGAAAAATCACAGACTGCACAAAATAATGATGATGATGTCAGACTAAAAACCTCACAGGAGATGATTTGGCTGTTTCTTAAGTGAATTTTGCTTACTTTCTATAACAAATTTTTTAATTAGTTAAAAGAAAGATGTAAGTATTAATAACAGAATGCATTTTATTGTTTAAATGAACAAAAACATTTCGGTGGGGCCACAATGGGGGGGTCAACTTTTTACATAGGAATATATAGAGTAAATCTTTAAAAATCTTCTTCTCAAGAACCATTTGGGCAGGAAAACTGAAACTTGTTTGGAAGCATCGTCAGGTAGTGAGTTTTCAAGTTAAGGTGGAATAACACATCATCATAATATGGCTGACCTCTGATCGAAACGACATTGCGTAGTATTAAAAGGATTTTGTAGACACAAAGATGTACCTTACTACATAGACGAGTGGATAAAGTGTCGGGCTTGTGATTCGTACGTCATGCATTCGAATCCTGCAGGGGCTTTTGTTTAAACTTACTGAATAGAATATTTTAGATATTCATTTTATATCCCAAAACTGCAAATTTTTTCCTTATTTGACAAATGTACAGTTTATTTATCATTATATCTTTCATAATCAAATAACTTTATGTTAATTTGAGTGACTTTTCCAGGTGTGTTATTCCACCTTAATTCAAATCATGATTCCTGGGGGGGGGGGGGGGGGGGGGTAGGATGGGGTAAGAAGGGGGGGGGGTGACATTTTTTTTTCCTAGGTATATATAGAAAAATATCTTTTAATCTTTTTCTAAAAAAGAAAACCATTTGCCTAGAAAAGCTGTAACTTTAGTGAAAGCAACTTCAGATAGTGTAGATTCAAATTTGTTCAAATCACAATCTTTAGGAGAAGTGTGGGGCCACATTGGGGATTCAGTTGTACAAAGGAAAACATTTTAATTATTCACAAAAACTGAAATGTTGTTATATATGCTTTTACTTATATGCAGGCATTTTTATATATTGCTGATTCTTTAAAATTGTTTAAACTTTGGCCCCTAGACAATTATTGATCCTCACAAAGGGTTCAGAGTTTGATGTATGTTTATATCCTGTGTAGAAACAATTGTTAAGGATCTTTTTGAGAACTGCAATGCTGAATGTGATATGACTATAAAATCATCCTGTTGGAAAAGGGACTTGATTATAAATATAAGAATATCCAGGGGGAAACAGTTTTTTTGTATAGGATCTACATGTATTATACCGTATTGTCCAGATATTTTGTATTATGACTCCATTATAATTTTCTGCGTAATGAAACTCAACTAAATGCATTTATGAGACTCCTCCACATTTTGTGTGTGGGCTATGGTACTCAGGTGACCGTTAAGGCCTATTGGCCTCTTGTTTAGGTCACCAGGGTGATTTTTATTGCAATTGTTCTTCGTCTGTTGTCTGTTAACAATTTCACATTTTTAACTTCTTCTTGAAAACTGTGAGGCACATTATCACCATTTTGGTCTGAAGCATCTCTAAGATAAGTATAAAATGTGGGGCTTTATGATGGGGCCAAATAAGCAAAAAAGGGCCAAATTTTCAAACACTTGTTTAGGCAGCCATTAAATTTTTTTGAATTTTTTATATACTGAGCCGGACTTTTTTTCCCCGACTTTTTTTTTTCCATAATTTTTTTCAAAATTTATTTTCAAAACAAAATAAAATGCATCGGGGCGGGCCATTTTCAGAGGGGCAGGTGGGGATGAGAATCTGAAAATTAATTTTATGTGGCCTAAGGGCTATGGTACAGGGGTGACTGTCAAGGATTGTAGGCCTCCTATATACATGCATGTACTGTGGAATCATTTGAATTCATGGGAGCAAATTTTCATGGATTGTGGGTTTTTCGCATATTCAAGGGGATGAAATTTTGTGGATGCATTGATTTTCAGCTTCAGTAAAAATACTAACTCTCTCTCAAAATTTGTTTTCATTGAGGATGTAAATTTGAGGGGGAGGGCTAATCACGAATACCACGAAAATTGAGCCACCACAAATTCTGATGATTCCTCAGTATACAATGTTATAGTTTATAGCTTAAAAGCAAAATCATATCTGACAATAGAAGGTAGATCTTATGGGTAATTTGTTTACCACCCAGCTTCCTTAAGGTCTTCAGTTAATCAAGATTCCTTTTTATATTACATGTAATGTTTTTTTTTTCAGGGAATTTCTATGGCTTGGGGAAAACCAGATCACTTGAGCTATTTAACAGCTGCGAAGCATTAGGAATTCCACTAAGAAATGTATATTTATTTAACCACAGGTATGATATTTGTTTGTTTTACACAATATTGATACCATAAAGTCTTATGTATAGTACGCATTAGCCAAAATTTAATCAAGAGATGGGAGCTCATATGCAAGCCCCCTGTAATCAAAGGCAGTGACTCAGTTTATTATTTTTCTTCTTTTGGTGAATCATTTACATAATATGTTGCAAGTTGTGTTTTCGTGTCTTTATTTATTTTTTTTTACAGCATTTTCACTTAACATAAAAAGTATGATACAAAAAAGTGTGTACTTTACATGAGACTTAATGGTATTCAGTGATGCTGCGGATAAAAAATGAAAACTTGAAATTCATGTACAGTAAAACTTGTTTAGTACGAACACGGATATTGCGAATTTACGGATATAGCGAAGTCATCTTGGATCCCCAGCTATGTAAATTAAATGAATTTCTTATACGGTTATAACGAATTACGGATATAGCGAAGTAATTTCCAGTGACTTCGTTATAACCGAGTTTTGCTGTACTTTGTTAAAGTTCAGTTTATTCACTCTAACCAAACATTGTACATGTATATGAGGATCATATTCATGCTAACCACAGAATATACTTGATGAACACGTATATAAAGACTAAACATATTATAGAAACAAATTGTCAAAGGTATGTGTATACATGAATGTATGCATGATTTAGCAACATTACAAAAGCTTACTGATAAAAGGAAGGAGAATAAGAGAAACAACATATAGATGTATATGTTCCGTAAGGTAGCAAGGGACAGTTTCAAATAAAGTACCTGTCAATATATCTGTAAAATTGAGAGTTGCTTTACTTGAAGGGTTATGAGTGTTGCTAAAATTCATGAAATGATTTTTAGCTCACCAGAACGGAAGGTTCAAGTGAGCTTTTCTGATCACCAGTTGTCAGTCAACCGTCCATCTGTCTGTAAACTTCTTACATTTTTTATGTCTTCTCTAAAACGCTGCCAAATTTAACCAAACTTGGTACAAAGCATCCTGATGGGATAGGGATTCTAAACTATTAAAATAAAGGACACAACCCTTTTTAAAAAGGAGAGAATTGCGTAACTTTGAAAATTTTGTGGGTTTCTTTAAAAAATCTTCTTCTCAAGATGCCAATATATTTACAACAATTAAAGCCTGTGTATAAAGTGAAGATTCTAAATTGTAAAAATTGTGATACCCAAAGTAAAACTGGGGCCCCAAGAGTTCTAAGTTTAACATAGAAATCTACTGTAATGAGAAAATGTTTAAAAATCTTTTTCTCTAGGACTACAATGCTACAATGATAATTATTATATTGAATGATTAATTCTTAGCTCTCTGATTGGCTCATATCCAACTATTTCGAAAAAACAGAATGTTATATTCACCTGCACGTGACCTAGGAGGTCAATATAACATTTGATTTTCTCTACATTGGACTCAAAATAGATTGTTCAATGAAACGTCGTGTTTCTCAATTTGTTCGGCTATATGGCTTCAAACTAAAACGTTGCTTTATAACACTCAATTTAATATATGTCTGTATCAATTCATCGTTGAATCATATAATAAAATAATTATTGCTGTTTTTTTTTATCAATACTATCATCAAAGTACAATATTCACCTTCTTCACGATTGGAATGACTCTTCATTCATAGGGCAAAAAATAAGCTCTATTGTTGGTTTTGCTGTTAGTTAAAAATACATTGTCATTGGCTGTTATGAAAATTCAGATTTCAATAATGGTATGAATACACTTATTTCATATCCTGCAATGAAAATTTATAAATACAAAATGAAATGTAGATTAACGATTTCAAAATCTGATAGGGACACTCTATATAACTTTGTACAATCATCTTTGAAAACTTACCAATATATTGCAGAGAAATCGTATAACTTTGTACAAATTAAGAAACTTTTAAAGAAAATTTGTATAGGTTATAATTTGCCATTGGGTCCACATGCCAGATGTGGTCACTAGCTAGCATAAGGGCAACGAAGACTGTGTAGATGACTGGTGGCCCACCATGCTAGCATTGGCTTTCTATTTATAAAATCATATATAATTCACAATTAGATGTAGATATGTAAATGAATGTTTAAAAACAATACTACATGTATGTACGCCTGTTCTACAATTATTTCAATACTTTATTTTTCTCAAATTATTCTTTGTACAATATTAAATAAAAAGCAAAATGTTACCAAATTGTATAAAATTTTAGATTTATATCTATATTATTATCTCCTTGTAGAATCAAAAAAGCAAAATGTTATAAAATGATTTATATGCATTTTATCATCTCCTTGTAGAATCATGTGTATGATAATACTGCATGTATGCTTACTTGTTTTATATATTAACGTTTATATGTTTACAATATTAATAAAAGAGAAAAAACATACAAACTTTATTCTGTAAAACAAAAAAAACAAAAAAAAATTCAAAAGTGCATTGCCCCTTTACATGCATAAATATACTCCTTTGTACTCCTTTTCAAGTTGAAAACTTTCAGTTTTTTGCTGAAACAAAAAGTATCACATATTTAAAGATTGCAATTTTTTATTATAAAAGTGGGGAACTTTTTATAAAAAATTGTGCACTGAAAATGTATTCAATTTGTAAGTGCTGCATATTTCAATCTAGTAGTTTAATGTTCAGCTAATATACAGGGAAGTCAAATGATTACCAAGAATTCCACAATAAGTTTAATCCATCTGTTGGAAAAAAACCCTATTCAAAACAACTTTCTTGAAATGACTCTCGAAGAACTCTTTCAATTTCTTGAGTATATTTTCAATGAAATGTTCATCTCTAAGTATCGTAACTGATTTTGTCTTTCAAAGTATAAATAACTAGATGCTGTCATTAGACAGTAATACCCGCACCAAGTGTTTGCCCCTAAATAACACTGTTTTGTACCAGTTTAATTAAAAATGAAGGCTACATGCAAGCTCCGATAATACAATTAAAATTTATAAGGACTGCGAACGATAGCATTGTCTAGCCGCCTAACTAAAAGTCATTTTTTGAAAGTTGTCTAATTATAGTTAATTTTTTATAATAATGTAAACATTTATGTATATTTTCATTAAATATAAATGATTTGGTCAAACAAAGCGAGATAACTTTGTATTTTGGGTTAAAATAGCTCATTTTATAATAGAAAATAACGGAAAACGGAAATGTTTTTTAAAACATCTTTCCCCCTGTGAAACAAAAATTCCTTTTGAGGGGTTTTAATTATTGTTATTTAGCATATTTTTACCAAAGGGTTTGTTGTTTCACAGGGGGGAACATATGTCTACAGACCGAAATACATTCCAAAAACAGAATTTTGCTTTATAAATTTTCGAAAACTAATTAACAGATATGAATTAAAATGAAATTTTACTTTAATACATATCGTAAATATGTTATCATTAAGTTTTTATGCACATATTGGCCGCTAAATAAAATTTTCCTCACTCATAGAGAACGATTTCAATGACATTTTTTTAGACCCCGCGTTAGCAAAACTTTTGTTTAAAAATAAATAATTTTATTACAAATTTTGTTTTGATATAAATTGATTCGGATTTGATTATACTTTTTAGTAGAAAATTTAGTTTTTGAATATCTAACAGAAATTCCGACATATTTGGATGTAAAATGTAGGCGGGAAACGGGCGTTAGCGTTTGCAGTTCTTTCATAACTGAAGGATGAGATCCCTTCCCATATGATAATACACATCGTGACATGAGCAGCACTTTATGTGCAATTTGGGGTAGAACTGTTTGCAGTGAATTTTCAGTTAATCAATAACCTTAACATTTTATGTCATAGAAAGTATAATGGTCTATATAATTATTACAAACAAAATTAAATTACGCCCCCTCCCCGTGGCGGTTGCCGGTTTTAGATTTGCTTCTGTGTGCCTACATGAACATCATCGTGTGCACAGATTTAGAGAAGGGGTGGGAGTGAGGGGTCCAGACAACCCCCCCCCCCATGAAAATTCATTTATATCAATTGTAAAATTACCAAAAATACCAGAGTGGACCCCAGTGCTCTGACAGATATGTAAACGCTCTAACACATTGCGCTTCAATGTTAGGTAACATTATTTGGGGGGTAAATATTTAATCAATATTTACCGTAATCCGGTGAATATAATACGCAGTAGTGTACAATACGCACCCCCCACTTTGGGCCTGAAAATGGTGAAAAAAAGCTTGTTGGGATGTATAATACGCATCAAAAAAATTGACCAAACGGTAATCCTGAGTATCAACAAAGCAGTTTTACTTTGTATGCATGCTCAACTTCATCGCGGGAATATGCTACCGGAAATAAGAAAAACACAATATTTTCTTAGATACGGATTTATTGTAACTAATACATCGTGGTAATATCTTTATTTCGTAATCAATGTTTTAATAGACCTAGTATTAAATATTCTACCGTAAATAAAATCAACTACTTTTAACAAGCGTGATATAATTGTTTAGTCATTACAATCCCTGTGAAGTGAAAAACGGACGATGTACAGGTATGGAGATAACGGACCTACATGTAATTAAATTCTTAAATGACTCCGATCAAAGCGATCAATTAGAGGCCTGGAACATAATAAAATATATGCACAAATAGTTGTGTTGTGTTTAGTACACATAGCCTAAGGGGGTGTCTGAGATACCCAAGGTGTCAAGCGTTAGCGGTGGGGAACCACAACTGTTTCAATGGCTTAGGAATAGGTTATAGAATCATTTATATTCATAATTATTTGCAATAAATTAATTAGCATTAAATGAAAATGGTTAAAAATGAGCCAAATGATGTGTAAGCTGTTTTCAAAGATCGGCGTCAAATAGCACGTGGCCATCCAAGTCCGCATTCTATTAATAACAGCTGTAATGGCGGCGTACACGGAGATAAAGAATAGGCAGTTCAAATTAATTTTTAAAGGTCATTTTGAAACAGTTTATTTATTAACAGACTTAAAGTGTACATTTTCTTTAATTACATGCTATAACAATGATTTCCTAAAGGGGTCACATAGTAATATATATGTGATAATGAAGGAATATTACGATGTATAGCGGGGTATCAGTTCTGTCTGTGAACAGCATAGGTAATACGGCAGTATGATACCCCGTGCTTCAGCTAGGAAAAAATATGCCCAAATCCTATAGGGATGTATAATACGCACCCCTTTCTGAAGGTAAAAAATGCTGGGAAAAAAGTGCGTATTATATTCACCGGATTACGGTAATATACTTTATTGTTTATCTCAATAGAAAGTATACATGTACATCACAATATGCAGGTGTTCTGCACCACCTTAAAGCTGTTATTAAGGTCTTCTGTTTCCAACGGAAGACCTTTCTATTATTGTGCGGGTTAAGATTATTCTTATTAAGGTCTTCCGTTTCCAACAGAAGACCTTATTGTTTTCGTTCGGTTTCTTTTTCCCTATTCTTTTTTTTCCTTACATATTTTGTGTACACGATTTCTCAGAAACTACTCGGCCGATTTACATGAAATTTTAGATCTGATAGATATTGCTCTGAACCTTATTCGAAATTTTTTTTAATGTCGACGTCACTTCCAGTTTTGAGATATTAGCAATTTAACGATTTTTAGAGGGTCGGCTTGTCCACGAAGGTTCTCATAAACTAAAAAAGATATTGAGTTCAAAATTTCAGGAATGATAGTCAAAAGAATTGAAAAGCGCCGAAGCTTGGTATGGTTAAAAAAATGAGAAATAAAAAGCGTTGTGATTTTGCATGCTTTTCTTAGTTTATCTTTTTTCCTGAAAATATTTCGTCTAGACATGTAGAACAAAAAATATTTATGTTTAAAAGATCTTTCATTTGACATCAAGAAAAAGGAGCTGGCCCCTCAAATTAGGGACCTAGAGTTCTTGAAAGTTATCGCTCTATAACTCAAAACCGGTTAAGATTTCAATATGGCTGATTGGCTGTCGCTGCAAAAGTTGTTCATTATGATCTTATTAATGTCGTAACAATAATATTTTTTGGGGTATTGCGTAATATGAGTGTAAAAAGCTAGACTTGTTACCATGTATTAGTGTTTTATTTGGCAAATAAACGGGGTATTTGTGCGTATAACGGACATAAAGGGTACCAGTTTACATTACGGAAATTGTTTGAACATTTTAGTTATATTCTAGTAAAATACATTATGGATAAAAGAACCTCTTTATGCAATGCATTTGAATTGCATTTTAAAATCTAACTGGGTTCCGAGCTGTGTATGTGAACAATTACGTATCCCATCCCTTGCCTGCGGCCGAGAAAATAGGTCGCGGCTCCACTAGTGAGCGGTCTGCCGTTACCTAATACACAAGATTTGCGTCTTGCTGTAATGCACACATGGGTTTATTTATGTAGCTGCAAACTCAAAAATTCCGATTTTAACAACTTTACTAGTAAATAAAAATGATTATACAATTACCTACAAGCATCTTTCATTCGAAAAAAGTTTAAACACTTTAATTCTTTTCAAGGGAAACACGTTATGGGTAAAAGAACTGCTTCTTTGCAATGCATTTGAGTCGCATTTAAAATCTAGCTGGAGTCCAAGCTGCATGTATGTAAACAATTGTTTGTATCCGATCCCTTGCCCGCGGCCTAGGAAATAGGTCGCGGATTGACTAGCGAGCGGTCAACCGTTATCCAATACACAAAATTTGGGCCGTGCTATAATGCACTCATGGGTTTATTTATGTAGCTGCAAACACAACGAATTCCGATTTTAACGATATTCAAAGAAAAAATGATAAAAGATTATACCATTACCTACAAAGTAATGCTGTTTTGGCCTCGTAGTTAAAAAAATATATAGATAGAAAGACTGTCAATGGAAAAATGCGTTCATTGTGATCTTTTCTATGTCATTAAATAGTGATATTGTGGAAAATAAAATTCAGTTATCAAACTGAAAACATTTCAAACCCACCACGTTGAGTGTACATTTACATAACACGGGCAGGGAGACGCCGCGCAAGTGGACAACGGATTCGTTGTAGTCTAGGATACATGCTTCTTGTGTTTACATGTATACGTTATCACACATTGATTCGTTTTTAAATTATTTCAATTTTCAATTATATTGGTTAAGGTTGAATCAAACCATTGATTTAAATCATAGTGCGTAAAAAAAGAAAAAAAATGTCATCAATGATTATAATACAACGTTTTACGGTCGTATGAGTTGAATTGTAAATAAATTCATGTATAAATACATATGTCCATTTCTGACAATTTGCTGCTGAGAATTTAATGGATTACACTGCCCAGTTCAACAAAAAAAAGCGCGATATTCACAACATGATTATTCCAATCGCACATCTTAAGTATTTGCTATCTGTGATAATTCATTTGGCTAACAAAATATTGGATATTATATATTGGAGAGAGAGAGAGAGAGAGAGAGAGAGAGAGAGAGAGAGAGAGAGAGAGAGAGAGAGAGAATTAAGCATGGTGTAGGTAGTAAAAGTTGAAATATATTCATAAAAAGCGTTTTGTTTTATCCTCCGAATATTTGGGTTTATTCATCCTGCATGTTTAGCATCGATTATGAACAACGTAAACTTAAAAACTCTTAATCAACAAATGTACAATGCTTTATTTTTGTTTTTTTAATAGTCATGCTGTATATTTTATTTTATGATAGATCATATAAAAAGAACAGATGTGAAAATCGAAATACAATCATATTACCTTCAACGTAAAAAGTCAGTTTAAACACGAGGCGAAATAACTCGAATCCCTTTTATGTCATTTATTTTGAAAATAAATTTGTACATTGTACAGCAAAACTTGTCTAATCTGGCGGAGGGTAGTTCTAAAAAAAATTGGCCGGATGAGGCAACGTTCGGTTTAGAGGACATTGTTGCAAATTAATTATAGTATTAAATGCAGTAGGTCTTGATCGTGCATATTGTTGCAAAATTTTCAGTTCTTCTGAAATATATTATATATCGATTTTATTTACGGTATCAATTTTCATTTTAATTTTTTTTTTTTTGAAAACCCAGGCAATAAAACCATAACGGAATACATACGATAGAAATACTTTTTCAATCAAATCATCGTTATTAATAATATTTAAAACATCCGATTAACCAAAAAAGTGCATGCTTTACCGGAAATTGTTTAACAAACATTAACAAGTTAACAGGTGGCTGAAATGCCCAATGGTTAAATATAAATGAGAATTTTATAACAAAAAAATTGAGCATTTTAACAGAATAATATGCAACTCTGTTTGTATAGCCAATACTAGCCATACAAGGGGATAACAAACGATATCGACAGTCTTACCCCCGCAGTATCCTGAATCAAGGCCTGAAAAAAATTATCTAATTTTGGCCAAAAATGCATATTTTATATAACAAAACTTAATGGTATGATCTAAAATGAGTTGCTAGTTTGGACCTATATTCACAGTTGTTTAAATCACAAGCAACGACAGAAAAATTGGTCGATAAATTAATTGAGTATTAACTATCTCGCAGAAGACCGATCGATCGATAAGTGGCCGGACTACGGGAAATAACTCTTACTAATTATCAGCAGTCAATGCAGTTTTTTTTCATCGCGCCAGTTTACAGAATAGGCAGGATCCGGATTGCACAACATTTTTTAAACCAAAAGGAGAGGAAAATGTCAAGAGGCTGTATAATGTTGCCGGATTGGACAGCATTCCGGAATACACAATATCCGAATTCAACGAGTTTCAATTCTACCTTATTTTTAGACGGAGGCTGTTTAACAACATATTGTGATTGTCTTGCCCGTGACGTCAAATAATGAGGATTCCATAAGCACCATCTAGCGGTGGCCGGAATAATGAATAATTATAAGATTCAATGAATAAACATGGTGTGCTTCTTTGTTTCTGTCGTATATCGTTCGCATATTATCAATTAATTTCCTGCGGAGACGTATCTCTTTTTACAGCCCCCCCCCCCGCAAGTGTTTTGGGAAGTTGGTGTATTTTACAAGCTGATAAGAGTGTCGTGCGTGAATAAAAAATAGATAGAATTGACAAAAATTCTTTTATATGATGCAAACAATAGTCATAATATATATCATTAAAACGGGTACCATATAACTGAACTTGAGTTCTCTGCAAATTCAAAATAAATAGCAAAATTAAGTTCATGTGTTTATTGTGTCCATAGTCTTAACGAGAGAGAGAGAGAGAGAGAGAGAGAGAGAGAGAGAGAGAGAGAGAGAGAGAGAGAGAGAGAGAGAGATAGATTTCTGTCGAGAAAAAAGAAGTATACGAATTAAACTTCACAAACACAGTATATCAATCTTTAAATCAAACATCACAAACAGTGTATAATACTTCATTGTTAAGTATGCTTCCTTTCTCTTTACTTTAAATTAAACATCACAAACAGTGTAGAATACATGCATGCACTTCATTGTTAGACATACTTTTTTCTCTTTGCTAGAAATCAAAACATCACAAAGAGTGTAGAATACTTCATTGATAGGCTGCTTCCTTTCTCTTTACTTGAAATCAAACATCACAAACAGTGTAGAATACTTTATTTTTAGGCATACTTCTGTTCTCCTTACTTGAAATGAAAATTATTAGAATTAAACTTTTTCCCTTATCTTGGAAAGAACACGTGGTGCACCTCGCGCGTTGATTTGATTAACAGGGGTAACACGTGGACTTGGACTGAAACTGCATGCTGGATTCAATCACAATACATGTACTATATTCTTTTGTGGATACTAATTTTATGAATACATAATATTAGTATATTTCAAATGAATGTACATAAAATTACGCCTAAAACTCTCTCTCTCTCTCTCTCTCTCTCTCTCTCTCATAACGATCAAAATAAGAGAATATCTGGATCGACGACACTCATCAATCATCAAGAAACCCCTTCTGCAAGATAGAAAAGTGGGGGGGGGGGGGGGGGGGGGGAGGTGTTGTACAGTTAGACAAAGTAGTTTGCAATTTAGAGGTTATCTTTTGTCTTGAATAGGTGTGGAAACTTCTAGGATATATGCCGTTTTCTGCCTTGGGTTTGCTAATCACTATACACAGGAAATAATATCGACTTAAACTAAATATACACAAGAAAAGAAATGTGTACATAAATAGTTTGCATTGTATTTTTCGAGTTCGAGTTGTATGGATTTAATAGCATGTACAGTTTCCCATGTTGTTTTGTGGTGCAAAATAATTTCCTTCTTCCTTTTTTGTAAAGAATAAACACCTTTAAGAAGTAATATAACAAGCTTATAAGGTTGAAATAAGAGAACAACACTAATTATTTTATTATTATCTACCTAACTCTGATGTCAACCTGAAAAATATCCTCGCGACCTTAAATTGCCATCATACTAAACCGCTTCGCGAATATTCTAACATGATAAGCGGTAAGCGCGCTGTTTTTTCTTAAATAAAAAAAAACCCATAAAATTTCATTACTTTAAAGGTCATATGAAACGATTTTTAACACTATGATTTTCTTTCATGAATATAAAGCTTGGTATAAACAAATGTTAAAATACATGATGTAAGATATTTTTGCCTTTGCATTACTGAGAAATAACCGTGAAAACTGAGCACCTGAAAAAATTCTTGCCCGCTTATCGTTCTTGATTTTTTGGATTTATGACGTCACAAAGACCCACTGATGTAAACAATGCATTAAAACTAGTGTAATTTTACAGTAGTTTATCGATTAAATTTTAGTAATTTTTGCATATAAGAACGTGTCTTTCTTTTCAAATGAGATCATTTGATTTCGTAGTAGCCTACAGATGACTTAGTTTTAATTGGTCGTTAATGAATAAATCTAATATCAGCTTCTCACAAAAGTAAAATCATGATGAAGATCCCGTACTGGAGTGGAAATTTAACGAAAGAAATGCTCCAACATTTACAGCTGATTAATGAATTATCCTTATCCTTTTGAAATAGAAATATCATTTTCTTCTTCGGTACGTATAATGATTGAGCTACATTTAAAGGGAATTAAAGCATTTAAATTGATTTGATTTATTTTGTCACATAAAAAAGTATATAAGGCAGGCCAATGAAAATGTTTGAGGCATTGTGTACATATTTTGTATTTAAGAGCTGCTATAAAATGCCGCAAAATTATTCTTAAATTTTATTTCGAAATAATATATATTTCTGACTTATTGATATATACATGTAGCAATATCTTTAGAAAATACCTGGTGTACACGTGTATTAACGTTTTATTAAATTAGATTGCGGAAATATGGCATTTAAGGATTTAGAAATGTATCGGTAAAATAAATCGGTTGTTTGATAAAAATAGTTGTGAACGAATGTGAAGATAATCAACAGATTTTATTAAGAACAAGCATCAATAATGATAAAAAAAACCGAAAGAAACACATTGCGGAAGAAAGTGAGATAAAAGGGATCTGTGAGCAAACACCGCACATACACGTTTTAAAATCAAAACACCGCACATTCAAGTACACGTTTCAAAAACAAAACATTTGAAGAAATTTCTCTTAGACTAAAAATAATTAAATGGTAACATATTTGTGAATTTGAAAGTGAAACAAACAATATATCGTGAAGCGAATGAGGCACAATGAGGCCTACAAGTTGTTTAGAAAAAAAAATCTTAATGAATTGCATGAACGTCCAAATGGGAAAAAACGATCAGACTTATTTTTGAATTTGTCAATTTCATTAAAAAGATCAAAATAAAACATATAAATATGCTTATATTAAAATTATATTATACTTGCATGTGGATCTAATGAAGAAAATCATTTATTCTCCCTGCAGTCTCAAAACTGAATATCATTATGTACACGCTATTACATGTAAATAAAAACGCACACGATTTCATTTCTTGAGAGAAAAAATACTGACGTGGTTGATTATTGTATAATTATACAAGTTTTTATATAAAATAGTATTTTTTTCTTTTAAAATGCTGCAAAATGACATGGATATTTGTATTCACAACATAGCTTTATAAGGCGATTGGGTCTTACTGACGTCATAAGCAAGGGAGGTAAGCCGCGTAAGTCAATGTTCCTTTTCCCAATTAAGTAATTTTGATCGACTGTGGCGCTCACATTTTGCATAAAATATCCAAAAAACAACGTCAGTCTTATTAAATAGGCACTTATGAACTCATTCCCGTAAATAACTCAATATGGTCAGGATATCGTTTCATATGACCTTTAATTTCCTCCGAAATGATGCCTCCGTCTATCAGTACTTTCAGTACTTTGATTTTTTCATCGACTTAATTGACCGGGAAAACTACTGCAACGTATATTATTGCACATATACTTAGCATTAAATCATCGTTTAAAAGCGTAAAGTTATTTGATTGAAAATCGGACCTGGCAGCTTTAACATTAAGATTTACATGTGTAAGACACTATATTTGTCATGTGCATGATACTGTGCGTGAGTTATTTTCAATACCTGTTAATTCTCCAAAATGATCACCAATTCCATTCACAACTGTTGTCATTCAAAATCACGTGAGTTAAAAAAAAATTCAAATTTGGAGTTGATCTAAACTGTCATGTATCCAATGAATCTATTGATTTTATAATGTGTTACGTAATTAGGTAATTAGGTTTTAAGGGGTTAAATGTCAAAACTTTTGATCGCCCATGTTTCATTTGATATTTGACCTTTCATTTGATATCAAGAAAAGGGGCATGCCTCTCAAATTAGGTGGCCAGTGGGTTCAAAAGTCTTTTATCTATACATGTAGCTCTTTACTGAGAGATATTTTGTGAAAGTTCATAAAAGCAGATATGTATCTTAAAGTTATGTATCTAAGCAATGTAATGATTTTATCATGCGTTACGTAGTTGGAGGTTTTCAGCGGTCAAATGTCCGAAAAATTTATCACCATATATCAGAAAGGAAAAATCTTTGGAAATGCAGTATAGAAGAAAAGATGCTCAAAATGATGTACTTAACAGTATTCAACCTTCAAAGTGTCGTTTAACAACCCTTATAAGGAGATAAGGGATCGGCCCCAAAAGTTTCTTTCACATATATCTCAGGAACGGTAATGAATTTCTAAACACACGTTGAACAAAATGTATTTAAAATAAAACGACCATTTTTAGCTCACCTGAGCTGAAAGCTCAAGTGAGCTATTCTGATCACATTTTGTCCGTCGTCCGTCTGTCCGTCTGTCTGTCCGTCCGTCCGTCTGTAAACTTTTTACATTTTGAACTTCTTCTCTAAAACCGCTTATCCAATTTCAACCAAATTTGGCACAAAGCATCCTTAAGGGATGGCGAATATAAATTGCAGAAATATAAGTCCGATCTGTATTCAAAGCGGAAAAACCTTGAAACTGTAGAAAAAGGGGGGTGCATTTTTAAAAATCTTCTTCTCAAGAACTACTGATTTCAATTCAACGTAGTTTAGCATAAATTATCCTTATGGGAAGGAAAATATAAATTGCAAAAATTAAGGTCTAATTCTGTTTCAAATCTGAGTTATTACGAAATTAATAATAAAGGAAAGGTGTGTTTCAGCTTCGCGTTCAGCATCCGGTAAAATGGGTAGGCAAGACTTGGCCTGGGCAAAACAAAAGATTGGCAGTTATTAATCTGCCAATCTCATTAAAATTTCAGGATATTTGATGGACCAGTAATATTTGTATTCGCTGTAAATATGCCGCAAAATAATGCGTATTTGGAACTGACGATTGCCGATCTGCCCCGGCTTTTATTTTGCCACGGCCCGGGTTTGCATATCCATTTTACCAAGACTCGTATTCCATACTTCTAAAACGAGGCTCTTTGTTTAAAGCAGCTATGACATTATACGAAAAAGGGTCGACCTGACTATGATGAATTTGCTTGTTATGCAACAGTTCGCGTATGAAGGGAAATTTTTGAAACATGCAAAATATATTGGTGCCGATTTTGTGAAGTAAATTGAGGCTAAATATTTCAATGCGTTGACAGTTTTCACACATGACGTTGGTGTTAGCTTGTTCTGATTTTCGTTTCGTTTTCATTATTTATGCTTTGTAACTTGGAGACTATCGTCTGTATTTCGTGATTTTTACGTATCAAATCAAACAGATACTTCGGTAAATCAAACAGTTAAAACTGTTAACCTGCGCAAATTAAGCAAAATCTGATGTATCAAAAAAGTACTGAAATACAATTCATTCTATCGGTAATTCGGCATTATCTTTTGCGTAATGGTAGATTACAATGCAATAGGATTTGTTGAGTCGCTCGGCATTTTCTCGAGTTTATTCAGTTTAAATAGAGTTTGATATCGCTGACGGAAATGTAGGTATATATATATATATGATTCATTTCGAAAAAATAAATTGTGTTCTTTATTTGTTATAGTGCATGTTTCTTGTGTTTAATTGTTTACAATTTCTATTTACTAACCATATTTGAGTGTTACGCTTCGATTTATAAGCAAGATACAGAGATTTGCTCACAATTCTATGTTTGTACACAGATCTTAAAAACTACAGATTAAAAAAGTAAAGAAATTGTCAATATTTATTAAGAAAATTTTAAAAGTCTGTTCTTCCAGAAACCAACTTTAACAATTATTGTATTGTAAACTTAACCTTTAAAGCTCACCTGAGGGTGGGGCCACAATGGGGGGGGGGGGGGGGGTCGAAGTTTAACAAATAAATATATAGAGTAAATCTTTAAAAATCTAATCAGACATGAAAGCTGAAACTTGTGTGAAAGCATCATCAGGTAATGTACATTCATAGTTGTGAAAATCATGACCCCCGGGGGTAGGGTGGGGCCACAATGGGAGATCGAAGTTTTACATAGGAATATATACAGTAAATCTTTAAAAATCTTCTTCTCAGAAACTAATCGGTCAGAAAAAGCTGACACTTGTGTGGAAGAATGCTCAGGTAGTGTAAATTCAAAGTTGAAAAAATCATGACCCCCGGGGGTAGGGCCACAATTGGGGGTCGAAGTTTAACATATGAATATATAAAGTAAATCTTTAAAAATCTTCTTCTCAGAAACTAATCGGCCAGGAAAGCTGACACTTGTGTGGAAGCATCCTCAGGTAGTGTAGATTGAAAGTTGTGAGAATCATGACCCCCGGGGTAGAGTGGGGCCACAATGGTGGGTCGAAGTTTTACATAGGAATATATAGAGTAAATCTTTAAAAATCTTCTTCTCAGAAACTAATCAGCCAAGAAAGCTGAAACTTGTGTGAAAGCATCCCCAGGTAGTGTAAATTCATAGTTGTGAAAGTCATGACCCCCGGGGGTAGGGTGGGGCCACAATGGGGGGTCGAAGTTTTACATAGGAATATATACAGTAAATCTTTAAAAATCTTTTTCTCAGAAACTATTCAGCCAGGAAAGCTGACACTTGTGTGGATGCATCCTCCGGTAGTGTTAATTCAAGGTTGTGAAAATAATAACCCCCGGGGGTAGGTTGGGGCTACAATGGGGGGTCGAAATTTAACATATGATTATATAAAGTAAATCTTTAAAAATCTTCTTTTCTCAGCCAGGAAAGCTGAAACTTGTGTGGAAGCATCCTCAGGTAGTGTAGATTCAAGGTTGTGAAAATCATGACCCCTGGGGGTAGGTTTGGGCCACAATGGGAGGTCGATGTTTTACATAGGAATAAACATAGTAAACCATTAAAAATCTACTTCTCAGAAACTAATCAGCTAGGAAAGCTGAAACTTGTGTGAAAGCATCCTCAGGTAGTGTAGATTCAAGGTTGTGAAAATCATGATCTCCAGGGGTAGGGTGGGGCCACAATAGGGGGGGGGGGTCAAAGTTTAACAAAGGAATATATAGAGTAGATCTTTAAAAATCTTCTCAGAAACTAATCAGCTAGATGATTCTTTACAATTGTTAAGACTTTGGCCCCAGGACAATTCTTAGGCCTCACGAGAAGGTTCAGAGTTTGATGTACGTTTATATCCCATATATAAACTATTGTTAAGGATCTTTTTGAGAACTGCAATACTCAACATATGATATGACTATAAAATCATCCTGTTAGAAAAGGGACTAATGATTATAAACATAAGAATGTCCAGGGGAAAATGGATTTTATTTATACAGGATCTACATGTATTATTGTACATTGTCCAGATAGTTTGTATTATGACTCCATTAAGCTGATTTTATCATACCTATTGTTCCTCAGGTGAGCAATGTGGCCCATGGGCCTCTTGTTTATTTGATATTACGAATAAGGGACATTATAGAAGCAATTATGTTTATTATAAGGTTATTTACCTATACATGACAATCGTTTACTCCTATATTACGTAATTAGGGATTTTAAGAGGCCAAAAGTCCAAAACTTTGATCCTCAATATCTCAAAATGGAGGAAAATTCTGAAAAGCAATATTGAACAGAAGACGCTCAAAATATTGAACTTAACAATATGCAGCCATAATTTCTTTGTTATGCGGTCCCTAAAAGGAGTTACAGGGCCGGCTCCATAAAACGACCCTATCAAGATATCTCGAGAACGGTACAGAAATTGTAAACACTTGTTGAACAAAATGTGTTATAATTAAAAAGGGCTGGCCCTTTAAATAAGGGGCTAAGGGGGCTCATATGTTTTTTAAATATAACTTTTTACTGTGAAATATTTTGTGATACGTTATAGAAGCAATTCTGTTTATTCTAATTTCATTTACCTATACATGGCAATCATTTACTCCTTTGTTATGTAATTAGGGATTTTAAGGGGCCAGAAGTCCAACACTTTGATCCTCAATATCTCAAAATAGAGGAACATTCTGGAAAGCAATATTTAACAAAAGATGCTCAAAAAAATGTCCTTAACAATGTACAGCCATATATTGTTTATTATCTGGACCCTATTATGAATTTTAGGACAGAATATCAAAACGATTTTTCCCAGATATCTCAAACGGTAACTAATTTCTAAACACTTATTAGCGGTACACAAAAATACTTGTTAACTAAAATGAATGAAAAGGAGCTGATCCCTCAAATAAGGGACACCAAAGGGGTTCATAGTCTTTCATCCATTACTCTTACATCCTGCCTCCATTTTCAGATACGTTTCGTTGACAAAGATAAAGAGTAAGGTCTTTCCATATTCTAAAAATCAGACGGAAGACCTCCTCGTAAGCTTTTCTGATCACAATTTGTCCGTTGTCTGTCGTTGTCGTTGTCGTCATCGTTGTCGTCGTTAACTTTTCACATTTTCATCTTCTTCTCAAGAACCACTGGGCAGATTTCAACCAAATTTGGCACAAAGCATTACTAGGTGAAGGGGATTCAAGTTTGTTCAAATGAAGGGCCACGCCCTCTTTAAAGGGGAGATAATTGAGAATTATTGAAAATTTGTTGGTATTTTTCAAAAATCTTCTTCTCAAAAACTATTTGGCCTGAAAAGCTAAAACTTG
Source organism: Magallana angulata (assembly GCF_025612915.1). NCBI lineage: Eukaryota > Metazoa > Mollusca > Bivalvia > Ostreida > Ostreidae > Magallana > Magallana angulata. Next base: position 36,092,240 of record NC_069116.1, read on the forward strand.
TGTGGAGGCATCCTCAGGTAGTGTAGATTCAAGTTTGTTCAAATCATGGTCCCCCGGGGTAGGGAGGGGCCACAATTGGAGGATCAAGTTTTACATAGGAATATATAGAGAAAATCTTTAAAAATCTTCTTCTAAAAAACTATCGGGCCAGAAAAGCTCAAATTAAAATTAGAACATCCACAGGTAGTGTAGATTCAAATTTGTTCAAATCTTGGTCCCCGGGGTAGGGTGGGGCCACAATTGGGGGATCAAGTTTTACATAGGAATATATAGAGATAATTTTTAAAAAATCTTCTTCTCAAAAACTATTAAGCCAGGAAAGCTCAAATTTGAGTGGAAGCATCCTCAGATAGTGTAGATTCAAATTTGTTCAAATCATGGTCCCCGGGGGTAGGGAGGGGCCACAATAGGGGGATGAATTTTTACATAGGAATATATAGAGAAAATCTTTAAAAATCTTCTTCACAAAAACTATTAGGCCAGAAAAGCTCCAATTATAATGGAATCATCTTCAGGTAGTGTAGATTCAAGCTCGTTCAAATCATGGTCCCCGGGGTAGGGTGGGGCCAAAATGGGGGGATCAAGTTTTACATAGGAATATATAGAGAAATCTATAAAAATCTTCTTCTCAAAAACAATTTGGCCAGAAAAGATCCAATTAAAATGGAAGCATCCTCAGGTAGTGTAGATTCAAGTTTGTTCAAATCATAGTCCCTGGGGGTAGAGTGGGGCCACAATGGGGGGATCAAGTTTTACATAGGAATATATATTAAAAATCTTCTTCTAAAAAACTATTAGGCCAGGAAAGCTCAAATTTGAATGGAAGCATCCTCGGGTAGTGTAGATTCAAGTTTGTTCAAATCATGGTCCCTGGGGGTAGGGTGGGGCCACAATTGGGGGATCAAGTTTTACATAGGAATATATAGAGATAATCTTCTTCTCAAAAACTATTAGGCCAGGAATGCTCAAATTTGAGTGGAAGCATCATCAGATAGTGAAGATTCAAGTTTGTTCAAATCATGGTCTCCAGGGGTAGGGTGGGGCCACAATTGGGGGATCAATTTTTACATAGGAATATATAGAGAAAATCTTTAAAAATCTTCTCAAAAACTATTTGACCAAGAAAGCTCAAATTGGCGGGTAACCATCCTCAGATAATGTAGATTCAAGTTTGTTCAAATCATGGTCCCTGGGGGTAGGGCGGGGCCACAATGGGGGATACATTTTTATTAGGGATGTCAAATCGGTCAATTTTTTGTACTCGGTTACTCGGACGTTTTTCCGATCGAGTACCCGGGTACTCGGTTAAAGTGTAAATAAATATGAACAAGTGCATTGATGACTGTAAAACCTTGGTCACTTTTGTAGAAATAAAACCACATGATATAATGGGAGGTTTCCCCGTAAGTGTGTTTCTGTTGTAAGAATTATGAGCAATTTATTTATCAGATGAATACAAGATAAACACATAAAATAAAATCATAAATTGTTCAAAGTGGGTTTTTTATGTGATCAACACAAGAAGAAGATAGTCTACTGTGAAGCTTTGTTAATCCGAGTCGAGTTTCTCAGATAAACGCAGGATACACACAAGAAATAAAATCATAAATTGTTCAAGACGATGTTTAATACGAATGTGATTTAACATGTTTGTCGTTCCCCCCGTATAGGATAAGTTTACTTTTCACACCTGACATTTTACGTTTTTTTTAATCTTCAGTTTTTTAAAAATATTTTCAGACCTTTGAAGTCGGTGGTGGCATTTTAGGTCTGTTCATTTTCTCTACTGTGTGCTATCTAATTTATATAATAGACTAATATATAAACGATGTTCAGTGAAAACAAATCATTAAAGTAAGCCAGAAATAAGGGTAGAAGACAGCCAAAGGTGATAAAAGCTAGGTAACAGGGGCTTGGTCACGATAATTACTATATAAACACTGCCACAGGCGATAACGGTCATTTAGCATATTTAGAGGCGTAGGCAATCCTAATTACTGTATGTACAAGTGCAATGGACATTTTAAGTTTTAAAACCGATGTTTTAATGCATTATTAAATAAACTTAGAAATATTGAAAAATATACATCCGAGTAACCGAGTACTGATTTTAGTATTCAATACTCGGACGTTCGATCGAGTACCCGGTTAACCGGGTACTCGTTGACATCCCTAATTTTTATACATAGAGAAAATCTCTAAAAAATCTTCTTCTCAAAACTATTTGGCCAGGAAAGCCCAAATCTGAGTGGAAGCATTTCCAAATCGTATATAGATTCAAGTTTGTTAAAATAATAGTCCAGTGGTATGGTGAGGCCACAGTGGGGAATGAATTTTTACATAGGAATATATAGAGAAAATCTTTAAAAATCTTAAAAATCTTCTTTTTAAAGACCATTTGGCCAGAAAAGCTTTAACTTGTGTAGAGGCATCCTCGGGTATTGTAAATTCAAAATCACAGTCCCTAGTGGTAGGGCGGGGCTGTGATGGCGGTTTGAATTTTTACATAGGAATATATAGAGAAAATCTTTAAAAATATTCTGGGAAAGTTTTTTGGTCCAAAACTCAGTACTTAGTGTGAAAGCACAGGTTATGCAGATATAAGTTTGATGAAACCATGATACCCTAGAGAAAAGTGGGGCCACAAAATGGGGGGGGGGGGTATATAGGAATAGAGAAAAATCTTCTTACAGGTACAACAACAAAAGGGGCTTGGTATTTACCAAAAGAAAGAGGTGGATAAGAATTGGCAGATTTTCAATTTTTTTTAGCAAGATCTACTGTACTTAGTTGTCAGGATATTTTGATACTGTAATGCTTTTTTGATCAGAATTAAGGCAATTGTTGCTCAGGTGAGCGATGTGGCCCCTTGGCCTCTTGTTTTTTCTAGAAGCGAACTTTGAGGCTTCATATCGTGCTCATTTCTGAACGGTTTTTGCTCAAATTTTCAGGGCTAATGGACTTTACAAAACTCTATCTTCATCAATTCATAAAAGTTAGAATTCCCTTTCCGTTAACGAGTTATTCCCCTTTTAATTTTTTTTAGGGCCTTTGGTTTCCAGACAAAGGCTCCGAGACTATGATAGCAGGGAATGGGAATCCAACGAATTTGTATAGCAGAGACATTGTAGTGGTGCACATCGGTTTTTGTTTTTACACCACGTATAACACAACATGCGGGGTGTATGTTATGTTGTTCACGGGGTGTAGGCTTCCGAAGCGAGAAAACGGTGTCGAAGGTACGATATTTGTCCAGTTATTCAATTAAAGGACTTATTTTGCCAAAAAGAGTATGCTTACGGAAGAAAGCATGAATTACGGAATGCATAGACACGTTTTATTCCATTGTACATGTTCTAGTTTTCTCAAACACCTCAACACAATTGCGACTGTCAGGGTGAGTTTGACCCTGACGTACGTTACTGATCAAATATCTGGACAAATGTTCCGTTTATCATCACTGTTTTGTTACTAACAATTACATACCATCAGTGTTTGATTATTCATAAATTTTCTGTGAATAAAATCAATCGAATACAGAAATATTTGCGAAAAAGTGTTGTTGTACACGGGGTGTATACAACGTGTTGTACAAGGGGTGTATACAATCGGTTTTTATAACGAGTTAACGACATTCTAGAGTCTTGACAAGTATATTAGAAAATATCTGTAAACGAAATTATTAAACTAACTGCTTAACAAAATTGTCAAATTCCCATTTAATAATTTCGAGTTCTTATTCTGTTGTAGAACACAACAAAAATACAGGTTCTGATATGAGGATTAATCTAGTAAAAATACTCAAATACCAGACCTTGAACACGCCTTCTTATGTCTGTTGAGAGAGGACCTGTATTTAAACAATTTCCCACCACAGCAAGGATATGCAGGAGTGGTTTCATGGGTTTTTTTTATGTGCACTTTCAGCCATCTTCTCAATGCATATTTTTTGTCGCAATGATGGCAAGAATACCTCTGTTCTGATTTCTCCTTTGTGCAATGTTTCGAATGTTCTTTTAAATTTTTTATAAAGTTTTTATTGCAAATGGAGCAGTGCTGTGCCTTTTCTTCATGAGATGACAAATGTCGTTTTAAACCGTAATTGTCTTTGAATTTAAGTTCACATATGCTACATTCATTACCCCCACCCTTACGCTTAAACCTTATATGGTTTGACAATGCACATGAAGTGTGGTATGCTCGACCACAATGGGGACAGAGGATGTTTCTTGGCTCTGTATGGACATTGCTAATATGAAGATTCAAGTAATGTCGCGTGGCAAATGTTTTTGGACATTGGTTGTATTTAAGGAAGGAGTCTTTTCTGGTTTTCGACTTGTCAAACGTAAATTTGATTAATTGTGCATTAAATCAAGATAAAAGGAAATTAAAATGGTATTTTTTTCTTACATTTTTACTATCATACAACTTGGCATAGAAAAGGTAATCAATGTTTAGAATATAACAAGGACTATATTTTTGGCGTAATATTGGCGTAAGAAAATATCACATGTTTCGCAATTCGGAATTGCTGCAGATTAATGAGTCTGTTTTAGCATTTAAAAAACAATCACATTAATGTTGGATTTTTTTTTACTAATGTGAACTAATGATATGATACTTGGGTTTCAGAATATGTTTTTAAAATACGATTTGCCTATCAAATTACATTTTTATAAGCTTTACAAAGCGCCCATTCTATACATTAATTTTTGTGAAAAAATCACTAAAATCAGATTTTCTCTCTTATTAAATGGTCAATATATTAGCTATTCTGTCAATTCATATCTTTATATAAAGTCGTCATTTTACATAAAAATCAGAAATATTTTATAATTTGAATCATAAAAAAAATAATCAACATTTTTTCAAAATGTAAGAAAATTAGAGGAAATGCGGGCAACGCAATATCAATTTTAGTATAAATATTTATTCCAATTTAGTAGTATAAGCTGATAGACCTTCTGATATTCTATCATTTCATAGAAGAATAGAATCTTCAAATCTTAAATAAATGTCTACAGAACTACAAAGAGCTACACTTATTTTTATCATCCTTTACGTTGAGGAAAAAGGTAGTGACCTTGACCTTACCTTTATGCGAAAACAAAAAGGTCAAATTTGATTAAATTGATAGAATCATTTGGTAATATGATCCGTTTGACTGTGTAAAAATTTCATGAATTTCTTATGATAAGAAATATGTTTGATAACGAGAAGACTCCTTCCTTAAACAGTTAATTTTTGTGAGCTTCCAGGTGTCTATACAAGGACGACCTGTGTTTAAATGACTTTGAGCAAAATTCGCATATTAAGGATTCTTCTTCATCATGAACTTCCTCTGAATGATCAATTTCTATCTCCATCTACAAAGCAGTTTTGGACTAATTTAAAACATTTGATCAAAAGATTTATCAATATACACTGTTGAAAGTCTGTACCTACCGTGTGCTGTGCTAACCAAGCTCTATACATGATAATCTAGAATCCAAGACAATATAAAGAGCTACATTATCAAAATAAATAAGCATTAAACATTTTCCATTGATATTATGCACTAGACTCTGCAAGTAATACCGATTGTATACACCCCTTGTACAACACGTTGTATACACCCCGTGTACAACATCACTTTTTCGCAAATATTTCTGTATTCGATTGATTTTATTCACAGAAAATTTATGAATAATCAAACACTGATGGTATGTAATTGTTAGTAACAAAACAGTGATGATAAACGGAACATTTGTCCAGATATTTGATCATTAACGTACGTCAGGGTCAAACTCACCCTGACAGTCGCAATTGTGTTGAGGTGTTTGAGAAAACTAGAACATGTACAATGGAATAAAACGTGTCTATGCATTCTGTAATTCATGCTTTCTTCCGTAAGCATACTCTTTTTGGCAAAATAAGTCCTTTAATTGAATAATTGGACAAATATCGGACCTTCGACACCGTTTTCCTCGCTTCGGAAGCCTACACCCCGTGTACAACATAGCATACACCCCGCATGTTGTGTTATACGTGGTGTTTTAGATTACGTTTTTTATTTAGGAAAAGGTAGGGGGTCAAAAAACAGGATTCAAAAAAGTGCAAAAATTTAGACATATTTTCCTTTATATCTTTTTAACGAAAAATATTTTGTTAAGACATGTAGAATAAAAGTTGTGCAGAATATCAAGGGCTTTCATTTGACACCAATAAAAAAGGGCTGGCCCCTTAAATTAATGGCCAATAGCCCCTAAAAGTTTTTGCTTAATTCGAAAACGGTTAGGATTTTGATATGGTTGCTGGAAAAGTTGTTTGTTTGGATCTCATAAAGGTCGTAACAATATTATTTTGTAAGTGATTTGTGTAGTTTGAGTGTAAAAAGCTTTACATGTTGACACGTACACTGTTTTCATTTAACAAGTTAACGAAAGTCTTTGTGCGTACAACTGGCATAAAGTTGCCGCAGAAAGTATGCTGGTTTATACAGGAGGCATTAATTTATAAGATTTTTTTGTTGTTGAAGTACATGCTTTTTTTTTTAGGAGTTTAAGTCATTGTTGTTAAGTTATTATAGTGCACAATCATTAAAAACGGCAATTGGAAAACAAAACATTCTTTTTCTTTTCTTTTAAACCACAAAATATGGAATTAAAAAACTCAATGCATTACATTTTATTTATTAACTCCATGCATTTAAATCTACCTTGAATCAGAGCTGTGTGTGTGTGTGTGTACCATTACGTAAGCTCTCCCTCGCCCGCGGCCGAGAAAATCGGTCACCATGCTCTCGGCTGGACTACCTAGCGGTCAGCGGTTATCTAATACACGAGAGCTGTGTCTCTCATATACATGTATGAGTTTATTTAGCCGCGAACTCAAGAATTGGTTTCGTTTTGATTACACATAATTTTTTTATGGATTAAACGATTGGGTGTCAATTAAGAAATCGCTCACTTAATTAATAAAAGCAATGTCATTCTCAATCTAAAGCAATAATAGACACAGATCAATTGTGGGTTTTAAGTTTAAAATAAATAACTTCTATTTGATAGAGTATGGTCATTATACTGCAAACTTTTCAAATCTTCCTGGGTTCTGAGCTGTGCCTGTCTGTGCATTGTACATGTACCTTTACGTAATATATCCTTCGCCCACGGCCGTGGAGATCAGCCACGGCTGCACTACCTAGCGGTGATTAAGCGGTTATTTAATACACAAGATTCTCACATTGCGACGCACACTTACATGCATATGAACGTGTTTGAGTTAATATAGCCGTAAAAACAGGAACTGTTTTAATTAAATGCTATAAAAGTTTGTCCATCTTGTACTTATTCAATTGAACATTTGAGTGTAAATGAATATTAATGAGCGATAATACTCCCAATCGTAAACATCGTAAGACATAAATTAATGGTTAGTTTGTTTATGTAAAATATTTTAAAAACTGCACAAATAATGTTTTAAATCAACCCCCCCCCCCCCCCCCCCCCCCCACACACACAAATAGTAAACCTTTAAATGATGATCATCCATCGCACATGGCTGAGGAGAACCGGCACGACTGGACAAGAAATCCGCAGTCGGTTCGTGTTCTTCTACATGTACCTTATCACGTGTTCATGTTTCATATTTTGCACGGACACAACTATATTTTATTATGTTCTCAACTATCATATTCGTTTAAGATGAAAAGATAAATTCATTAAACTTGTACAGTTGATTATAAGCATTGATTTATAGATAGCGTACAAGGTAGTTTAAAAATCAAATTATAATCAAAGTTTCATGTAACATGTTTGCGGTAGGTGCTAGCACGATAAAAAAATGTCCTGAATTGAGGCATTCGATGATTTTTAAAAAAAAAATTCACATGAATTTTAAACAGCTTTAGATTAGATTCTATCGGTCACATATTAATCACTTCTGTAGTTTTTCTACATGGTCGTTCGTTTCTTTGTAGAAGCGAACTCATTGCTGCCCCCCCCCCCCCTTCCCCTCCCACCCCGCTGACAGGAGCTCGCGCTGAATTTTTTAATTGTCAAAACGATATCAAGATCTATCAAAAATCATTTTTGGTCACAGGCTTCTTCTCATGTGTAACATTTTGTTTCACTTTCCCACCCGTTTGTTTATTCGGTCAGTCTGTGTAAATTCAATCGCCACAACGACCGAGAATCTTTTGTCGCTTCAGGACACACAGCTCGGAATATATATAGCCCCAGGTCATCAATTGTTATATAATTGAGTAACAGTTGGAATGGTGCTTTTACATAAAATAATAAATAATAAAATCATCCAGAAAAAAAGTAACCGTAACTCAAAAGTCAATACCAAAAATAAAATCCGTATTTTTTCAGTATTCGGCGGGATTTGATTTTTCTGCTAACATTAGTATTTCTATTGGTTTCAGAGATTACGATGTAAAAATACAAACAGTAAATACACCTGATATTATAAACATTGATAATGTTGAAAAATATTTAAAATTAAATTAGTCACATTCGTAAGATAAAAATGTTCTACGAACAGCCGATTATTTTTTTTCCTATGTCGTATCATTCGCGTGTAAATAAGTATGTTCTGTACATATATATACATGTACCTCAAAAAAAATGCAAATGCTGCACAAAAAAGAAAGTTGTAATTAGTATTTCGGAATTTTTTTTGAAAGTAATTTCACATTGTATTGAAAAGAACAAGAAATAAAAATGATTTAAATTTTTTACTCAATATTCATATATATTACCGGCGCTTCATACATGTGTAACGGCGTACAGTGCATAGATTATTATAATTATGTTCGAATTAAGTACCATGCGTAAAGATTCCCATAATAATTACTAGTAATTGCATGACTGTGTACATTGTAGGCAAATTCCTGTGTGTTAATTACTTCTAAGACTCTTTGTTTTCCGCTAACAGTGGTTTAAATAATTTTCAGATGATTAATAATTTTTGTCATTTAAATTGTATGCTTTATCAAATACTGATTCCGATTACCTTGAGGTCATTAATTTTCCATTGGCTATTGACAAAAAAAGAGACGCTTGGCCATCCAATAAAAACAAATACACAGAGTTTGATTGACAGGGTCAGCCAGGTGCAGGAGACACCTGATGTCCGAGGTTATGTGTGCTGCTTCACTGTCGTGTATCCGCGCCGGTAGTGACATGTTTGGATAACGTGAAAATGGCGTATCCATTGCAAAAACAACGAGTGTTGTGTCCTTTTTTCTATCGACAACGGGGTAAATATTAATTAAAATATCGTAATAGTCATTCATATTTTTCTGAAGGTTTTGCATTTGAAAAGAGTGTGCGTTATTTTCGTTCATCGTTTATAAAAACGACTTATTTGTAGAAAAATCAATCGTTAACGTGTCATTTTAACGCAAAACCAAGAACTATTTCTAGATTACGTAGATAATATAACACATACTAAAAATCTGAAGCAGCCAAAATTAATTTAAAACATTGCATTAACCAAATAAAACCAAACCGATGTCTTTTTAATACATTAATATGTATAAAAATAGCAATAACTTCATGCACCTGCTAAAGAAGTAGTACGGTTTGGATAAATAAATTATTCCGGTTTGGATGCTAAAATATCAATTGTGCAAATGGTACGGTTTGAATAATTTAAAGTTTTAGGATTTTTAATATTTTTATATAATATTATAATGACATATTATAAAACCAAAATACTTCCACATGTTCGAAGGGAACTAAAACTGGATGACTAGAAGTTTATTTCTTTAGACAAGCCTGTGTTTTTCCTCTGATAAAATGGTATATTTAGTGTATAATTGATCAGAAATTGATTATTTAACGAATAAGGATCCGAATCATTCTTTGTTCGAATATCATGAGTTGATTATTTTGGTCGGGGCGTGGTCAAACCCAATAAAGCTCGAAACGAAATTACACCTCACAATATCGAAAGAATGATTCCTTAATACTTATATTAATTTAATTCACAGCAATTGTACTTTTAAATATTTTAATAAGCAAACGCCATTTGAATTTATTGGACTGAATATGAACAAATTGATACTTAGCGTTATCAAATGAAAAGACATTGAAAATGTAAATATAGTTATATCAAGTTTTTTTTTTTACTGACATTTCAAAAGAATACTTTCTTTAATTTTAAATTATAAAGAAAATATAAGTTTTTCACCTTTAACCTGAAAAGCAATATATCATATACACACCTTAACAGACAACTATCTACTACTTTTGTGGCAAGCGACAATATGATGTGTTTTTTAGTTATTCTGAAATGATATTTATAATCGTGAAGTACGTTTAACGGAGAACGTGCTTGGTAATAATATTATGAAAGTGAGCCTCGTTTACATTCAATACCAAGCCTGTACATCGCTAGACAAAGAAAGTTCTACAATTATTTCACTCCCAGTGATTATACTGATATGATACAAAGTACCATAGATGTCTGCCAAGTCATATATTTACTCTGTTGTTAGAAATAGTTTGTCCAAAAAATTCAAGTGATGACGAGACCTAAGTAAACATCGCCATTTTATATGTACATTAAATTTTATTCAATCATAATTCTCACCAGAAAATCAAAACAATACATATGTATCTATGTATATCAAGAGGTTTTGGTGACTCATGCGGGAAATGAAGGTGGTGTCACTGCAGTAAAAGTACAAAACCCGCGTTAGTATTTAACATGAAAGTATAATGATAAAAATGTCATAGTTAAAAATTTGTCAAAGCAAAGTTGTTAGCATAGGCTGTTGCAAAACTAAGAAGTTGTTTGGGAACGTTTCAATTTTTAATTTAGAAAAATAGACAAGTATAATGTTGGATAAGTTAAATACTCTGTATCAAAAGAGAATTTTTTTTCATTTTCATGAATCCCATATCAGGATACCAATAATTAAAAATATCCACGTTATCACGGTTTGTTCTGTGCAGTGTATCGATATATTATATCGTTTCAATTTTAAAAGAAAAAAATATTTGTATCATTAGATGATTTTACAGACTTTAAACTTTTTAAAGTTGGTATAATTCTGTATTTGACTGATTTCTTTTGATTGTTTGACGTTTTCACGTGTAAAGCCGATAACGATATAGAAGCATAACAATTGAAACTGTCTTAAACACATGTTTTTTTGTGTCGGTACAGATTTTGGTAAGGCTGAATCTTTCGAAATTAATATCGATGGAATGATTATACAATAGACTTAACATATCTGTAAAGCAATCTGTATGCAATTTTTGTAAGCCAATTGCACGTTATTTGGAGCGTGTGTAAAATTGAAATTCAAATTAAGGTATATTAAGTTTTGTTGGCTTAAATGCACAAGTCTTTAACGTGTATGTTTATTTTTTTAAACAATGTGACTTCATATGTCTATCACATGACGATATCAGCATGCTTTTCAGTGAGGGCATGTATATCGCATAGTAGCGATGGTATATCCCCTTCGCGAGGGGATAATTAAAGGAACTATTTACACTCACAAATTAATTACATCCAAACCGTATCAGATGCGTATCCAAACCGATCCTATTTTGAAAAACAAGGTCATCCAAACCTGTTCCGTTGTTCACAATTAATTGACATGAACTGCTTATTTACATAATTTTAACATAAAATTCGTAGAACTTTAAAGATTTTATACACTTTTAAATAGATCTGACGATCTTTTTCGTGTAAAGGTAGACAATGTAAGCCTTAAATAACACGAAAACTTATCAAGCCACCATTTTCACTTTATCCAAACACGTCACTACCGGCGCGGATACACGACAGTGTGCTTGTACAAAGTCGAATGGTCTCAGTAAGAGTTATCGATGTAAATAAATAATAATAAAAAATATGCTTATCAAAACATGATCGTTTAAGATACAGTGAAGTACATTGAAGCGTTTAACAGGGGTTTACTCCAGAAAAGTTTCTACCTAATGTTTTGACTGACCTTTGTCCAATCAGATCGTAGCTGGGCCGAGTTAAAACATTGCCGCTCGTGACTTGAATGAGAGAAAGAAAAGAGAGAGAGAGAGAGAGAGAGAGAGAGAGAGAGAGAGAGAGAGTGAATTGAGTAAATTATAAGTGGTGCCAATAAAGGAATAATCATTAGTTATAAACTTGCAAACAAATTAATTAAGGTCTGTATATAAAAATTACATGTATATCCTATATTGTATAACATTAAAGCGTATTAAAGAACAATTGTGAAAATTTCTTTGGTCGCACGCCGTCGACAACATGCACATGGATAAGAATGACGTAGCTTATATCCAACTAAATTTCCTAGCATGGAGTCCGAGAATACGGACATTAAATATTTTGAAATGCGAATGAATGATCACTTATGAACATGATGAATTTAGATGTAGTGTAAAGGAAAGGCAACGATGGCGGATGCTTAGTGGAAAAGTAAAACGTCTAAGGTAAAGAATGTTTCACACTGAGTAACCTTGAAGAAAGTTTTTATACAAAGTAAATTTACAACCTTAATTCCAGGAGAATTCGGCAAACTTTGATTTGATTATTAACGGTAACACTTGTAATAAAAACAGTTTCTTAAATATTCGTACAGTCTTCGATGTTTGACATTACCTTATCCTATTACTGATCTATATATAGACATCGTTATTCCCTGGTTAAAGAATTTCAAAACACTTCAAAGTTTCATAAATTTATAAGATATACAGTGGAGCCTCACTTATCCTGACACTTTTGACTCAGGCCAAATCGTCCGGATAGGTGAAGCGTCCGGATATCTGAATTGTGATATTTACCTTTAATATTTATGGAAACATAACTCATAAATTAATTATACAATTAAATATTTTATTTTGATAGCCATAAGCACTACAAAAAAAGTTTAGATTTTTTTTAAATTAACAAAACAAAATATTGTTAAAAACATTATTTAAGGTATGTTTTTCCAGAGGAAACTTAGCACTACATTCTTCAATGCAACACATGTACATGTACATAACAATCACTGTATTAAACCGATAATTTAATTACATTCGCATAACAAAGCGAAGAGAAGAAAGTCGGTGTTCCACTTTACGCTGACAAATCTTTTTCTTCAAGCTAGCGGTGATCGCAACTCTCGCTCTCTTGGCCGGTGGTGTTGACATGTTTGAAGCTGCTCAACATTTCATGATTGAAAATGGCTGAGAGTCTGTATATATTCCCTTATTGATAATTGTCCAAGCTATTTTTTCATTGACAGAACTTACCCAAGCTAATTTTACGTATCCATCTTTCTATAGAGTTAATTGCACCCAAGCGATTTTTACAAGTAGCGTGAACACTCATCCACGCCATGTTTGGCATAAATTATTATTACACTGTTTATTGAACACACGCTATAAAATTAATGTCGATACCCTGAACATCCCAAGCGGTCTTAATAACTATCGTAAACAGAACTCAAATTATCAAATATTTCATTTCAATTACGTTTTAAAATGAATAGGCGTACGAACGATCTAATCACACTACGATTAATAGAATTTTAATTCAATCAATAGATGACTTTTTTAAACACAAATTAAACAATTTTCATGACATTTTAATCAAACAATAACAGTTCATAAGTTAAATGGCAACAATTAAACATGTCGCATCCATGGTTATCGTAATATCCTCAGGCGAGTACATAGCGTGACACAGGTGACCCCGATTACCGGACGAAGGCATTGTTTAAAACCAACAACCAGTGTCAGATGTTTTTACACCAGTTTGCACTTGCGCATAAAAAACTGTTGTGCCCCCGAACACTTAAATGTGACCGTCCGGTTAAATGAGGTAAAATTTAAAGGAAAACTGTATTATGTGGTAAAATTTGACCGTCCGGATCCGGAACGCGGAATTCCGGATAAACGAGACAAATTATTGTGTAAAAATTCCGTTCCCAATAAAAATCGACCGGTAAGTGAAGCGTCCGGATATCTGGCGTCCGGACATCTGAGGCTCCACTGTACTATACTATGTCCCGAGTTTTTTCTTCCACCACTTTTTGCTTGATATTTCAATAATAGTAAACACCTTTGTGCTCAAACTACGTTCATCCACTTATATGAAAAATGTCCAGATTATATGTGTTGAAACGCCCCCTCTACCGCTTCAGGTTTCAATACACATCCCAATATTGAAAGTCTACGGGGATTTTGCATTGCATCAGCCATTAATAAGCCCGGATGATAACGTTAAAAAATTGCGCGAGGTATCCCGAGTACTTCCGAACGGAGAAAAGATGTAAACATCTCCGTAAGAAAATTGTTTTCGTTCCTGTGAAATTTTATGAGTGAAAATTGTTCAATGAAGATATCTTGGATATATTCCCTTTCAACAATTTCAGTTGTGTTTCTTTCACATGTATGTGTATTTTTATTAAAAATCATCAAAATTTGATGGAATCAATAACTTGGGACATACTATAGACCGTGATTTGTCACTTTATACGATAACTATTGTTGATAGATAGTTCACTCATCTGCGTCATCCATAATTTACTCCATTAACCAGTTAACTCTCTCTCTCTCTCTCTCTCTGTAACACCCTCTCTCTCTCTCTCTCTCTCTCTCTCTCTCTCTCTCTCAAATGAAGTCACGACCGGTAATGTCTCAACTCCGCGTTCTACAATCTGATTGGACAAAGGTCAGTCAAAACATTATAACAACTTTTCTGGAGTAAATGCATATTAAACGCTTCAATGTACTTCGTTGTAAAAGTGGTTTAGGTTTGTTCTAACAGAAATCATGTTTTGCTAACTGTATTTAATATTTTTATGTATAGCGAATTTTAATATTGTATAAGTACTGAAACATCGTATAAAAACGTTATATATAAATCTACTCTGTAACAAGTCATTTTTTAAAACATATACCGTTCTTTTGTTTGTTAAAAATTAATTCAATTTTGTAAAAAGATAAGTATTAGAGAGGTTTAGCAAACCAACGTGTATGTGTACGTGTACATGTAGAACGGACAATATGTGCATTACGTCATCGGTTTGTGTAATGACGAATTTCTACACGTATGTACCCGAATGAACATACGTGTAAATTGTAAAGTAACCGTAAGGTCGAACTTGTAGCCTCTGTTTCCCTGTTGTCTATTAATTTGAAAAAATATGTTAACTTTTCTTAAGCCTGAATATTCAATGCGAATACTGATATCTACCAACATAAATTTTCATTAGCGTTTAATATGTTATTGGAGTTTTATTTCACGCATCTCTTCCTCCAAAACATGCAATGGCTCCGTTATCTTATTAATTTGTGAAAAATAAAAATTTGCATATATAATAAATGATGTTTAATAAAATTAACACATGCAGAATTCCTACTTTTCGTTTATAACCAACATCCTCAGCTTAGTAGGAGAGGATATCCATAATTATATTAAAACATTTAAACGTACAAGTACACGTTACAACTGCAAAACAAGAAAAGTAATTGAGCTGGTACGGGTAGTTCTAGCTTGTAACCTACACGTACAAGTACACGTACACGTTGGTCTGCTAAACCTCTCTAATATTATCATTTCTTGTAGATTTTTTTTCATGAAAATACCTACATGTACAAAAAAGTTTTGCCAATAACAAACATTTTAAAGTAATGTAAAACACGGGCGCCATTTTGAAACAATTGAATTATCAGAGAGTTCCGAATGAAATCTGATGAATGTTTTACGCGGTTCTCGCACGCTTTGTCCGAAACGATTTACACGCTTTGCCCGAAACGCTAAACGGTTTACACGAAACGTTTCACAATCACACGAAACGCTAGTGTTTACACGAAATGTTTCTCGCACGTAATTCGCACGTTTTTTGGTGTAGTAGTATGTTTCAGGGGTCTGTAAATTTTGTCATCATGCAACAATTCTAAACTTGCACATAGTTTTCAAAAATTTAGAAATATTTTTAAATAAAGAAGTTATCTTAGAGAAAAGGTTACGTGTTTTGTAGGCGAGTTCGGTTTTTAAATCAAAGTACTGATATACTAACGGGAGTTGATTTTATCGAATATTATTTATTTTAAAATCAACGATATGCTAGTTTTCTTGGCAAGTAGTTTATAATCTGCATTTGAATTATGCACATTTTTATAATATGAATTCTCTGACTTTTCCGACAAGAATTTCGAGAAAACCTCTAATGAATCATGTTGTGTAATATTTTGAAATAGAATTGATTTCATCAAACTATGTTTTGGTATTCCAAATATTTCAAAAATTGTATGGATCCAACCAATAATGAACTCTAGTCTCTTTCAACCAGATGCTCGGCTGTCTCCGTTAATCTCCGACAAGTAAGAGATACCAGGTCACGTGATAGCTTGATGATGCGACCTCTAAATATAGACTGACTCTCTACTTGCCGGAGATGTAAGGAGACAGCCGATGTTTGAACGAAACTATATATTGAACTCTGGTGTAGGAATACACACGACTACAAAAAACTTCTAATTGTTCGTACAATTTAAAATCTGACTATTTCCAAGGTATTTGTAAATAAGTTTCCTTTAAAAAAATGCTTCAGCGTACATAACATCGAAATTTATCGATTATTTTCAAGAACTAATTCTTGTCAGCGGCGATGATTTGTGCTTAGGTGCAAACACAGTTTCAGTTTCGGTTTGCTAGAGTAACTGCATAGGAGAGTTGATTAAAATCAACTCCCAAAAATCACAATTCCTGACATGAATCATGAGTACATGTAACAATGCTTGCTACCCTCTAAAAATTTAACTCGCCATTAAACATCTCATTTTTTAAAGAATGTTTGAAACGAATACTAGTACATAAACTGTGTTCGACAGATAGTTTTCCTAAAACATTTTCTTTCTTTCTTTTTCAAAACACGTTTTATATACAGGCTTTCAATCACAACACATTTTTATGGGAACTGAGGAAATTCTAGTTACAGAGTTAAGAAGACACACATCCCCTGACTACAATGAATTGTTTTTAAAAAATTGTCCTGTGCCACCTACATGTATGAGGAACAGACAGCATCAACAGTATCTATTGTTAGGATATAATTTTCAAGTAAAATTAAACACTTTAAGATTTAGTGAACATCATTGACAATGTGATCTGAGTATTTACAAGTTGTACATAGGAATATATAGAGAAAATCTTTAAAAATCTTCTTCTCAAAAACCATTATGCCAGAAAAGCTCAAATTAAAATGGAAGCATCTTCAGGAAGTGTAGATTCAAGTTTGTTCAAATCATGGTCCCCGGGGGTAGGGTGGGGCCAAGTTTTACATAGGAATATATAGAGAAAATCTTCAAGAATCTTCTTCTCAAAAACTATTAGGCCAGAAAAGCTCAAATTAAAATGGAAGCATGCTCAGGAAGTGAAGATTTAAGTTTGTTCAAATCATGGTCCCTGGGGGTAGGATGGGGCCACAATTGGGGGATCAAGTTTTACATAGGAATATATAGAGAAAATCTTTAAAAATCTTCTTCTCAAAAACTATTTGGCCAGAAAAGCTCAAATTAAAATGGAAGCATCCTCAGGTAGTGTAGATTTAAGTCTGTTCAAATCATGATCCCTGGGGGTAGGGTGGGGCCACAATTGGGGGATCAAGTTTAACATAGGAATATATATAGAGAAAATCTTTAAAAATCTTATTCTCAAAATCTATTAGGCCAGATAAGCTCAAATTAAAATGGAAGCATCCTCAGGTAGTGTAGATTCACTTTTGTTCAAATCATGGTCCCCGGGGGTAGGGTGGGGCCACAATAGGGGGATCAAGTTTAACATAGGAATATATAGAGAAAATCTTTAAAAATCCTCTTCTCAAAAACTATTTGGCCAGAAAAGCTCAAATTTAAATGGAAGCATCCTCAGGTAGTGTAGATTTAAGTCTGTTCAAATCATGATCCCTGGGGGTAGGGTGGGGCCACAATTGGGGGATCAAGTTTTACATAGGAATATATATAGAGAAAATCTTTAAAAATCTTATTCTCAAAATCTATTATGCCAGAAAAGCTCAAATTAAAATGGAAGCATCCTCAGGTAGTGTAGATTCACGTTTCTTCAAATCATAGTCCCCGGGGGTAGGGTGGGGCCACAATTGGGGGA
The DNA here is from genome assembly GCF_025612915.1 of Magallana angulata. NCBI lineage: Eukaryota > Metazoa > Mollusca > Bivalvia > Ostreida > Ostreidae > Magallana > Magallana angulata. Next base: position 36,110,336 of record NC_069116.1, read on the forward strand.
TCAATTTTTACATAAGAGTATATAGAGAAAATCTTTTAAAAAATTTCTTTTAATAACTATTTGGCCAAGAAATCTCAAATTGGCGTGTTACCATCCTCAGATAATGTAGTTCAAGTTTGTTCAAACCATGGTCCCTGGGGGTAGGGCGGGGCCACAATGGGGGATACATTTTTATATATAGAGAATATCTTTAAAAGTCTTCTTCTTAAAAGTATTAGGCCAGGAAAGCCCAAATTTGAGTGGAGGCATCCCCAGATCATATAGATTCAAGTTTGTTTAAATAATAGTCCAGGGGTAGGGTGAGGCCACAATGGGGGATGAAATTTTACTCAGGAATATATAGAGAAATTCTTTCAAAATCTTCTTTTTAAAGACTATTTGGCCAGAAAAGCTTAAACTTGTGTAGAGGCATCCTCGGGTAGTGTAAATTCAAGTTTGCAAAATCACAGTCCCTAGTGGTAGGGCGGGACCGTGATGGCGGTTTGAATTTTTACATAGGAATATATAGAGAAAATCTTTAAAAATATTCTGGGAAAGTTTTTGGTCAAAAACTCAGTACTTAGTGTGAAAGCACAGGTTATGAAATTAAAGGTAGATTTAAGTTTGATGAAACCATGATTCCCTAGAGAATAGTGGGGCCACGAAATGGGGGGGGGGGGGGGTATATAGGAATAGAGAAAAATCTTAGAGGTACAACAACAAAAGGGGCTTGGTATTTACCAAAAAATAAGAGGTGGATAATAATTGGCAGATTTTCAAATTTTTTTTAGCAAGATCTACTGTACTCAGTTGTCAAGATATTTTGATACTGTAATGCTAATTTGATCAGAATTAAGGCAATTGTTGCTCAGGTGAGCGATGTGGCCCCTGGGCCTCTTGTTTTGTTTTTGACGTCATGAGTACGACATCATTTATTTTTAACCTGTTCCGCTTATTTAGTTATAACAATCACTTAAAAATCAAATTTAGACTTCTTAAAGTAAAACTAGAAGCTTACATTTCTGAAATAGCAATTTTGGAGAGTATGAAAATAATACAGAGATTAAACAAAAGCATATCTTTACTATGAATTCTAAGTTCTAAGGCCTCCCATATACCCCTGTATAGCATTGGTCTGTAAAAAACAATAATTCTTAATTTTGCTTTTTGTATTATGAAAATGTTCTTTTTTTTTTTCTTTTCTTTTTTTTAAATTATAAAGATTTGTTTACCGTAATCCGGTGAATATAATACGCACTTTTTTCCCAGCATTTTTTACCGTGAGAAAGGGGTGCGTATTATACATTTCTATAGGATTTGGACATATTTTTTTCCTAGCTGAAGCACAGGGTATCATACTGCCGTATTACCTATGCTGTTCACAGACAGGACCGATACCCCGCTATACATGGCAACATTACTTCATTATCACATATATATTGTTATTTAACCCTTAGGAAATCATTGTTATAGCATGTAATTAAAGAAAATGTATACTTTAAGTCTGTTAATAAATAAACTGTTTCAAAATGGCCTTTAAAAATTAATTTGAACTGCTTATTCTTTATCTCCGTGTACGCCGCCATTACAGCTGTTATTAATAGAATGCGGACTTGGATGGCCACGTGCTATTTGTAACCGATCTTTGAAAACAGCTTACACATCATTTGGCTCACTTTTAACCATTTTCATGTAATGCTAATTAGTTTATTGCAAATAATTATGAATATAAATAATTCTATAACCTATTCCGTCAATTGAAGCCATTGAAACAGTACTAGTTGTGCTCCCCCAGTGTTAACGCTTGACGCCTTGGGTATCTCAGACACCCCCCTTAGGCTATGTGTACTATACACAACACAACTATTTGTGCATATATTTTATTTTGTTCCAGGCCTCTAATCGATCACTTTGATCAGAGTCATTTAAGAATTTAATAAGGTCCGTTATCTCCATACCTGTACATCGTCCCTTTTTCACTTCACAGGGTTTGTAATGACTAAACAATTATATAACGCTTGTTAAAAGTAGTTAATTTTATTTACGGTAGAATATTTAATACTAGGTCCATTTAAAACATTGATTATGAATTAAAGATATTACCTTGATGTATTAGTTACAATATATCCGTATCTAAGAAAATATTGTGTTTTTCTTATTTCCGGTAGCGTATTCCCGCGATGAAGTTGAGCGTGCATACAAAGTATAACTGCTTTGTTGATACTCAGGATTACCGTTTGGTCAATTTTTTTGATGCGTATTATACACCCCAACAAGCTTTTTTCCACCATTTTCAGGCCCAAAGTGGGGGGTGCGTATTGTACACTACTGCGTATTATATTCACCGGATTACGGTAGTTGCTATTAAAGGTATCAAAAAGCCCAATTTTGCCCTCTTATTCTAAATGAGAGAATGCAGAACATAATATTTATTATAATCTAAAATTTAGTGGAAAGGGTGGTACAAATTTTGAAGTGGGTTCCACATTTCCACTTTCTTTTGTTGAAATGTTGTTAATGTAAATATATGCAAATACAGTGAAGTCTTTAATCTAGAAAACAGATGATATTTGTAAGATATGGACTTTTATTTTGGTTATCAAAATCTTTACACTAATTTAGAAAATTTAATTTCCCGGTTTTGTTCCTCCCTTTTTTCGGTCAAAATAGTTACGATATACTTACTATTAACGCTTGTAAACTTTATTACCGACCCAAACTATTTTACAGATCTCTCTCTCTCTCTCTCTCTCTGTCAAAAGTTCGAGACTACATGACTGTCATTACTTAGCCTTTATGTACAGTTTCACATAGAGTTAAAAAGTAACGCTCCAATTCTTGATAATAATCTATGTAAATACATGTAATGATGTATCAGTCTGGGCGGACTCCGAAAAAGGAGTTAACTCCGAAAACGGAGTCTTTGGCACCGTCATGCATTGCGATTTTCTCAACTTCCGTTTTGTAGCTAATGTAAATAATGGAGAGTTGCCTTCCTTCCCCGTAAAAACGTGATTGAAAATAGATTAAAAATCCTTCAGAAGCGTGAAAAAAATGGAAACGACTCAGAAATGGTTAATTTTACCTCATATAATTATACTTCATAAGATATGTGGAAATATTTCGGTAAACAACAGGAAAAATACATACAAAAATTTAAAATCACACGTGGTCGACCAGGACTTATAACATATGAAAAATCGGACTTCAAATTAAAACTTGGAAGTATGGAGATGGAAATTTAAATGTTGCACTCGTGAAAGTATTCAAGCTTTTAATAATGTTGATGTGTTTTTTTTTAACATTTGTTTAAATACCGACTAATTACGATGATAAGTGCCGACTGAGCGAGTCAATGCGTGATCAAAAGAACGGTGTTATGACTACAAACGGGATATAAAACTCACAGTAATAGTTTATTTCACACCCCAGCACAAAAATATTCTTTAATCATAGTGAAATCATAAAAAAACAGTAGTTAATTCACTTTTATTGACATCGTCAACAGAATTGACCAACTTTGATTTGCCAAACGAACATATCTTTTTGCCAAATACATTCTGTCACAACATGTCTTATAAAGCATTTAAACGTATTTTCAGACCTGCATGCATATGAATAATCCGCATTGTATGATCAATTTTCCTGAGTGCCCTGTTTTTACGTAAAAATGTGATATTTTGATGAACTGCGCATGTGCCGAACTCCTTTTTCGGAGTATTTTTACTTTTGTATTTTCACTTCCATTAACTCCGTTTTCGGAGTCCGCCCAGACTGATGTATTGCTTCCAATCTGCATTTCTAACTTACGATTCTTACATGAAAACTAAGACTTGGTATGAATTACTACTACAGTGTTTACACTATAGACCTAAATCGAATTACTATATATTATAACTAAGAGCATTTGACATTAGAAAATGTGAAGGGTGAAACTTTGAGATGTCTCCGTTAAAACGTCATAAACAAATGTGCACAAAACAACCTCTCGAGTTGTCTAAATTGAGTACATAATTTAATGAAAAAAGCAAACCCGTGACCCACCTTAAAATATTATTTTTGATGATCAGCAAGTTACACAGAAGGAATTTTTTTGCTCACCGAGACCAAGTTGGTGGGAGCTTATATTATAGCCCCAGCGTCAGCGTCCAGACCTATTTAAAGATTTTGGAGCAAGTCCTGAATCTAAGTTATAACTTATGTTCACCATACTTGCATGGATGGTGTACCTGGGCCTACTTACTGACTTAAAAGACTGAGATGTTGAATCTGGGCCATGAATTTCAAAAACTTGAAGAAGTTAAGGTTTTTGGAGCAGGGTAAAGTTTTGGGAGCAGGTACCCTTTGATAGTCACATCTAAGTTATTACTGGTCCTATCTTCACCCAACTTGCATTGATGGTGCATCTGATGACACTTATGCACTTGAAAGGCTTGAATCCTGAATCTGAGCCAAAGGTATTAGATGCTGGAGGAGGTTAGGGCTTTTGGTGCAGGTGCCCTTTAAAGACTATATATTGCTTACTACTGGTCCTAATTTCACCAAACTTATATTGGTGTGTTCTATTATACTTAATCACTTGACAGGCTTGGATGCTGAATCTGAGCCATAGGTTTTGGATGCTTTAAACATTTGGTACCATACCTAGTGGATGTAAATTTTGGGTACCATTCTTAGTGGATGTAAATAGTGGATATCATTTCAAGTGTGCACATTCAATGACATCTTATTTTTCATACCCCAAACTTCACAACTGTACAATAAATGGGTAGGATATCCTTGTGAATTCTGATATATTATTCATCATGAAATTACAATTGCAGTGACCTACAAGATCATCCTGAACACCCATGGAAATTAAAAAATGTGGAGAAAATTATTCTTCCAGTCATGTACTACTTACAGCCACATTTGGTAAGATATCATTTGGTGCATATATACTTCCAAAAGGCATAGGGTTGGATACTAATAAAAATAAAATGGTATACCGTAATACCATACCAGTATTTTTTTTAACAATATGGTACTTTTTAGCTCACCTGAGCTGAAAGCTCAAGTGAGCTATTCTGATCACATTTTGTCTGTCGTCCATCTGTCCATCCATCTGTCCATCCGTCTGTCTGTCCGTCTGTAAACTTTTTACATTTTGAACTTCTCTAAGACGGCTGGGCCAATTTCAACCAAATTTGGCACAAAGCATCCTTATGAGAAGGCGAATATAAATTGCAGAATAAATATAAACCTCGTTCATCAGACAGTTAATTGTTTACCTGCGCAAAATGAGCAAAATCTGATGCACTAACTACATATACTATACATTCTATTGGTAATTCGGTACGATCTCTACGTTATGGTTGATTATAATGAAACATGTTTTGTTAAGATGCTCTGCATTTTCAGTCTAAATGGAGATTGTTTTTGCTGCTAGAAATATATAGGTATAAATATATTATGAAAATTAAATTGTGCTCTTACTTTGTTTTTAATTAGTGCATGTTTCTTTTGTTTTAATTGTTTACAATTTTCTCTTTACTAACCATATTCAGCTGTGTCAAGTTTCGAATTATAGGCAAGATACAGAGCTTTCCTTACAGAACTGAGGCCATGCTTTTGTTCATTCTGAATAGGAAATAACAAGTTATGTATCTTGCCTATAATTCTACAATTGACGCTGAAATTTTGATTGATCAATAGAAATGTCTTGCCAAAAGGATGATATGCTCTAACTACTTTCTGTTGCACCTTCTTCAATGATGAATTGCATAAAATCTACACAAAGAAGATGGGTGAATAAGGCGTGCAAAATGCCCATGCATCATGAGGAATGATTAGATACTGCAAAATTAAAATATCATTAAATCTAATAATTGTTTTAAAAATAATTAAAAACAATGTAATTTTAACGTAACATCGGTTTGTAACATTTTCATAACTTCAATGCCTTTTCTTTTATAGAGTGGGTCTGAGCTCCATATTTTTGGTATAGTCTAAATGAGGTTTAATGGAATTTACACTGATTTTAATCAACAAATATGTGGAGAGATGACCCACTATACTTTAAAAATGTCATTTTGTAGCCCAACAATTGAACGTTTTAGAAAAATAATACAAGTCGTAAATTCGTGGCCAACGTCTCATAAAGCATTTAAACAACACACTTTGGGCAGTTGTACCATCTAATTCCCCCATCTTCTTTTTGATAGTTTTTCGAACACAAGTATATGAAAACTACGCCTTTTAAACAGTTTCCATAGTCCTGACACATTATTATTATTATGAGAATGAAAGCATTATTGCTGTTCTTAAAAAATTATTGCAACGGAAAATCATCTTTGTTTGTAGACATTTGTTGTTTTTTAATAATTAAAAGATGAAAATAATGGGTGGACCTTGGTACAATAGAGCGACATGCCTGCCAATACATTGATTTGAATTACCGCTCTTTAACATATGTGACAACATTTTTCAGTCAAGTTTATTCCTCAATCAGGTGAGTAAGGATATGAAACGTCATACGAAATGAATTCATGCCTGGTAAATGGCAATCGTTTATAATGGAGAAGGCCAATTAAATTTTTCAATGTTTTTAATTTGAGGAATCGAACGCATTTATTCTGGTGCATTGAGGTACACTTTTCTTCTTTCACATATAGGATTTTTAAAAATAAAATACAATAACTAGTAAGAAGTGGAGGGAGAAAATGTACCTTTATGCTCTCATGTATTTAAATCTTTTTATAAAGTGATGTGGGGGGGGGGGGGGGGGCTAATTAAAGGGAACTGGAAGTTAACTGTGAACACCAACTGAAAATTTAGTTATTTATATTGCATATAATCTTATTTTCGGTAAAAATGGTACTCCTTAAAGGTAAATATGTCAAAGATTAAGTATATGCTAAAATAAATGTAAAATTCGGATATTCATTTTTGGTTAATCTACCGAGGGGCCACATGGCACAATATCCTTTAAACGACCATATAAAGCCAGTGTTGCTCAGGTGAGCGATGTAATATTTATTATAATAACTATGGAGAGATGGTTTTATGATTATTTTAGCATTAATTTGGCAAAGTTATTAACTAGTTACAATTTACCAAGTAATTGTAATACAGACACTAAAAGCAATAAACATCAGTTGTAATTTTCAATGCACATCAGGCTATATGTTGCATCACCCGTCTTTATTGTAACCGGTAAAAGATAAGACACTCCCAAATTATTAATTGCAATAGTGGTTAACTGACGCTGTGAAAACATCTTTTGAATTAAATGATTATCATTTTAATGTCTTTGGGGTTAATTTACACGAATGTGAACTCAGAATACAGGGCGACTTCAACTTATCTTTCAGAGGAAATTCCAGCGAAGTTACCAATATTTTACCAATGTTGAGCAATATATTGCCAGAGGCATAAATAAATATTATTTATGTCTCTGTCAAGGCTAAAAAATGATTGTAAAACAAAAAAAGGTGAGGGTTACGATTTTGGTCAAAATTATGTTTCTTTTAAAAAAAAAATCTCTGTTCAATGTGGTAAAAAAAAAAAACCCAATTCAGTCTTGTTAGGGGAAACATAGGTATTTTTAATTTTGGCCTAAGCTGTCATCTTTAATAATATTTCATGCCACCTACTTGTAAGGTATTGTAATGTAACCATCATTTTTTTTGTAAACCGGTCCCTAAAAGGAGTTATAGGGTCGGCCCCTAAGATGATCTTTTCCAGATATCTCGAGAACGGTATATAATATCTAAACACTTGTTGAACAAAATGTGTTTGACATGACATGAGCTTTCTTTTGACATCAAGAACAAGGGACTGCCCCTTAAAATTCAAGATCCAAAAAGTACACCAAATGTTGATTTTTTAAAAATATGTTGGTTGTTTAGCATTGAAGTAACATTTTAACTATAAAAATACAAAAGGTCATCTACACGTGGTAAAAAAATAAAAATAAAATTCTATTTCCGGTGAGACATCTCAAATATCTAAGGTAGCCTTATTTCTTAAAAACAAACTACCCACAAGATCTCCGAAACCGTGAGAGATCAAGACACAAAACTTTTTATGGATAATGGACTTTTGATAAAACATGTGTTTAACGGGTTTCACTTGGTCGAACGTCACTTCCGGTTCTTAATCAAAGCGTTCAAGGAATAGAAGTTTTTTTTAACTTCAGAAATTTTTTTAACATTTTACTCAATGTGATGAACAGTAACGCATCGTAGGTAAGTACTAAAATATGTACTTTCAATTTCTTAGATCACTTCCGTTTGTTTCTGGTCCCGAGACAAAAACCATTTCTCAAGGAGATATTAATATGTTGTACGGTGTGACCGTTGGGGGGAGTGCAGAAGGGACTATATACACATCCCTCATCATTGTTAAATGCAACCTGTGGACTTGCCCAACCAAAAACTTTGGGTTTGTCTCTAAAACTTTTACCACTGCAAGGAACCCGAAGTTATCAAACATTTATTCCGTACCACCTTTGTCTAATACACTCACACAAACTACATGTATCACTGGGCATTAATAAAATGTTTAACAGACTTATTAAAATATCTTGATGTAAAATACAAAGCCGTTTAAGTTTTTTTTTATGTAAATACAATTATGTTTAATTTAGCATTCCTATAATGAATCATAAAATCAGTATACAATAAATTGCACGTTTGTGTTATGTCTCATTTTGTTCCTTGCATGTTGTTATCTGTGGTTTTTTTAGCTCACCTGAGCTGAAAGCTCAAGTGAGCTATTCTGATCACATTTTGTCTGTCTGTCCGTCCGTCCGTCTGTCTGTAAACTTTTCACATTTTCAACATCTTCTCAAGAACTACTGGGCCAATTTCATCCAAACTTGGCACAAATCATCCTTAGGCAAAGGGGATTCAAAGTTGTGAAAATTAAGGGTCACACCCGTTTTCAAGGGGAGATAATTAGAAATTGATGAAAAATTTCGAGAAATTTTCAAAAATCTTCTTCTCAAGAACCATATAGCCAGGAAAGCTGAAACTTGTGTGGAAGCATCCTCAGTTAGTGTAGATTCAAAGTTGTGAAATTCATGACCCTTGGGGGTAGGGTGGGGCCACAATGGGGGGTCGAAGTTTTACATAGGAATATTTAGAATAAATCTTTAAAAATCTTCTTCTCAGAAACTAATCAGCCAGGAAAGCTGAAACTTGTGTGGAAGCATCCTCAGGTAGTGTAGATTCAAAGTTTTGAAATTCATGACCCTTGGGGGTAGGGTGGGGCCACAATGGGGGCTCTAAGTTTTACATAGGAATATATAGAGTAAATTTTTAACAATCTTCTTCTCAGAAACTAATCAGCCAGGAAAGCTGAAACTTGTGTGGAAGCATCCTCAGGTAGTGTAGATTCAAAGTTGTGAAATTCATGACCCCTGGGGGAAGATTGGGGCCACATTGGGGGGTGGGTGTTAAAGTTTTACATAGGAATGTATAGAGTAAATTTTTAAAAATCTTCTTCCCAGAAACTAATCAGCCAGGAAAACTAAAACTTGTGTGGAAGCATCCTCAGGTAGTGTAGATTCAAAGTTGTGAAAATCATGACCCCCGGGGGTAGGGTGGGGCCACAATGGGGGGTCGAAGTTTTACATAGGAATATATAGAGTTAGTCTTTTAAAATCTTCTTCTCAGAAACTAGTCAGCCAGGAAAGCTGAAACTTGTGTGGAAGCATCCTCAGGTAGTGTAGATTCAAAGTTGTGAAAATCATGATCCCTGGGGGTAGGGTGGGGCCACATTGGGGGGTGGGTGTTAAAGTTTTACATAGGAATATATAGAGTAAATCTTTAAAAATCTTCTTAGAAACTAATCAGCCAGATGATTCTTAATAATTGTTAAGACTTTGTCTCCAGGACAATTCTTCAGCCTCACAAGAAGGTTCAGAGTTTGATGTAGCTTTATATCCCATATATAAACAATTGTTAAGGATCTTTTTGAGAACTGCAATACTCAACATGTGATATGACTATAAAATCATCCTGTTAGAAAAGGGACTAATGATTATAAACATAAGAATATCCAGGGGGGAAAATGGATTTTATTTATACAGTATCTACATGTATTATTGTACATTGTCCAGATTGTTTGTATTATGACTCCATTAAGCTGATTTTATCATACCTATTGTTCCTCAGGTGAGCGATGTGACCCATGAGCCTCTTGTTTAAATTTTCCTCTGTAACATCAATTTTGTTTTTAATTTTTTTAGCCGGGCTCTGCTGAAAGCAGAGTCCTGGCTGTAGGCAGGCAAATCGCCAATGTTACTATAAATAGCACAACTTCAAAAGTAAACAAAAACCTAACAGCGTCAAAGTAAAAGCTTCCGCTATACCAAATAGTCACAGAAAGAGCCACGTTTTGTCAAAAGTGTTGGCATTTTGTTTCTTTTATTCTAATTTCGAGAGAATTGTCTATCTTTTTTAGTTTTTTTATTAATAACTTGTTTTGAAAACAAGACATGCATTTTGGATACATACAATGTGCATGAATTTTTATGAACTACTTTGCTGCGCGTTGAAGAAATGGGGATTGAATATATAACGCTTGTTGCAAAATTCAAAGCAGCAACTGTTTTGAACTTTTTCTACTAGACAGATATATTTTTGTTTGTAGCCGCTTACAAAATTTGGTAGCTCTCTGACGCTTTGCCGACATTAAAGAGAGAGAGAGAGATATTAATTTTCAGTCTTTACCACACAATATGCATAAAGACAAACCAAAAGAGCCCGGCTTTCAGTTCTTCAGTACTTTGATTTATTTTTTGTATGCGATATATGCGTTGTAGACATTTGCTCTCCCCCTTTTTTTAGTGTGTGATATCCAATGTTTATTTAAAGATTTGGCCACATATGCAACTATAAAAAAAAACCTGTAGATATTTTAACAGTTTATTTTTTTCCTTATTTTTGTTTTATTCATTTATTACAAAATGACGTGGCTGTACGTAGATCTGATGTTAATAAGAATTTTCTCTTTTAATAAATGTTTGTCACCTACCTAACGTATGCATATATGATTGGATCAATATAACCAGTAAATTACCGTAAGCATGGAACATGCATGCCTATTTACTAACCAAAAACAAAAATAAAACAAAACTAATCAGCAAAAGAGTCACCATTAACAATGATGCCAAGTTCTTCCTACATGTACATCTTGTAAAGATGCTTATCCACCTCTAAATGATAGCAATATTTAACTTTATTTCTCTCGCCAGTTTTCGTAAATGTTCGGATAAATTCGGGGAAGGAAATGACGCCATATGTCAACAAAAGTTCAGATAGGTACAGTTTTTTTTACCTAAGCTTATGTGTTGTTTACTTAAGTGTTTTTAAAGGATTTTGTATTGTTAAAAAAATAGACGTATGCGATTTATAGGTAAGAATTTTCCTTAGAAACACTTCCTGTACCACCATGTTGCGATGCACTGCAAAGGATTATTGGGATATGGAGAACTTTTTCACGCGGGTCCACAAAATTTTCTTTGAACTATGTACAGATTTCAACTCGAATTTCCACCGTTCCTACACGTTGAGGAAAGACAAGGCAATGTATGAAGATATGTTTACTATGTTCTGTATGATCCGGCGTAACTTCCGGTCGTCACAGAAAGTACTCAGAAATTGACATTTTATCTTTTTGCTTTGTTTATTTCTTGGGAATTCCTTTACAGTATATATTATGTCTGTTTTCTGTTTACAAGATAAATGAATTTTTTGTTCAGATTAATACATGAGAAACAGAAGACCTTTTTGTTGCTATAGCAACAAGAGTCTAGTTTGTTAATATTGTCATTCTTTCGAATGATTTTTCCGTGACATTATTAACTGATTAATAATATTGATAATACATATTTCGTAAAAGGTAACTCCGGGTCTATTCCTCGTATAAGGCATAAAATTACAAATGATGTCACTCTATTATTCATTAATATTGACATCGAACCAATAACAATCAAAATACTATGCATTCTTTAACAAACAAACACAGGATAATAAACAGATCAATGCGAAAGTCCATGATGGCTGCTTAATTAAGTCTGTCTCGTATTCTTTTAATATTCGATAATGGAATTTCATTTTTTATTTACATCCTTTGTCAAAATGTTCAAGTTTATTCAGATTTCATAATGATACGTTGTCATTATAACAATTTAAGCTATATGGAGTTAAAGCGTTAAATTGCTGACCATAGCCCTTGAAAGAAAGTTGCACTTTATTAAATAAGAAATTAAGACCAATGTAATTACTTCCGAAATAAATACTTGATCACATAAAAAAATGGTATAAATTGCTGAATTGCAAATTTGGTCATTATTTAAGTGATTAGATAAGTAACAACAAAGGCATATTTCGAACATTAGTTTATTTTTGATAGTCTCATGCATGATTCTTTAATCACTGATTGATGGACAAAACACATGTATTAGCTTACGATTGCTTGATTTTACACTGTTTAATTTATTTTTCTGTTTTATTTTTTAACAATTGAGTAGCTAATTATACACAAATCAATTTACCGGTCTAGAGGTGTGAAACCCTCTCTTTGTTCACCAGACTCATGTACCATGTATATACATACCCCAGATATGTACCGATCATACCCAACCTAACAGAAAGTAAACCCCAACTAAACCCTGGGTTTACTTTCTGGGTTTACTCTGGGTTACTAGAGTGAACCCAGAGTAAATCCAGAGTAAACCCAAAGTAAACCCAGAGTGGACACAGAGAGTAAACCCAGTCAGAAGTACATGTATACCCCTGAAAGCAGACGCTAACTGTGTATTCGGAATATACAAAGGGTAGGAATTACAGGCAGTATGATGGTAAGACAAAATACTAGTCTACTTCACACTTCAGTGCATACAGTTGACCTCAAAAGCAATTTTAAAGTAAACCCAAAGTAAACCCAAAGTAAACCCCGAGTGGACCCAAATTTCCAAAAAGTAAACCCCAAGTAAACCCAAAAAGTAAACCCGGGGTTTAGTTGGGGTTTACTCTGGTGTTAGGTTGGGTCTGATCGGTACTGTACACGTGTGTCTGGAGCAGTGGTTTCGTTAGTTCACTTGTTTACCTGTGTCATTGTCTCGGATCATTCGTGTGTGAAAGGATATTATGTAATCAAAAATAAATAATGAACATAAATCTGCCCATGCAAGCGTTTTAAGATATCGTATTCATCGGGAAAAAGGCGACGAGAATATGTCAAAACATCAGACCTATCACAATTATTTTGGCTGAAAAATCGAATTTATTTTGTACAGCTTTGTAAATTAAGAAATTTCCCTCCTGTTGACCTCATGACGTCACTTCTGCTGAAGCCTCGTTATCGCCTAATTCTGTTTTCTCTTGATTAGATTTCCCAAAGCAGGTAAAAATAGCCTCTTTGAAGTTATTTTTGCATAGATTTCGATGCGGTTTTTTGCATTAATTTCTGGTAAATAAACTCTTTGACATAAGTTTCACTTTGGCTGGGCTGCAGGTACCCTTCACAGGGCGAAAAACCATCTTTAAGCAAGTCCTTAAAGGTGGCTTAAAGGTGACTTAAAGGAGCTTAAAGGCTATACAACCTTTAAGCCGCCTTTAAGTCACCTTTAAGCAAGTGCTTATAGGTCCTTAATGTCCAAACTTCTTTAAGCCACCTTTAAACCACATTTAAGCATCTTTAAGTGGCATTTACGCTCTCTTTACACTGCCTTTACACTGTCTTTAAGTGGCTTTTAAGTCAATATTGATCAAGCTGAACAATAAAAACATATATTAAATGCAAAAGCTCTTTCATAGAGATGGGAGGGGGTCATCCAAGTGATAATATAATATCAAAGGAAGGGGGGGGGGGTTGTTCCAGGCGGTTTTAATCGTCGCTCCATTAAACACAGATCGCTATCATCAGCACTGCTCCGATGGACACAGATTGCCGTTATAAAATTCTTTATAATTTTTTGGGGGTTTCAAAATTATTGTAGGGATGAGCGCAGTCTCAACTGTAATATGTGCATAAAACTAATTAAAGTATGTTTGTTTCCTATTATAAATTAATCGGTGAAAAAATCTCTCTCTCTCTCTCTCTCTCTCTCTCTCTCTCTCTCTCTCTCAGTTCATCCGGTTATTAAACAAAATAAAGATAATGAACCAAAAATTCATGATTTAATTTGTTAATCGGCTTAAGGTTTGTATTTTTTTTTTCAATTTTCATTATTTCTAACTCTAGATCTGCTAGATACATGTTAAAGATGAAAAGACTCTCAACTGCCTTTGTTAAATCGGGCAGGATATTACTGCTTTGTTTGTCTAGACATAGTTTTGTTCGTTTGTGTATATCTAATTAGAGTCTATTGTTTGTCCAACTTAAGAAAACCCCTGGAACTAACACAGAATATACAAGATATACACAACAGTTGTGTCGTGTGCCCAGGTGCATGTTTGTGTATATCTAATTAAAGTCTATTGTTTGTCCAACTTAAGAAAACCCCTGGAACTAACACAGAATATACAAGATATGCACAACAGGTGTGTCGTGTGCCCAGGTGCACGTCAGGGTTTCTAAAGGCGTTGAATCTTAGTATGTACGAGTATACGATAAGTCTAGTGAATAAAAGTTAATTTACATTTGTAATTCATTTTCAAAGTATTATTTCCTAGCTCTGGGTTTCAAAGATGTTGCGTCTACAAATTAACGATACATGTATGTAAGAGTAAAATCTTGAGGCTAATTAATTAATGTACCGGTGATCATAAATAGGGGTTGATTATTTAAATATATGTATAAGGGTAAATATGTCAAATATACCCGGCCTGGCACATCATAAAATTGTATGTACAAGTCATTTGCAATTGCCACATGCAGTAAATACGTCACCGGTAATTGGTAATTGGTAATTTTGTTTGTTATAGAATTAATAGTTTAAAAATCATGTACATACTATTACATGTAAATATTTAAACATATTGGAACGGCGCCGCGATCATGAAAACCGGGAAATTGCGGGAAATTGTTTAAATTTATTAACTAAGAAAGCCTACTATAGTGAACCTAACGGTTTCCATTTAGGTATAATATATTTTTGTTCACTGAAGACCAAGTTCCGTATTTCATTCTAAATACATGCATGCATGTAATTTATAAATTAGATATATAATTGATTGTTAGAAACTGAATGGTTTGTCAAAATCTTTTCAAGTAAACACATTCAATACAGTGATTCAATATCCACCGATATATAGGATATAAAAACACTCATATATATGTAAGTTGCCGTGGCGTAGAGGACTTAAAGATGGTCATTCATCCTGTGCTTTAAACATTTACACAGAATCGTGGGTGTACTTTTGTATTGTTTCATTTAATCCTGAATTAAAACAAATGAACTTTTTTATTATCAAGAATTTGACTACCACATTGTAAAAGAAATAGCAATATAAGCATCGCAAAAACGCTCTCATTGGAAACTTGGTTTAATTTGAATGTTTGGCATTTGAATGGACTAAGTGAAAATGTAACCTCTCACTTAAATAATTCCTAATAAATTAATTTCTGAAACAAATTTTGATAAGAATTAACCTTGGTTCATCAGTTATCTCAAGTCATTTTTGCTCCACATATTACATTAAAGCAAATCTAGATATCAAATTAATAAATATATATTTATTATTTACCGCCATTTTGGGTTTTTTATTCCATGAAATAAGAAAATTTTGTTATTTTTGATATATATAGCTACTGTATGGTTGTTCGATGTTTGCTTAATATTGTCCAATCCATGGTTAAATAGCTCATTACTGCATAAATTCGTTTTATTTTTTATGTTTAAACAAATTCACTGATTTTCTTGCAATGATTAAGCAAGAGAAAACCAGAAAATCAAAAAAAAGTCTTTATACTCATACATAATTGATGCATGATCAAAAAGAAAATTTTAAGGCTGCCCAATGCATGCTGAAATCGCCCTAGATATCAATAACAAAAATAGTTCTCTTGAATTATTAATTTTGAATATATTTATTAGCTTGATGATTTATATCCTTCAAGCAAAACATTTCAGCAAGTTTTGTTGTTTGATTTTGTGACTAAACAGTATTAATTTTTAACAACAATATACTGAACATAAACGAATGGGCCTAAATAATTTGCCTCTCTCTCTCTCTCTCAAAAATTAGATGACAAGTTTATATCTATCTATCTAGATACATGTATCTCTCTATCTTTCTATCTAGTATCCATCTATCTGTTTATCATTTGTATGCGCATGTGCAAAAGCTCATTTACAAGGACGTAAAGTCTAGCATTAACCTCTTAGTGAAACACAATTTACGCCGGACTAAATTTTGGCTTACGCCCTGATGCCTTACTTAAGGTCTTTCGATTGTTGCATGAGGTCATAGTGAGCATTCTGGAGTATTAAACTGTTATCAGTTATGATATTAGTGTTATGTGATGCAAGGATTTGCCAATGTTTCTTGATTTATACTTCTGTTTAATACATTTTAACGAGGCCGGGTCTAATTTTTTCTGCCCTAGATTTTTGAATTAAATTTTTTACACGAATTTCTACTGATATAATTGTTATTCTAAGATAAAAAAATAAGACATTTACCATACCGTTTGTTTAAGGGGTCATCTCAAAGTTTGTTAATTTTTAACATAGGTCCCTATGGGATTTTGCTTGAAATGCATCAATTTTGCACATTTTTTACAATTTTCTTAAACTTCTGCCCTAGGGATTTCTTTTTCTATTCTACTTATTAAAGTTATTGCTAAAAGGCATCAAATGGTCAAATAAAAAAAATCTTTTACCTCCTGGTTTGTTCCAGGGGTCTTATCAAAGTTGTTTTTCGTATGCCCAATTTCCCAGTTTGTCAGATAATGGCTATGTTTTATTTGACAAAGACGAAAATGGTGATCTTTATAATATTATTAAAACATTCAGACATATTTTAGTAATAGATAAATATATAACATCACACATTAAAGGTCATTAATAAAAAATACATGGTTACTGTTTTGAAATATATGAATTAAGCTATATTTAGGCGGGTTAAGAAAACGTGACAGAGGGCTAGGCTTGCTGAACCCTCTTCACGTTTTCAAATATAGCTTATTCTTCGAGACATTTATGTTTATTCCACAATATAATATCAATTTTACGCATCAAACGAGCTATTTTCAACAAATTTCGCTGAATATGTGCAGTTGAAACTATCACGCTATGGCGTCAACAATGCAAAAAGATGACGTCACAATACAAATGAAACGCTGCGCGAAAGCGTGCGTACTCGTTCTGTACTCGGCCTCGTTAAGCTATGTAAAGTGAAATGACACTAATGTTTAACAATTCATAGAGGGTAGTTTGAGTTTAAATCGCTGAATTCTATGAAAAACTGATAAAACTGTACATAGGCAAACTTGACTGAGACTACAATTCATAATTTTTTACCAGGAAAAACACATTTCTTTGCAGATTTTGATCGGATATATAATGCAGGGTTCGACACTAACATTAGTCCGTTAGTCACAGACTAATAAATTTCAAGTTGGACTAATAAAATTTATGCCTAATCAGTCCGCCCGGACTAATGAAAATATCGGCTAAACAGCTTGAAATTTGTATTACGATCGACGATGTCATTTTGAAGACACACTTTCTTGGGAAACCCCGAATGTATTTTTAGCTATTGAAGCATGGCGGTAATCGAGTAATTCTTATTCATTTGAACCCTTTCTTATATAACTAATTTATTATAGTGAAGTAAAATGTCTCCGTGATCATGAGATAGTTTGACAGTTGTGCAAAACATGGAGAAACAGAACTCGCCGATCTCGTGACTTCCTTGAAACGTGAACAAAAAATCGTTAGTGGTTATATTTTGAAAAAAGTTCTGGACTAATGTTTTGTACAATTTGTATTGTATTAATATATCTGGAAATGATTTATTTTAAAATTACATATTTATTTCTTTTGACGGACTAATAAACTTGCCTGCGGACTAGTAAAAATAGTCATGCACTAGTCCGGCAGGACCAATGGTTTAAAATGTTAGTGTCGAACCCTGTAATGAATTACAAATGTACTAATTTTCAGTGAGTTTGAACCATTATTTCAAAAGTTATAGACATTTTATGTTGCTAAACTGTACTTATTCATTGTTGAAAAATTGTATCGAAATACACTGTAAATGTGATAGCTTTCATACTGGCAATTTTAAATGGCCTTAAAATGTTCAAATACATAAAATAAAGGATTGCGATTAGTTTCTTTAAAAGATTGCTTAATTATATAGAAAAATGTGATGTTTGATTGGAGAGCAGTCATCGCTATAATTGCCCTAATAGTGTACCTGTGTTAGCTTCTACAGCATGAACAAATCATTTGCAACATACCAATATTTAAGTTCAATTTGAATTTTAACATATCAATCTTCAAATTTAAACAAAAATTCACACGTTAAACCATAAAAACATCAAGGGTGGAGAAACCTTAAGTTTCATCGAATCTCACACCTTTTAGTGAAACGGGCCCCAGGGTATTAAGCCCATAAACTAAGTACAAAGTTATGCTGAAGAAGAATGTCGCTTTCAAAATTGTGAATTTGATGGCCCCTGTGTGAATGGTTCTGGTTCTAGAGTCTAATGATTATATACTGAAAATGCATTAATTCTTTTAAAATCATCTCCTCTGCTCCTGGGTATTTAGCCAATGAACTAAGTACATAGTTATGATGAGAATGAATGCCTCTTTCAAAATTTTGAATTTCATGGCCCCTGGGTCAGGGATCTGGTGTTAGGGTGGGGCTCCAAATGAATGCAGTAATTCATTGAAAATCCTCTTCTCTGCTTTTGGGTATAAATCTGATGAATTAAGTACATAGTTATGGTGAGGAAGAGTCCCTCTTCCAAAATTATGAAATTCATGGCCGTTGGGTCAAGGGTTCTGGTGTAAGGACAGGGCTCTAATAATTATATAGGGTAGAGTGGTGCAATTTCGACCATTTTTAGCTCACCTGAGCTGAAAGCCCAAGTGAGCTTTTCTGATCACTTTTTGTCCAGTGTTTGTCTGTCTGTCTGTCTATCCTTCTGTCCGTCTGTCCATCTCTGTCCGTCCATCTGTAAACTTTTTATATTTTCAACTTCCTCTCCAGAACCACTAGGCCAATTTCAACCAAACTTGACACAAATCATTCTTAGGTGAAGGGGATTCAAGTTTGTTAAAATGAAGGGACATGCCCTCTTTCAAAGGGAGATAAATAAGAATTATTGAAAAGTTGATGGTATCTTTATAAAATCTTCTTCTTAAAAACCAATTGGCCAGAAAAGCTGTTTTGCATGGAAGCATCCTTAAGTAGTGTAGATTCAAATTTGTTCACATCATCCTCAGGTAGCGTAGATTCTAGTTGTTTAAGGTCAGACGACACGTTCCTTAATTTTATATAACTTTTTCCAGGAATTTGTTATTGATTTACTATTACTTTTAGAAGCTTTCTTGCAAAAAATTAGAATACCTTACCAGGAATTTCTGCAAAATACAAGAGTATGCAATTTCCTATATAATCTTCTTGAAAATACACTTGAATTGCTGATATAAAAATTTATATATTGATATAAACAGCTGGGGCTGGTGTTTGAACTCACAACCCATTGAACTTACAGTCCTAGCAGTGTGCGGCCACTGCTCTAACCACTCGGCCATCTAGGTTTACAAATGCAAAAAATAAAAATTCTAAATCATTTTAAAAATGATTATAAATAATAATTTTTATTGGAACTCTTTATTACGAGGAGTTACAAAAAAGATGCTCGAGGAAAATGTTGTCTGACCTTAAATCATAATCCCCGGGGTAAAGTGGTGCCACAATGGGAATGGGGGTGCTGATTTTTATATAGGAATACATGTACCTGTATGTTGAGAAAAAGCTTTAAAAATCTTCTTCTCTAGAACAAATTGGCCAGAAAAGCTGTAACGTATGTGGAACACCCTCAGGTAGTTTAGATTTTAGTTTGTTTAAGTCATTATCCCCGGTGGTAGGGTGGGCCCACCCTGGGGGGGGGGGGGATGAAATTTTACATAGCAATGTTAAGAGAAATATCTTCTTTTTGAAAGTTTTTTAATTTTTACATTGGAAATAAATTTATATTATTGACATTCGTTGATTCTCAGTTGTTTAGACTGTGGACCTGAATAATTCTTGGGCCACACAAGGGGTTTAAAATTTGATGTAGGTTTATATTTATATAAACAGTTGTTTAAGATCTTTTTAGCTCACCTGAGCTGAAAGTTCAAGTGAGCTATTCTGATCACATTTTGTCCGTCGTCCGTCTGTCCATCCGTCCGTCCGTCTGTCTGTCCGTCTGTCCATCTGTAAACTTTTTACATTTTGAACTTCTTCTCTAAAACCGCTTATCCAATTTCAACCAAATTTGGCACAAAGCATCCTTATGGGAGGGCGAATATAAATTGCAGAAATAAAAGTCCGATCTGTATTCAAAGCGGAGAAAACCTTGAAACTGTAAAAAAAAGGGGGGTGCATTTTTAAAAATCCTCTCAAGAACTAATTAGTTCAATTCAACGTAGTTTAGCATAAATTATCCTTATGGGAAGGAAAATATAAATTGCAAAAATTAAGTGCTAATTCTGATTCAAATCTGAGTTATTACGAAAATAATGATAAAGGAAATGCGTGTTTCAATCAGTTTAATAGCTTCGGGCTCGGCATACGGTAAGAATTACCTACGGTAAAATGGGTAGGCAAGACTGGGTCTGAGCAAAACAAAAGATTGGCAGGTATTAATCTGCCAATCTCATTAAAATTTCGGGATATTTGATGGACCAGTATATTTGTATTCGCTGTAAATATTGCTGCAAAATAATGCGTATTTGGAATTGACGATTGCTGATCTGCCCCGGCTTTTATTTTGCCACGGCCCGGGTTTGCATACCCATTTTACCAAGACTAGTATTCCATACTTCTAAAACGAGGTTCTTTGTTTAAAGCAGCCATGACATTATACGAAAAAGGGTCGATCTGACTATGATGAATTTACTTGCTATGCAATCGTTCGCGAATGAAAGGAAATTTTTGAAACATGCAAAATATATTGGTGCCGATTTTGTGAAGTGAATTAAGGCTAAATATTTCAATGCGTTGACAGTTTTCACACATGACGGTGGTGTTAGCTTGTTCTGATTTTCGTTTCGTTTTCATTATTTATGCTTTGTAACCTGGGAACTATCGTCTGTATTTCGTGATTTTTACGTATCAAATAAAACAGAGACTACGGTAAATCAAACAGTTAACAGTTTACCTGCGCAAATTAAGCAAAATCTGATGTAGGGGTACTGAAGTACAATTCATTCTATCGGTAATTCGGCATTATCTTTTGCGTAATGGTAGATTAATGCAATAGGTTTTATTGAGATGCTCGGCATTTTCTCGAGTTTATTCAGTTTAAATAGAGTTTGATATCGCTGACGGAAATATGTAGGTATATACATGTATATATATGATTCATTTCGAAAAAATAAATTGTGTTCTTTATTTGTTATACATGTAGTGCATGTTTCTTGTGTTTAATTGTTACCCTACAATTTCTATTTACTAACCATATTTGAGTGTTAAGCTTCGAATTATAAGCAAGATACAGAGATTTGCTCACAATTCTATGTTTGTACACAGATCTTAAAAGCTAAAGATTAAAAAAGTAAAAAAATTGTCAATATTTATTACGAAAATTTTCAAAGTCTGTTCTTCCAGAAACCAACTTATTGAATTGTAAACTTAACCTTTTTAGCTCACCTGAGGGTGGGGCCACAATGGGGGGGGGGGTCGAAGTTTAACAAATGAATATATAGAGTAAATCTTTAAAAATCTTCTTCTCAGAAACTAATCGGACAGGAAAGCTGAAACTTGTGTGGAAGCATCCTCAGGTAGTGTAAATTCAAAGTTGTGAAAATCATGACCCCGGGGGTAGGTTGGGGCCATAATGGGGGATCAAAGTTTAACATAGGAATATATACAGTAAATCTTTAAAAATCTTCTTCTCAGAAACAAGCCAGGAAAACTGAGACTTGTGTGGGAGCATCCTCAGGTAGTGTAGATTCAAATTTGTGAAAATCATGACCCCTGGGGGTAGGTTTGGGCCACAATGGGAGGTCGATGTTTTACATAGGAATAAACAGAGTAAATCTTTAAAAATCTTCTTCTCAGAAACTAATCAGCCAGGAAAGCTGAAACTTGTGTGAAAGCATCCTCAGGTAGTGTAGATTCAGAGTTGTGAAAATAATGATCCCCAGGGGTAGGGTGGGGCCACAATGGGGGGGGGGGTCAAAGTTTAACAAAGGAATATATAGGGTAAATCTTTAAAAATCTTCTCAGAAACTAATCAGCCAGATGATTCTTTATAATTGTTAAGACTTTGGCCCCAGGACAATTTTTTGGCCTCACGAGAAGGTTCAGAGTTTGATGTACGTTTATATCCCATATATAAACTATTGTTAGGGATCTTTTTGAGAACTGCAATACTCAACATATGATATGACTATAAAATCATCCTGTTAGAAAAGGGACTAATGATTATAAACATAAGAATATCCAGGGGAAAATGGATTTTATTGATACAGGATCTACATGTATTATTGTACATTGTCCAGATAGTTTGTATTATGACTCCATTGAGCTGATTTTATCATAACTATTGTTCCTCAGGTGAGCGATGTGGCCCATGGGCCTCTTGTTTAAGAATGGCAATGGTCAATATGTGATATAAATATGAAATTATCTTATTACAAAAGGTTCCCAATATAGGAACATCTGTAAAAAAATTTATAAATCTTTTAAAACAGGATCAACTTCGTCATTCTCTGACCCGATATTTTGGATATGACTTCATAAAACGAATTTTATTATGTCTAGTGTTGCTCAGGTGAGCAATGTGGCCCATGGACCTCTTTTCTGTACCTAAGATTTATTCAATTATTTTACTGTATGTTATGAAACAATTTTTAAATTGTTTTTAGGATTTTGAAAGTTGATTGGATTTAACAATCCTAAAATATTAAAGATAATTTATTAGCCCTGTAATTATAATGCACATGAATATAAATTGCAAAAGAAACAATGCAGTTACTCAGGTGACCGATAAGGCCCATGGGCCTTTTGTTAAACTTTGAAATTTCTTTGATTTTTTTTTAACTATGAAGTTACTGGTATTGTATTACAAATGCATCACTCTACTTAATTGATAAGGAAATATACTGAGTATACAACCAAATGGTGATGCTAAACTGGCAAATAAAAATATATTGGGTTTTTTTTTTAAGCAACAGTTGCACTTACCAGTATTTAAATTACACAAAACATAATTAATTTACTTTTTATTCTGATATTATTTGATATATAACTATTGGTAAAGAAATCCAAATTAATGATATCTACTTTGGAATCATTTACATTTGTTAGGGTAAATTTGCATGAATTTTGGCTTTTTTGGCTATTCGTAGGGATATAATCTCGTGGATGTATCAGTTTTCAGTTTCAGTAAAACTAGATGTGTCGTAATGCCAAGAATGCTCTCCAAGGTGACCAAAATTTCTAATGCCAAATTTAGTAATAACATTTGTTTGGTTGCAGAATAAGTTATATTTCCTTAAAAATTTCTTTTAAGTTGACATTTATTTTCTAATAAATTAACCTTATACGAAATATAAACTTTGCATATGCATCACTTCAAAAGTAAGAGCGCAGAAACTAAAAATATACAAATTTCCCATTTTTTCCTGAGTTCAAGACGCATAATTACTCTGTCAAAAATCATCAGATCTGAACTAAATTGGAATATGATCTGAATATTCTTTTAAACATACTACATATGAAATATCAGCTTATTATATGCATCCCTTCAAAGTTTGAGAGCAAAAACTGAGAATTTCTAAAAAAAAAAAAAAAAAAAAAAAAAAAAATTAATTTCAAGAGGCACAACTCTGTCAAATATCATCAGACTGGAACCAAATTCAAACTCACACTGTTTATATTCATAAGATACATCCATATATCAAATTTGAGATGAATGTGCGCAACAGTTGTTGAGATAATGATCGGATAGTGAATTTCCCATTTTTTTTTTTCAAAGCTCAAGAGGCATAACTCTGTCAAAAAGCATTGGATCAGAACCAATTTCAAACTCAGCCTGTATATTTATAAAATACATCTATATATCAAATTTGAGTTTAATTTGTGCAACAGTTGTTGAGATAATGATTGAAAAGTGAATGATGATGGAATGACATAAGGATGGAAAGACAGAATGACAAAATGGGGAAACCCTATATGCCCCAGCCATTTTTGGCGGGAGTAAAAAAACAAAATTTTTGTCAAGAATGTTAAATGTGGGGGGAGGGCTACCCATGAGTAGGATGGTAGTTGAGTCCATAGTTTATTGAAGACAATGTCCGCTCAACACCTTTGTTGCCGTTCCAGCCGCTGATTTCTAGATTAAATTGTTACAAAATTAAATTGTCATTGTTAATATTCTGTTTCTTTATTATACAGGTCATCACCTTTGATAACTATGGTGTGAGTGGCCACAGTAACCATATATCGATTCATGATGCACTTCAGTAAGTTAATTTCAAGAGGCACAACTCTGTCAAATATCATCAGACTGGAACCAAATTCAAACTCACACTGTTTATATTCATAAGATACATCCATATATCAAATTTGAGATGAATGTGCGCAACAGTTGTTGAGATAATGATCGGATAGTGAATTTCCCATTTTTTTTTTCAAAGCTCAAGAGGCATAAAAATTTTTTGAATTCTTCTTCCATCCATTGGGTCAATTTCAACCAAACTTGGTTCAAAGCATCATTGGGTAAAACCCCTGTCACACTGGGACTGTGTTCTCAAGGCAATCCCTCTGCATTCTTAAATAATCTAAAATGCCAAGGTATGCGCAATAGAGTTTTCTACAGCATCTTAAGGTGTATTCCCTATGCTACTGATTTTGCCATATATTTTAAAAAGAATTTCATATTGATTTTCATCAAAGTCAATATCAATCGATTCATATGAAACAAAGTTGAAGTGATGAAGCGCTGCTAGATTTTTAAAAAATTGATAATTTGTCTAATCATGAAGAAAACTCGTGTATATTTCAAAGCATAGATTTTGATGGGTTGATGGGTTTTAGTAAGGGTTTCTGATTAGTAATTAATGATATCAATGAAAATATAAGACTTTTGAAATTTAGTAATTAAATACATTTGTATCAACATATGCAATAATAATGTTTGCATGCATTTACCATCATATTGAGTACGCGGTATTAAAGCTATTTATTATATATACCCCCGCTCCGAAGGAGAGGGGGTATACTGTTTTACCCTTGTGTGTCTGTCTGTCTGTCTGTCCGTCTGTCCATCCGTCTGTCCGTCTGTCTGTCCGTCCGTAACAAAAATTTCTGTCGCATTTATCTCAGCAACTATTTATTGCAGATGCTTGAAATTTTAACACAGTGTTTGTTAAGGCATGCCATATCGTGGGATATATTTTTGTACCAATCGGACGCCAACTTCCTGTTAAATGACGACTTTGCTTATTTTTTAACCAAAATTTTCAAACAAATTTTCGTCAAAGAATTCTCAGCAACTGTTTATCGCAGATGCTTGAAATTTTTACACAGTATTTTTATAGGCATGCCATATCGTGGGATATATTTTTGTACCAATCAGACGTCAACTTCCTGTTAAATGACGACTTTGCTTATTTTTAAACCAAAATTTTCAAACAAATTTTCGTCAAAGATTTCTCAGCAGCTATTTATCACAGATGCTTGAAATTTTTACACAGTGTTTGTTAAGGCGTGCCGTATCGTGGGATATATTTTTGTACCAATCGGACGTCAACTTCCTGTTAAATAAGTACTTTGTTTATTTTAGCCAAAATTTTCAAACAAATTTTCCTCAAAGATTTCTCAGCAACTGTTTATCGCAGATGCTTGAAATTTTAACACACTATTTGTTTAGGCATGCTATATTGTGGGATATATTTCTGTACCAATCGGATGCCAGCTTTCTGTTAAATGTCGACTTTGCTTATTTTGCATATTCACATCAGAGCGGGGGTATCACTAGTGAGCATTGGCTCACAGATATCTTGTTTTTAGAGGAAAAAAAATTTTCCTCTAAAAATAAATAGCAGAGACTTTACCAATTGCCTTTGTTCAGAAAAAAAAGGTTAAGTTGCCAAAATTCAACATATAAGAGAAGTAAGAACTTGTAGGAATCGTATATTCTTTTTCAATATCAAAACGATGTTTACATGCTTATCACAAATCATGCAGCATTGCAATAAACTGCATGTCAAGTTTACTGTTATGGCCAAGTTAAAAGAAATATTTAGTCATCGTTAAAGCCACGTGTGAAACTGCAAAGCTTCTTTTATCTTGGCAAGGACAACATCAACATCTCTTGTAACTAATATTATCACGGGAGGTGGCTTCTTTCATCGTTCAATGTAAAACACATGCTTAAAAACTTATTCAACCGGCTTGAAAAAGCGTTTGTGTGCCTCTGATTCAAAGTCATGCGCTAATTTCAAACCCGACGAGATTTTTTTTACCACAATGGCTTTCAAAATGACTATCTATCAAAACAAGGAACGTATTTTGAAGAAAAGCGGTAGATTTTTTAATAAAAGCGGTAGGCGGGAGACAGAGCTTAAAAGCGGTAGACTTCCACATAAATCGGTAGAGTTAACATGTATGGATGTGGCCCAATTGCCTCTTGTTCATGTTGCAAAAACTTTGATAAAAATTGTTATCATTAAAGAGTCAAAGCAATAATGTTTGCATCTAAAGTGAATAATTACATTTATAACATATTTTGAAACTTTATGTTATTTAAACAATGAAATACTTTATTTGGTGAGTCATTCGGGATACGAAGGTAGCAACATTGCAGGAAAAAACCATAACCCACAAAACTAATAAATTTTTTGAATTTAATTGCTGTACAATATAATTACAGAATTCAAAATAAGGGTAAATTAATGGTGTTATATAAATTTTGTAAGTCAAAGAGCATTCCAGGAGACTGAAAATATTTATGATTTGTCGTAAGTTCTTTTGTAAAACGCAGCCCAGAAGTCCAAAATTTTGATCATCAATATCTCAAAATGGAGAAAAATTTTGAAATGCAATATTGAACAAAAGGTGTTATTAATAATGTGCTAAACGATATGCAACCATAATTTCTTTTTTATCCAGCCCCTAAAAGGAGTTATAGGGTTGGCCCCTAAAGCAATCTTTTCCAAATGTCTCGAGAACGGTACATAATTTGGAAACACTTTTTGAACCAATTGTGTTTGAAATGACAAGAGCTTTTATTTGAGATCAAGAAAAAGGGGCTGGCCCTTCAAAATAGGGGCAGAGAGGGCCGATAAGGCTCTAAAGTTTTTTGTTGATAACTTTAAACTGTAAAATATTTTGTGATACGTAATAGAAGCAATTATGTTCATCGTAGCGTTGTTTATCTTTACATGATGATTGTTTGCTCCTCTGTTACGTAATTAGGGATTTAACATCACGAAAAATGGGCTGGCCCTTCAAATTAGGGGCAGAGAGGGCTCTAAAGTCTTTAAGTAATAACTTTAAGCTGTCAAATATTTTGTGATATGTTGCGTGATCCTTCAAATTAGGGATCAAGAGGTGTCTAGTGTCATTTATCCATAGCTCTTTTAGATCCCATCCATATTTTCCAGATAGGTTTCGTTAACGAAGATGAAAAGCAATGTCATTTCTCCTTCTAAATATTGGACGGAAGACCTCTTCGTTGCTTGCAACGAGACCGTGTCTAGTTATTTTTCTTTTTTTTCATAACATTTTTCTTTAAAACTCAAATATCTCGAATATTCTTTTACGGATTTTTTTGAAATAACTATATATGATAGAAGTGCATATTTGCCCCCTGTTTTCATAAATTTTTTTTACAATAAATATATATTCATGTTACTGGCATTACAAAGACATTGACTTGATGCTTTACAAGTGTCAATTTTTTTCAGTTTGATGACGTTTTATTGCCTTATAAGAACTGATGTCAAAATGATTATGTTTTTCAAATCAAGCAAATTTTCTGCCATTTTTTTGACTTCACACAGAGAATTAAGTATGAGCGCAGCTTTGAACAAGAATGCTAATTGAACATGATGAATACAATTTTATTTTACATTTATGGACAAAAAGAAAAGCTGCGCTATTATTAAAGGGGCATGGTCACAATTTTGGTTATATTTCATTTTTCTGTTTTTATTATTTACAATGCTTTATGAATGCATTTCTAATGATCAAATGAAATGTGGGTGCCCGTTGATGAGTTTTAAACAAGATACAGGGATCGCAATTCTTTGTCATGTAAACAAGGCTCGTGTCCTGTTTTTTGTTTACATAGGTTCAATATACCAGTAAAACATCATTTCCAATCTGCTTTGTCTATATTCTTATTCATTTTAAGCATAAATAAACAGTTCCTAAGGATTAACACATTCATTTTAGGTCTAAAACTGGAATTTTCACTTCAACGCTCAAAATGTAAACAAAAGCTTTGTTTACATAGCGAGGAATTGTAAGCTCTGTAACTCGCTTATAACTCAACAAATGGCATTTAAATTTTGGTTGCCTATCAAAAATACCTTACTGAAGCATTTTAAACATTAAAATCAAAAAAATAATTTTTGACCAAAATCGTGACCATGCCCCTTTAAATTCATTCAATATTGTTGTTAAAACTATATCAGATAACGTCGTTGCTATGGCGATTCTACTTACGGTTCTGATGACGTTGACGTCTGCAAAGCCAAATAGATGGACAACGCTGACATTTTTTTTTTTTATTTCGGTACGATTGAGACTTGTTCTACAACTTTGAAAGTCGGAAAATGCCATGTTCTAAAAATAGATCGTTCAGAGGTAAGTTAATTCCATTAATTGCATTTGTTTTATATCAAATAAGTCAATCTGCAGAATACAGTGTGAGGCGTATGAATTTTTTTGGGTAAAATTTTCAACCTGCGCACATAATTGCTTAAATAATAAATGATAAAAGTGAAACATATTTACAGTCAAGCATATACACGTTTAGGATGCCCTTCAAGAGCCCCGATAAATAAAATTTCTTGTATCTTGTATAAGATCGATTACATTTACACATTTAAAAATTACATCACAAAGTCCATATTTAATATAATCCATAAAATTATCCCTCATATCCTAAAATATCTGTTTACATGTTTTGCTCCGCTATTGTAACTTCTCACTGGGCAGTTTCCATTCGCACTAATAACTTTATACAACGTTGAAATCCCCTTCTGCTATGAGGCGACTGTAATGTAGTGGTATGTCTCTCGCTTGCAGTATACGAGTTTAGAGTTCAAGTCTCCACTGCCGCAGGTGTTTTTTTTTTTTTGTATGAAGAAAGACGGAATTTTTTTTTATCAGTTTATGATCTCACATTATGAAATACATGTAATTATTAAAAAAAAATGCAGATCAATTACTACTCTGGGTAATTTCATACCAATGTTTTTTTGTTTTGTTTTTTTTTATCAAGTATATGGTATAAAAAAGTACAGCTATTATTGGAATTTTTTTGGCATGTTTAAACTAGATATAGAACATCAGATTTCATCATTAAAATTCTTAATAAAATTTTTATAACATTAAATAATATATTTTTGATGTTCTCAATAACTTAGGTTTAAATTAGTAGGCCGATGAATATTCATAAGTTTGAAAAAATATACATTATTAGTGAAATGGATTTATGAAAAAAAAAATACATGTACCGGTATGCGTATCTTTAGTAGCTTGGCTATGAATGCTGAATTAACTCCTTTCATATATTATCTCAATTCATACACATGTTTTAATTTTATATGAACATGTTTTAAATAAATTACATTTGTTTTTACAACATCCAGGTTTTGGAATTTACAGGTATTTAATTGGAAAACAAAATACATGTAGAATGCGTATGTAGATTTCCCCTTTTCACATTTAAAAATATCTCTGCACCTCTTAACTTCTTTCTAAAAAAATCATAAACTGATTAATAAAAATGATTGTTTTTTCTTTTACAGATGCCTAATTTAAAACAATACCAATGCTGCTTTTGTTTTAAAAGATGCAAAGAAAACTCGAGGTGACATATTCCACCAGGACTGGCATATAAACGATATATCCAGGAACGCCTTGGACGGCAAACTCATTGTGATGATGTCATTTGTGGATCATGTTTTTCAAGAGTGTATCGTAGTCTTCCACATGTACAGCATGTTCAACAAGATCTGGAAGAGGATTTAGCAGATCCTGACTTTATTTATGAAACGAAAATAATGAATCCATCGAGTCCAAAAACGGTGCATCTTATCCCTGCTGCATCTAGATCCCACAAATGGTGTGTTATTTGTCGTAAAGATTCGTCAAGACGCAATCACATTATTAACATACCATCAACAGCAATAACCCAGGCGTTTATTAACTGCGGCGTTTTTATTCACCAAAAAAGCAGATGCTGCTACAAACATTTGGAGAACAATTTCTTTTCTAACGATGCACTTCATCTTCTGAGAGCAGCAAAGACCAGTGACATGTTCTCCCACTCAGATGTTTACTCATATCAGGAAAATGCTTCGAGTTAACTGTCACCTGTTGAACTTTGATATTCCAGCATTATTAAGCGATGAAGACTATGAAACACTAACTGGAATTACAAAAGATCAATTTAGAAGATATCAGAAACACAGAAATTCGCTCTAAAAGAACATGTTTAGGAGTTTTCCTAGGAGTCCACCACCAGACAATGTTTAATGTCCAGTTTCGTTCCAAGTAACCTGGGGTTCAGTCATCTATCACATGAAGATTTTGCCGCCTTACACTGCACTGAAACTGCAAAAACACTCTTCAGAGAAGATGACAGCAATGCAGTCGTAGTACTAGATGGATCATACATATATAATTATATATATATATATATATATATATATAAACACACACACACACACACACACACACAGAAAAGCTGTGACTACCAGTTTCAAAGACGCACTTACAGCTATTGTACTCACAAGAACAGATCCCTTCTAAAACCTATGATGATTGTAGGAACAGATGGATACATATTAGAGGTACTGAGGCTGTATTATGCTGATGGATCAAATAGTGATGCTTCTATCACTAAACATTTCTTAACTTGTAATGAAGACTCGAGACAAAGGTTTCGAGATGGTGATGTCTTTCTAGTCGATCGCGGCTTTTAAGATGCCTGGAATTTCTAGAGGAAAACAACATGTGAGAATGCCACCTTTTTTAAAAAAGAAAGAAAAGCAACACTCCATTGAAGATGCAAACTTAAGTAGAATGATTACCAAAGTGAGGTGGATTGTGGAGGCCGTTAATGGTAGAATTAAGAAGTGTAAGCTCTTGGACAAGGTGTTGCCAAACACCCTCGTTCCATCTATTGGTGACTTTGTTCGCATCACCTGCTTGTTGTGCAACAAATACAGACCCGCCATTGCTATTAACACTGAGGAGGATGTTAAATGGGCAAATGAAATGCTGAATAAAGCTAAGCAACCAAATCAACTGCTTTAGTTGCTGACAACAAAAACTTACTGAGAACAAGGAGCACATTTTCACTTGTTGATTCAAAAAACCTTTGTAACTTTCCATCCTTGTCTTTAGAAGACCTTAAGAAACATTACGATGGGTGTTTACCAAATTCACCAAGCCCCATTTTATTGAAAGAGCGTTTGGATGAAGATGGAACATTTCAGCTGATGGTGCACCAGGAAAGTGACTCTTTGATTAAATTGAAAATTCAATCAAGACATTTCCAGTCAGTCTCACACTGTGGATACAGTACACACCGGAGCAGATCAGTGGATGGCATTGCACTTGTAAAGTTGGGGCCAGAGTGGTCGGCTGCTGCACCCACATTGCCAGCGCCCTGTGGTACCTTGGGTATGAAAGACATGAAGCAAAGCACAACTCTTGTGTTGAAATTAGCACAACAAACATTGATGATGCTAGACATAGGGAAGTGAATGTTAGTGATTCTGAAAGTGACCAGACAATGGAGGATGAATGAACTAAATGTGCTACCTTCTGTCTGTAACTTAAAAAATCTAGGTCAAGGAGAGAGAGAGTTCATAAGTTTAATTATTGTTTTTCTCTTTATTCTTAAATGTTTTGAATGAATTAAGCATCACTTGATACAAATATTTAACTGTAAGATTTACAAAACATTAATTAGTTGATTTTATCTCCCTATGATTTAATACAAGCACATTCTTAATTAAATGTTGATTTCTCAATCAACATGTGCTGTATACATGTATGTTTATAACTATTTTAAAATGTTTTAATGAATTAAAGATCACTAGATAATAATAATTAACTGTAAGATTTACAAAACATTAATTGGTTGATTTTATCTCCCTCTGATTTAATAAATTTTTAATTAAATGTTGATTTCTCAATCAACATGTGCTGTATTCATGTACCGGTATGTTTATAACAATTTTCAAATGCTTTGAATGATTTCAGCATATCACTAGATATTAATAATTTTTTTTAATGTATCCAAGAATATTGCTTAAAGTAGTCCGAGTATCGCACTACGTCATAATACGGATTTTACAATATTGGTTCGACTTTTACAAAGCGTTTTAGATACCCAATATTGATTTTGCTCTACATCGCTGTTGTAAACAATGACAATAATAAGTAATTAGAACGGTAATATATGTATTCTATGAGAGATAGAAATTATTAATGTTGAGAAACTCGATTCTGTTAAAGTAAAATGAAAAACGAAGTTTCTGATTAACCAGGATCTGAGGTATGCTTATATCTTCTTTGTTTTGATGCCCCCAATCTATAGAATAAACACCATGAAATAAAATAGTAAAAATATTACCAAACGCGATACTAGCATTGCATTTTTTGTATTCTATTTGATACATCAGGTCCATAAAGCGTACTTACTTACAACAATTTGCGCAAAATTATTGATGAGATATGGCTTAAATAAATATTTATACTCTATTTTGTATGTTCAGTTCTAATTTTCCCAAAATTGGTAATTATTTTTAGGAAAAACGGACGTCTGGCAAATTTCAATTGTCAATAATTTTTGCAAGGGGGTACACCCGTCTGAGAGGTGATAACAAACAAACATGCATATTTTCTTTTGTATATGTATTGATAGAATGTATAATTATCAATTAAAGCTAAGCTTTTAATGATTGAGCCCATTTAGTGCCGAGTTTAGGACTACCTTAATTCAATATTGCTCATCTATACTATATATTATACTATATATATATATATTAAGATAATAGACTCGAATTTTTGGGCTTTAATACCGAGAAATCGGAAGATTACTGTCTTTTGTTTTATATATTTTACACATCATTGGTACTTGAAGATTTCCAATTTGTTTTTATTTTTTCTCAATCAAGCTTCGCTAACTAATAATCCTTTTAAAAATCCGGAAATCATCTGGATTTTTTGGATTTTACAATCTTGCGCATGCGCACTACATTCACACTAAATCACGGGAGACTTTTTAGCTCACCTGAGCTGAAAGCTCAAGTGAGCTATTCTGATCACATTTTGTCTGTCGTCCGTCTGTCCGTCTGTCTGTCTGTCCGTAAACTTTTCACATTTTCAACATCTTCTCAAAAACTACTGGGCCAATTTCAACCAAACTTGGCACAAATCATCTTTAGGCAAAGGGGATTCAAAGTTGTGAAAATAAAGGGCCACACCCGTTTTCAAGGGGAGATAATTAGAAATAAATTAAAAATTTCGAGAAATTTTCAAAAATCTTCTTCAAAAGAACCAGAAAGCCAGGAAAGCTGAAACTTGTGTGGAAGCATCCTCAGGTAGTGTAGATTCAAAGTTGTGAAATTCATGATCCCGGGGGGTAGGGTGGGGCCACAATGGGGGGTCGAAGTTTTACATAGGAATATATAGAGTAAATCTTTAGAAATCTTTTTCTCAGAAACTAATCAGCCAGGAAAGCTGAAACTTGTGTGGAAGCATCCTCAGGTAGTGTAGATTCAAAGTTGTAAAATTCATGATCCCGGGGGGTAGGGTGGGGCCACAACGGGGGGTGGAAGTTTTACATAGGAATATATAGAGTAAATCTTTAGAAATCTTTTTCTCAGAAACTAATCAGCCAGGAAAGCTGAAACTTGTGTGGAAGCATCCTCAGGTAGTGTAGATTTAAAGTTGTGAAATTCATGACCCCCGGGGTTAGGGTGGGGCCACAATGAGGGGTCGAAGTTTTACATAGGAATATTTAGAGTAAATCTTTAAAAGTCTTCTTCTCAGGAACTAATCAGCCAGGAAAGCTGAAACTTGTGTGGAAGCATCCTCAGGTAGTGTAGATTCAAAGTTGTGAAATTCATGACCCCTGAATGTAGGGTGGGACCACAATGGGGGTGGAAGTTTTACATAGGAATATATAGAGTAAATCTTTAAAAATCTTCTTCTCAGAAACTAATCAGCCAGGAAAGCTGAAACTTGTATGGAAGTATCCTCAGGTAGTGTAGATTCGAAGTTGTGAAAATCATGATCCCTAGGGGTTGGGTGAGGCCACATTGAGGAGGGGGGAGTGTTAAAGTTTTACATAGGAATATATAGAGTAAATCTTTAGAAATCTTTTTCTCAGAAACTAATCAGCCAGGAAAGCTGAAACTTGTGTGGAATATCCTCAGGAAAATGTGAAAATCATGATCCCTGGGGGTAGGGTGGGGCCACAATGGGGGGGGGGGGGGTCGAAGTTTTACATAGGAATATATAGAGTAAATCTTTAAAAATCTTCTTAGAAACTAATCAGCCAGATGATTCTTTATAATTGTTAAGACTTTGGCTCCAGGACAATTTTTTGGCCTCACAAGAAGGTTCAGAGTTTGATGTAGCTTTATATCCCATATATAAACAATTGTTAAGGATCTTTTTGAGAACTGCAATACTCAACATGTGATATGACTATAAAATCATCCTGTTAGAAAAGGGACTACTGGTAATGATTATAAACATAAGAATATCCAGGGGGAAAATGGATTTTATTTATACAGGATCTACATGTATTATTGTACATTGTCCAGATTGTTTGTATTATGACTCCATTAAGCTGATTTTATCATAACTATTGTTCCTCAGGTGAGCGATGTGGCCCATGGGCCTCTTGTTAGTTTATGTTTCCACAATATCACATGGATAAACTCAGAAACGATATTACAAAACATGTAACATGGTGCGTTAATTCGAAGCAAGTAAAAAACGTTGGTGAAAAAGTGATGAAGAATAATTATTTGCTACATTACGGGTATATGGGAAGCATTTTAACTGTGGCGATGGCCTGTCCCGAGACACAGTTAGATTATTGTAACGAAGCAGAGTGTAGTGAAATTAATAGCATTATTGTAGGCTTAAAGCTTGGTTCTGTAAATGTCAACAATACGGTGTGTTGATGTATCTATTTCGTAAATGTCCGATATCATGTGCATTTTCAACCCGTGCACGCACGTGTCAAAGTCTAGTAAATTTTATATATATTAAAAAAATATTTCTTGGAGAAATTCTTTATCACTTTGGCTGCACATCACTTTGATGTCGAAGAAAGTAAACACTTTTTATCTGTTTAAACTGTTGAGTTTACATACTTAACTTATACATGTACCTCAATTGAAAGTTGATAAGCTGCAGCCTTTACCATGTTTACATGAACCAGACGATGTCAAGTTTCCTCGTGCCAGCTATTTCATATTAATATACCCCGATCAATTTAATTATGTTCAAGTTACAAATAATGTGAACAAAAATATTTTTCAATGTTATTTATCAAAAAAAATTTTTTTTTTAATAATGATTGATTTTATTTATATGATCTGATTTTAGTCTTTAATAATGACGTCATGACATGCTGGCTCATTAAAACTAGTCAGGATGGTGCTACGCTGTTTCAAAATCTCAAATACAGATAGAATGCTAAATATATTTATATCAATAAATTAATTTTAAATAAAGCTTATCACCTGCAGATATTTTTTACAGCAAAATTGTTTTTTGAAAAAAAGTTTAAAAAATAAAAAATTGACCAAGAAGTGTAATTTGATGCAACCTCGTTACATTAAGACAATTGGTGACCTTGAAATGACCTTGAAAGTCATGTTAACAAGACAAACTATGTATATATAAACATATTACCACTAACTCTACCCACAGAGAAAAAATCATCAATATTGGCAAGGGAGCCATTTTTGACCCTTATCATATATAGTTCTTTCACGAATAGTGTAAAATATCAAGGTCTTTTATCACGTACATTTTTGTTGATGACGTCACTTCCGGTCGTCACCGGAAGTGATTCCAAAATTTCTATTTTTGGAATTTTAAGCATATACGTTTTGTAGACATTTTTGTACTGAATACAAAACTAAAAACAGTTTTAAAAATAGTTAAAAGGAAGTTAATATAGTAACTCATACCAAATGTCAACATTTTAATTCAACCCTATCATAAATTTATAATCAAACGGAAGACCCACTTGTTGCTCGCATGGATCTATGGAGTCTCGTAATGGGTGCTACTAGCTGGCACAGTCCGTTCTTATTGACGTCGGGTACCCTAAGAGGTTCCCAAACTATTTTCAGATAGTCATTGCAGCATTCTACTTTCCTATTTTGCATTTGCTATAAACATTTATTTTGTGCTCTGTTGATCTGAAATGTTTTCAACATAAACCAAACTTTACCAAAAATATAGTTTATTGATAAGCAGTTTTAAAATGCATGAATTAAATTGTAATCACTTTCCAACCATGCACGTGGAAAGTAGAATGTATTTATTAGGACTCTTGAATTGATCTTTGCTTGCAGTGAAAACTTTGAAATGGTGGAAAAAAGTATTTTTTTCACATTTTGACCCTCATCATTTTAAATACTTATGTCCTTTACAAGGAAAATTGTGAAGAAATCATAGGCTTTTTCAAAGAAAACTGATCCATAAGCTCCTGAGCAACTCTGGTGGTAATATTTAATGTGTGGTACAAAAGGAGGAGCATATAAATACAATTAAAATCTATGGTTGGACAAGGAATCGAAGCTGGGAACCCTGCAACTCTAATCAGGAGCCTACCATTGAGCTACCCAGGCCAATATCCACTGTCATATCATATAACCCCAACTACTACATTCCTCTCTCCTTAAATAGTCTTCGACCCCGAAGACGCAACACAAGTTCACCTTGTCAAGACTTATATTTATATTGCCTGAACAAGGAAGGTCACGACATCATCTGTAGTAGGAAAGGAGGAATAAGCATATAAATACAATGAAAATCTATGGCTTTACCTGGCAACATGTGTTTGACTTCAGGTTGTGTTCAAGTTAAATGTGTTTTAATAGCATCAAATAATGGAGTATAAACAAATAATCATTAAGTATAAGGATGTAACGATGACATAGGTATGCCATTTCATGATAAATAAAACCAGTTTTCCTACAAACGCATTAAAATGCATACAAATAATTATATAATAATAAATTTAACTACATGTATATGATATAGCTTTATCATACATGCTTGCATGGCCATTTATTCAAGTGCCAAAAGATGGGCTTTGGTAAAAAAGAAATGTTTAAAATGAAAAGTAACCTTTAATTACCTAAAAGCGTGTTACCAAAATAATTAACAGGCTCCTTGCCTCTTGGTTCCCACCATAATAAAAACATAAAATATAATAGAGTTCCACACAAAAGTAGCAGGCAGACCAGCAACTGGCAAGTCCCTGGAGAGGCTTAGTGGTCACCACTTTTTAAGAAAAATTGTTGTGACTAAGACTGTCTGCAGACTGTTTTGTATATGTAGCAAATGTGCAAATGAGTGGAAGGCAGAAAAAGGCCAGGAAGGCAGACTTTATATGAATGTAGCCAATGCAATGTGGCATTGTGCATAGAGCCATGTTTTGCGATATACCACACCAAGCAAGACTATGTTCTAGCTTATAAGAGGCTATTAGGCTAGCCCACTGAGAGGTGAACTCGCGTCACTATTAACTGTCAACATTTTATCAGAATTTATAATTTATTGACATTAATTGACATTTGATATTCATTCATTTAACACATGCATTGAAATTAATTTTTTGAATTGATTTCTGATAATTTTGCCAGCAATTCTTTTTATTTTCTTGATTTAATTTCTCAAAAGTACTTGTATTAATTTTGTTTTCATTTAATTATGGGAAGTTTGATGTTATCCCCATAATAAAACATTGAATATCAAAAAATCTTCATTTTACTTAATTTATGTTGCCATGGTTACCGAAAAATGGGCATAAATGTAAAAATCCATCTTGATTAATTTGTGTCAGAGAGAGCTGATATTAAACAATATCTGTAACAAATTTCAACAGCGTAAGCTAACAATTACTAAAATTACTTCATGTTAAATATGATATGCTACTAAAGTTGCTGATGTTCTTAAACAACTCAGTACTGGGACATAAGTTGCCGTAAAACAAGTCAGCATACAAAGGGTTAAATATTTCTTAATCATTGAAACAAAGATCATGGATGCACCAGAAGGTGGTCAATGTTCAGCATAGGAATACATGAAGAAAAATTTGAAAATCTTTTAAAACACATAAAGACATACTGTACTTTACTAAATTGGCTAGATTTTGTATTAGACTAAATTAAGCTGACTTGCGACTACTGTTGCTCAGGTGATCAATGTGGCATTTGGACATTTTTTTGTTAATAACAAAAAATTTGTCAGTGTGTTAAATTTATACCAAATTCTGTTCTAAATATTCAAACTCAATTTCTATGTAAAACTGGTTTTCATTTCAAATATGTACCTACTTGATATTTTAAGTACACATGTTTATAAAGAAGTAAATGCTGTATGCAAGATTGTTTTTGCTCCATATTTATTATTATATTAGCAAGCAGGACAAACAATAAGTGAAATACTGCTATATACTGTAAATTATGTTTATTGATATCATCTTAATATTTGAATAAATTTATTTTTAGGAGTTTAAGCAACAAAGGGATTCTTCCCAACAGTAAGTTTAAGTTTGTGAATGTTTCATTGAATGTAGACTGTGGTTGGAAGGAGCATTACACGTCTTTTTACAAACATGCTAACAAGAAGTTTTAATATTATATTAAATTCCACTAAACAAAGTCTTTTTCTGTACGATATAAGTGAATATTAATTTCCATGCTTCATTTAGAGTTATCAAGATATCAATGGATCAATATTTCTGACAGTTTATCTGTCACATTTATTTGAGCTGGAATAGTTAATTATCATTATACCCCCCGCAAACAAAGTTTGGGGGGGGGGGTATATAGGAATCACCTTGTCCGTCCGTCCGTCCGTCCGTCTGTCTGTCTGTCTGTCTGTCCGTCTGTCTGTGCAATCGTGTCCGGTCCATATCTTTATTATGGGGAAACATTGGAAGTTCTTACTTCACACAAAGATTGCTTATGACCTAAGGGTGTGTCATGACCTTGACCCAAGGTCATTTGGGCAAGGTCAAGGTCACTGGCAGAAAAAGTGCAAAATTCGTGTCCGGTCCATATCTTTCTTATGGGGAAACATTGGAAGTTCTTACTTCACACAAAGATTGCTTATGACCTAAGGGTGTGTCATGACCTTGACCCAAGGTCATTCGGGCAAGGTCACTGGCAAAAAAAGTGCAAAATTCGTGTCCGGTCCATATCTTTCTTATGGGGAAACATTGGAAGTTCTTACTTCACACAAAGATTGCTAATGACCTAAGGATGTGTCATGACCTTGACCCAAGGTCATTTGGGCAAGGTCAAGGTCACTGGCAGAAAAAATGCAAAATTCGTGTCCGGTCCATATCTTTCTTATGGAGAAACATTGGAAGTTCTTACTTCACACAAAGATTGCTTATGATTAAAGGGTGTGTCATGACCTTGACCCAAGGTCAATTGAGAAAGTTCAAGGTCATTGTTTCAAAAAAGCTTAATTCTGTCTGTGTCATGTTTTGTATTAATGGAAATATTAGAAGCTAAAAATTAACAGTTTTCAAAAATAAAGCAGTTGTTATTTATAGAAAATGGACAGTGAAATAGATTCATCCAAAATTTTCTATAATAGCAAAAATACACGCGTTATGATTTTTTTCTTAGCGGGGGGTATCAATTGTGAGCTTGCTCACAGTACCTCTAGTTTATCATTTAAAAAGCATTGTTTCAGATTTGCGGGCATTCCATCTAAAGAGTAGCAGCATCTTCCGGAAATATGTCTCCATTCTGGATCTTCCTTTAACCATATTGACATCTCAATATTTATCTGTTGTTTCACCTTGGGGACTATTAAAAGGATGGGTAAGTAGTTGTTTAACTATGCTATTATATTAGATCTTACATGTAATGGCATACTTCTACTTTATTTGTTGTAAGTAATAACTTTAGAGAGAGAGAGAGAGATCATATTATATTTTCTATTAATACATGTTTATAGTTTGATCATCATAAAATGTCAAATATTACCTTCTTGCATGTACATGTACTTACGTTTTTGTTAAGATACAATAAATTAAATATTCATGCTTCAAGAGGAGGTGATTTGAAAAACCAAATACTTTATTACACTTTTTAGCTCATCGAGACAAAGTCAGGGCTTATACCCGACCTCGTTAAAGTTTTTGTTGCAGGTCCTGTATCTAAGTTATTACTAGTCCTATTGTCAGCAAATTTGCATGGATGATGCATCTTGACCTACTTATGGACTTGAAAGACCTGGATGCTGAATCTAGGCCATGAATTTCAGATGCTGGAGGAGGTTTGGGTTTTTAGAGCAGGTTAAAGTTTTTGGTGCAGGTGCCCTTTGATAGCAATTTCCAAGTTACTACTGGTCCTAACTTCACCAAATTGCATGGATGGTGCGTCTTATGATACTGATGCACCAGACAGGCTTAAATGCTGAATATGATCTGTATGTTTCGGATGCTGGAGAAAGTTAAGGTTTTTTGAGCTGGTTAAAGTTTTTGGAGCAGGTGTCCTCTGATGATTATAATTTTAGTTATTACTTGTTTTAACTTCACCAAACTTGCATGGATGGTGCGTCAAATGATACTGATGCACCTGACAGGCATGAATGCTGAATTTGAGCATTTGGATTTAGATGCTAGAGGAGGTTAATGTTTTAAGAGCTGGTTTAAGTTTTTTGGAGCAGGTGCCCTCTGATGATTATATCTTAGTAATTATTGGTCCTAACTTCACCCATCTTGCATGGATGATGTGTCTTATGATACTGATGATAATAGGTTTCGGATGCTGGAGGAGGTTTAGTTTTTTTGGAACAGGTCATATGTTTAATAGATATTAGTACTATTTCAAACTTACATAGTTGATTTAACTATAATATAAATGAATTGAAATGCAGAGCCTAATCTTCATTAACAAGGATGCTAAAAAATCTCCTACATAACTCAATCCTGCTTGATAGATGTGTTTGTTGTTGTATGATATAACATGACTCCTATGATATAGTATTATATGATATGAAACAGTATTGTTTTATATGATACAACATTATATCAAATAAAAAAATGTAAATAGTTATATGATATTATATCAAATTTTTGTACATTGTGATATGATTTTGTATCATGATATTATTATGTATAGTATTTTATATTTTGATACAATATTGTAATATATATCATATTTTATCAAATGATATGATGCTGTATAATATGATATTGATTATATAATTTATTACTATATTACATGATATTGTATCATATGATATGATACAATGTTGTATCAAATAATATTGTATCATATGATACAATAGTATATTATGTATCAAATATGATACAATATCATAAAATACAATATCATACTATATTTTACAATGTAATATCATATGTTACAATACTGAGATGTTTTATGTGATATGATAATATGTCATATAATTCTTTATTGTATCATATATTATATAGTTACTTTATAATATTGTGTTATGTGATCAAATACAGTAATGTATAACACGATATAATATTATATAAATAGTGCCTGTTTGGGAGGGTAACAGTTGAAATTGACACCCCGAGAAAACCATTGTCAACCGACGCGAAGCGGAGGTTGACAATAGTTTTCGAGGGGTGTCAATTTCAACTGTTATCCTCCCAAACAGGCACTATTTATTTTGTTTTACTGAATGTCTTTTTTAAAATTTTTAAG
The DNA here is from genome assembly GCF_025612915.1 of Magallana angulata. NCBI lineage: Eukaryota > Metazoa > Mollusca > Bivalvia > Ostreida > Ostreidae > Magallana > Magallana angulata. The sequence goes on from NC_069116.1 coordinate 36,152,634, forward strand.
AATATTTTACTGCTTTTATATAGGAATAACGTGAATTCTACAGCGAACCGTACGCGCATAATTTTCGCGCATGTAACATTTTTTAATGTTACCCGTTGCCAAGTGCATTGTTAACGCTGAGGGTAATAGTAAATATTATTAACTGCGTCTTAACCAATCAGATTTCAGTATTTAACATGAAAGTATAACAACATAATATGTCTTACAATATCATATTGCATCATTATTTATTATAATATTTAATTGTATTATTTGATATTTATTGTATTAAAGTATCATAAGGTGCAATATTTTATTTTATTGTATTGATAAATAATGTATCTTATAATACCGTATTAAATGAACATATGATTATAATGCAATTTTTTAACATATGATATACGATATTGTGTCAAAACAGTATCCATGAATATCCAAGATTATTTACTATGATTTTCATATGCTAGTAATATGATAAAGATGGTCTCATACAGGTGATGCCTCACAAAGGTGATGCCTCATCTCGGTGAGCTTTGTGATCTGTGATTATCTATGTTTTACCTTAATAATAGTACTACCATCTTGATCTTTTATTATGATGATTTTAGTGGGCCATGCTGAATCACTGGAGCCAGTTTGTGTGGTTCAGGGCTCTCTACATTGTATTCTCTAGATACATGCTGATAAACACTCTAGAGGAAATTCTTCCTCAGGACATCAGCATGTCAAGCACAGACGATGAAGAGGAACAGAATTTGCCCAATAAGTTGAAAGTTGCAGACAGGAGAAGCAAAATGCGTAGAGGAAAAGGAAGTTCTAGAGTAGAGTAAATTTCAATAGCAACAGATTAAAATTTTTGTAAATTCCCTGATTTTATACCTTTTGTGTGATTATTTATTTTAAATAACGCACATCAAAGATTAAAATTATTGGAAGATATCATCTTTGTGTTGTAAATATCTTTTTTTAATAAAATATAATAATGATGCAAAAATAGTCAGTTTACATGTGAATTATTACAATAGTACTTTCTTCTCACATATTTAGTTGAATGATTTCTTTGCCACATTTTACTTGTAGTTTGTGTTTTTTCTTTCTCCCTTTTTTAGGGATAACTTAATTTTTTAAGCCCATGGCAGTTTCACATTAACAGAGCCAACTCACCACAGAAATTTTCTTGTTCTCATTCATAATTTTGTGAACAAATCTCATCTAATCTTATCAGAGCAGAAGCAGTTTTCATAAAGTGGTCATTATTTTCTTAACTTTAAGGTCAGACACGACCTATCTTCCATTTTTTCTTATCTCCACATTGTGAAGATTTCCACTTAGTAATTTTATAATTATATTTTATGTTATATGATTCTTTTTTTATTTAGATAAAAAGTGTTCAATTGAAAATGTATAGAATGGCTTTATTTATAAGCATTCAAATGCATTTTGCATGCTATTTTAAAAAAAATCGAAATATTCTAACTCCGAAAAGAGCCTGGTAATGAACCCTGAATTTTTGGGAATTAACAGGTTTAAATGTTAATAAGAAATAAAATATCATGGAAAATTATATAAAATTGAGGAACATCTCGTGTGTCCTTAAATTTATTTTTTAATATAATGGGATTAAATTGCAAAGTAATAAATATGCTTCAGATAACAACCAAATACATGTACATGTAATTATAATGTTTATTCTTGTACTATCAAGCACCCTCAAATGTAAAATTTCTCTATAAGTTGTGAATGTTTGTAGTTTCAACATCCTGGATGCAGGGGATTTTAGCATGTCTTGCACATTCTTGTCCTTTCAATGAATTGACCCACATTGAGACTGGCAATATGTTTTCCATAATGAGCAACATTTACATGCATTCATAGAGATTGTTTAAGAATATAATGCAAACATAGAATGAAATTTTTTTTACACATGTACAATATAAACAAAATTCTTTAATTATGTGAAACTTTCAATTTTAAAATTACATAAAACTGTATTTATACTTTATTGCATGAATTCTAGGTATATTATTGTATTGTTGATTTGTGTGTTTGTGCTATTGTATATTTGAGATATTATGGGTTTTTTTTTACTTTATACATGTATAATGGCAGGTTTTGTTTTTAAAACCTTTTTTAAGCTTTCATTATTTTATTTATTTTTCTCATTCTCAACTTACGCCACCAACAAAAAATGAAATTAAATTTAATAAGCCCCCTAGCTTAATACTGGTACCAGTATTTTAAGTTGTATAAAATAAGGCCACATATTCTGTGGTCTGTCCCAAGTTATTGCTTCCATCATTTTTTGATGATTTTGAATAAAAATACACATACCTGTGAAAGAAATACAATTGAAATCGATAAAAGGGAATATGTCAAGAAATCTTTATTGAACAATGATCATTTTTCACTAATAAAAGTTCACAGGAACGAAAACAAATTTCTTACGGAGATTTATAATGGGAAATGTTTACATTTTTTCTCCATTCGGAAGTACTCGGGATACCTCGCGCAATTTTTTAACGTAATCATCCGGACTTATTAATGGCTGATGAAATGCAAAATCCCCGTAGACTTTCTATTTTTTGGATGTGTATTGAAACCTGAAATTGTAGAGGGGCCGTTTCAAAACAGAAAATCTGGTCATTTTTGGGAGCTGATTTTAATAAACTCTCCTATGCAGTTACTCAGACAAACCGAAAGTGAAACAGTGTTTGGACCTCAGCACAAATCATTGCTGCTGACAAGACTTAGTTCTTGAAATTAATTGATGAATTCGATGTAATGTATGCATAAGCATTGTTTTTCAAGGAAACTTATTTATAAAAACCTTGAAAATAGTCAGATTTTAAATGTTACAGACACTTTAAATATTTTTTGTAGTTGTATGTATTCCTACGCCAGAGTTCAATATAGTCTCGTTCAACTGGACGCTCGGCTGTCTCCGTAAATCCTTGTCGGAGATTTACGGTGTCAGCCGAGCGTTTGGTTGAACGAGACTAGAGTTCAATATTGCTTGGATCCATACAATTTTCGAGAAATATTTCTACTACTGATACATAGTTTGATTGAATTAATATTATCTTTAAATATTATTTAACATGATTCATATGGTGGTTTCTCGACATTCTTGTCGAAAAAGTCCAAAAATTCATGTTATAAAAATGTGCGTAATTCAAATTAGAAACTACATGTACTTGTCATGAAAAATATCATAATTGATTTTAAAATAAATAAACATCGACAAAATCAACTCCCGTCAGTTCTTCAGTACTTTGATTCATATCAGTGGATGAACTTAGTTTTAGCACAAAGGTATTTATTATTATCGAAATATCAAGCAAAATGTGGTGGAAGCAAAAACTCGGGACAGAGTATAGCTAATTATAAGGGTCCCGCTCGATGGATACCTTATAGTGATCAGTCTGTCCTTCCATCCATCTGTCTGCCAGAGATAACTTTTTCGGGGCAGATCGTCCCATTGGCCCAATCTGGCTCATACTTCATCAACATATCTAGAGCACCTTTGGGTAAAGGGTGTGCAGTGACCTTGAACCAAGTTTCTAAGTTTAAGGTTAAGGTCATAGCAGAATTATGTGAAAAACATGTTCAGATCATACATTCTCTCCCCTTGGTCCAATATTGCTCATACATTGTACTTTACGTACAGAGTGCCTTTAGTCAAAGGTCTAGGTCATATTTGACTTCACAATTTTTTTTCAGAGCATATTTATTCTCCCACGTAGCCCTATCTAGCTCATACTTTACATAAAAAGATTTTACGATTTTGGACCAAGTTTCAAGGTCAAATGTGAATGTCATATCTGAATGAAAATAAAGTTTTAGTCCATAAAGTATTTCCCACTGGCTTAATCTGCTCAGATTACACCCTAAAATGTATGTTGGTAAGGGATAATTAGTATGACTTAAAGTTTTATGCCAACTGGAAAATTTCTTTTAAGTTATATGTCAACGTCAAAGCAAAACCCTCTGAAATGTTTTTATCCTACTTTCCATTATTTAAGCGGGAATGGTCACCATTTCAATGATGTCTAATTTGATATTTATTTGGAAAAGGGGGTAATACAAACATACCAGATTATATTATTTTTCAAAAAGGCAAAAGTTGATTTTTTATTATCATAAGTGAAGTTCTTTGTATCATTATGTTTATTTATTTAGCAATGAATTACATGCTATTTAATAATACACTCAGCATAAACAAAAAGGGTCATGGAAGATAATGATGGAAAAATATCATTTTTATTAGAGATATTTTATGAAAGTATAGTATTGTATATAGTATACTATAGCAAACATTTTTGAATATTTACATTTGCATGTTGTTGTAGGTATTTATCAATAAATAGTTCAACTTTTAAAGCGTGGATATTATGCTTTAGTATCAACTGACTCGGCCCGGATATTACCGGTATTAACGGTGCAATGCTACAACTTAGTCATTTTGTGGCAAAATATTGCATATAGGGTACCCTCATTGTACGGATAACTCCTCCTACAGTTTTTAAGATAGGAAGTTGTTCTTTTGCAGATCAATTGTACATATATCAGAGGTGTGCATATTGCTAGGATTTTGATTTCTGATTATATGTGAAAAAATACTAGCTTTTGAACTTAGTCATTTTTTGGCAAAATGTTGCATATAAGGTACTCCATTTCACTGGATATGGGTTGACATGGATTATGGATACAGTTCACATAAAAGAAAACCCGGTTTGCTGTCACATTGACAGCTTTTCACTTGTGTCATGTTGTAAATTTTGAATTTACTGGGTGGGTGTAAATACAAAATTTACAACATGACAACTGTTGTCATGTTGTAAATTTTGTATTTGTCATGTTGTAAATTTTGTATTTACACCCACCCAGTAAATTCAAAATTTACAACATGACACTTGTCTTAAAGATGACATGAATTTATAAATACACATTATTTCCCTTTTATCTCCGACTACTGCCATAATACTGGACATTTTCGGATGGGTGAACACTTACTAAATAGCGACAACGATTTGTCAGTATGGAACGCATTTATCACTAAAAGGGTATAGTGTCATGCTGTAAATTTTGGATTTACCGGGTGGTAGTAAATATAAATTACGAAATACATGGCGTTTACATCTCACCTTGCGCTCGTTGTTATGACAGAAAAAAACAACCGTATAAATTATTATCTTACTCTAGGTATATATATATATATATATGAAATGGGTCATTTAGATTTTATGACAGCTTAATATACTAGTACCGTAAGTATTTTGCACACATATAAAAAGTAACTGCCGCCCCCCATCCACCCCCTCCCCAACAAATAAAACAAATGAAAAAGAACAATATACATGTATTGTTTTATTCATGATATAATTAATACTGCTCTTTTCTATTTCCACAACAGTAGACAGTATGGATCTCGAATGTCCCCAAACACTGTTCAGAGTTTATTAGACTTTCAGTTTTGCAATTGATCTTTCTACAATTGATCTGTGTGATGATATAATTCTATTTAATTTTCTGTATTTTCGTCTAACCTGTGGTGTTTTTGTATTTATTTGCTGTGAAGTGAACGGAGTTACAATGGGGTAACGGTTTGGGTGAATTTTATCGGCAAGTAAAACGCACTCCTCAGGAAAGGGAAGTTCTCTTCTGGCAATATTTGGTAGAAGGGAGTACTGCTGGGCATCATTTTGATGACCTGGAAATTCACATCTAATATACCGTATTTTACCCAAATTGTCAACTATAATCTCTGCATGAATTGCATGAAAATGTCTATAACCTGAATAATAAAGTTCTTGGAGCTCTGTCTTCGGCCTGTGTATTACAAAAGATGTTCCCTCTATTGCACCTACTGCAGATGGCAATTTTTGCCAAACATTTAGCATTTGCCTCCATTCGTTTACAGTTGGCCAAGATACAAATTGATAACAATATACTTGAAATAACTCGATAAGAGATGATAGCTCCTCTTTCACCGTTGTTACGCTAATGTAAAATAAAGATGATAGCATATCAAAATCAAAAAGAGCAGTGCTCTGTTGTTTGGCGTAAGCAGGTGACGTGCTGGGATTGCATCTCCCTGAAATTCAAATACATTACAATATCAACGAACGAATCAGGACTTTCCCCAGTTATTTCATAAAATGAATACACGTGTGTACAAAACAATTTAAAAACATCTCTTCCACTCCAAAGCACATGTTCCGATGAACACAGACGGTGACGCGCATCTAGAAGCGGATCAGGTGGTGGGATCAACATTGAAATTAGTATGGAGATACATTTCTTTAGTAGTCTAGCAATCTCAGGCGGGTGCAATGTAAGCGCCGGAACGGAAGCCATGACAGTTTTCCTCGTCTCTACTATGATTTCTTTTAAAATAGAAGAAAACACTTTATTAAAAAGAAATAACATTACAATTTGATAAACCGAGGCAGATATTCATGAAGATAGATGTAGCACATCGAAACATGATCGTTATGTGGAAAATTTGTCCACCATACTCTCGACCCAATGAATTGTGACGAACCCTCACATGGCCATTTTCATTGTCATTCTAAAGCGTGTAGAGCATGGCGACAGACATGGACAGTTTACCAGATATATCGGATGGTAAGTTCTTTATAGCATTCAATAAGAAAGATAACATATACAGCTTTCCAAAATATTAATAAAACATTAACAAAATTTCTAAATAAACCTTCTCATTTACCTGTAGAACTGCTGGAGCGCTTCGAATAACAGCACGCGTGTTCGATTCACAGTGCGTTTCTTCAAATGGATTTTAAGGGGGGGGGGGTCAAAAACAATTCTTACATGGTGAAACTTTATTGAATTGAATATGTTAAATAAATTTCTATGTACATTACAGCGGCATTACCTTTGATACTGATACCTCTGATTTTTTTAAATTAAAAATTCTATTCTATTTTGTGAAATTACCAATTTCTGACATTTGATATTTATTTACCGGTGAAGCGTTATAAGATATTAAATCATTCTGTATATTTCAGATGAAGATCAACAAACGATTGTTTGGAAAGTAAATTCAAGAAAACGAGTTTTCATTTCTAATCAAGAAGTCTATATGATGTTGAGGCTATACCAACTTCACCCCTGATAAATGTGAAATTTGTTTACATTAACGGTTTTATTATAAACTCAAACAAAATAAGCAGTTAGTTCCGACGAAGAAAGCACTTAGCTTTGCTACGTGTTACATGCAGCTTTCAATAGAATAAAATGTAAAATCTTTTTGTGTTGTAATTTTTATCTAAATTGAATGGGCTTTTAGTGTATGATTGTAAACTTGGACATAACATACTTATTTATTTGCCAGATTAAAAAAGTACAGCATTACAAAAACAATTACTCGTATATACGGAATGCCGAATTTTAGTGCTTTGAAGGTTCCGTACATTTTATCGATAATAGCAAGTCGTAGTAAATGTTCACCCAACCGTTCACGCATCTGTGCACAGGCACCTTACATAACAGTAGAGATATTTTTAAATTGAAGATCATTTTATAACGTTAGTATTAAACAGGAAATAATCTGAATGTAAAAAGAAATATTTTTATGGACCTGTGGTCACTGTAATGTCAAGTGCATGTTGTCAAAATAAATAGTTTATTTTATTAGCCAGTTAAGGTGGCTCTATACACCCACAGTTTATTCCAATTTTCAATAGAAGACCACAAAACATATACTTATCAAATATTAAAATGACGATAGGGATACTATAGGTATTTTTAAAGAATATTTTAATGTTTTTTCGTGTTTTTGTAAAATATTTTTTAAAAAGACAGCTATCAACAAATTGAGAGAAATTATTTTGTCATATGATGGATATTTCCTTCGGACACATAAAAAAAATATAACACTTCTTAACATTCAAAAATGTTATTATTGCAATTTTTTTTTAGTATTTCCCCAAAACATATTTTTTCATATTTTCTTACTCTGTTGACAAATCATCTGAAAAAGTTGCTTGATGTTATAAGAAAATGTATTTTAATAAATGTGAAATAAAAAATTGAATGAAAACAATTGCAAATAAACACAAAAAATATTTCAAATTTTATTTGGTATGAAAGTTCCTCATGTAAGGGTTATCGTTCCTAAGTCCCAAGGCCCAAACACCTTGGGGACTTTTCCTTTCTGAGTTGAAGAAAATTTCCTAAATATAATGTTGGAATGATAAATACATGCATATTTCATTATAGACTTTGCCCTGTATAAGTGAATATATTCGCTTTAGTGCAAAACTAAGTCAAATAAATAAAGGGGAACATTGACTAGGCTAATAGGATTTATGTATCCCAACCTGAGAGAAATTCAAAGCAACCCTCTCATCCCCGTTAGGTGTCGATATTAATGTGCATTAAAGTATATTATAATTGAAATATTTTCACCTGTTGAGAATTTTCTTTCACGGTATTAAACCAAAAAATTCGTTTAAGAAATTTTTGAAAAGTTAAAAAATTTATTGTTCTCAACGGGAATCGAACTCATGACCTAATGGTTTGTAGTGAACCCACTAACCCACTGCGCTACGGTGTAACATATCGAGAAACTCTTTAAAAATTTATACTTGATTTTATTGTTTATTTCGATAAATAATACCACACAACGTGAAGGTGTCACATACCACATTACTTGTAAGTAATGAATTTTCCAATTATCAAATTAAATCTATCCATTTAACAAATTTTTCAAAATAGCGGTTCCCATACAATTCACCTCAGTTTAAATCAGCCAGTACCGGAAATGCATGTTTCCAGATTTACTTTTTTGCGTACTGCGTCATCAAAAAGTGGTGTATAGAGTCACCTTAATTCATAGAATTTTACAATGCAAAAATGAACACACACACACACACACACACACACACACACATATATATATATATATATATATATATATATATATATATATATATATATATATATATATATATATATATATATATATATTGCTTTAGCCACAAATACAAAAACATTCAAAAAAATGTAAGTCAACATAAATGAAAAAAAAAACAATGTTTAAAGGTGCATGCACGTAAATTTGTAAAAGAACCATTTAAATAAATAAAATTTATTTCCTTTGAATTATTATAATTCATCAATATCAAATTTTTTGATATCCTACACTGTAAGGTAACCGTATTTAGCGTTTCATCATGCAGAAGATGAATACAGATACATTTGAATAAAGGATGGTTACTTTTAGTTCGTCCTTATATAGTTTGATTGATTTGATTTAAATATATTGTGTAAATTACACAAAAGGATTGGAAACAAAATCTTACAACTTACATCTTCCTCTCCTAATGATGATATATATGACATAAATGTTGAGGTAAACTGTGCAACTGCCGCATCAATATATCAAAATTCTCTGGTAGTCCTGGGGGTCAAATAATTGGTAAAAAATTCTTCCTCAACTCCTCCTACATTTTTAACAATAGACAAATCATCTCTTGGAATATGTTTTGGGGTGTCCTATAGATGCGCAATAAGGTTTCGGAAATTCAATTTTGTCCTGGGGGTCATTTGGTAGTTGAAAAATGACGTTTTTTTATTGTTTTTTTGTTGTTGTTTTGTTTTTGGGTTTTTTGCAAAAAAATCTTGTTTCAAAAACTTCAACATTTTTTGAAGTAGCCAAATGATCTTCTAGAATATGATTAGGAGTATCAATTTAAAGTGTGACCAGGTTTCAGAATTTCTTTGTTTAGTACAGGGATCCAGGGAGTCAAATAATAGCAGAAAATTAACGTTTATCACTCCTAAAAAACCTAGATCCCAGATCTCCTCTTATGATTTAATGCAGAGACACATATCTTGGGATATGATAGAGACTGTCCTATAGATGTGCAATAAGGTTTTGAAAAATTAAATTTAATCCTGATAGTAAAATAGTAGCCAAAAATTTACTATTATCTCAAGCGCGGATCTAGAGAGTAGTCAGGGGGGTCCAGATCCCCCTCCAGAATTCGAATTTCTCTAAATAATATTATGAAATTGCCAATCATATGCCTCGGACCCCCCCCCCCCCCCCCCTCCCCCCGGCAAACTCACAAAACTGCCCCCCCCCCCCCCCCCCCCCCCGCATGTATCCCTCCTTAAACTGTAAATAAAATGATGTTTTTCTTAAAATGAAAAAAAACTTTGCTTTTACGTATCTATGCTTTAAATAAAAAAGAACCTTACATTTACACTCTTTTTAATTGTCGAATGATCTATTAAAATCCTGCTCAACTGTCTTTGATGATATATTTTGATAACTTTTGAAATCCCCATCCCTAAACCATATTTCTAATTCTTTGTGTCATTGCGCATCAAATGGTAAATAAGTTATGCCCCCTTGAAGACACTCTGGATTTCCTGAACTGGACAGCATGTCTAGAGAAAAATACCAATCAAGAAATGATTTAAAATTTGCTATTGTACACTTGTAAGAATTTAAGAAGACTCTGTATCTTGAGAACCAGATTTGATTGGGAGGGGAAGGAGTTGGAAAATAAGCATTTAATATTAATATTTTTTTAATATATCAGTTATTTGTATCATGCATGTATTTTCATCACTTTATTCTTTAAAACCCCTTTCATCATTTTATTAGGTAAAAAACTATGTAAAGCACACATTTCAGCTATAAGGTGGTAAAAGGGCACCTGCAGATATTGTGATGTACTCCCTATTAAAATAAACAATTATATATATATATATATATATATATATATATATATATATATATATATATATATATATATATATATATAATATTTCCCCCCCCCCAAATAATGGTTCTTAAAGGTCATATGAAACGATATCTTGACCATATTGAGTTATATACGGGAATGAGTTCATAAGTGCCTATTTAATAAGACTGACATTGTTTTTTTGGATATTTTATGCAAAATGTGAGCGCCACAGTCGATCAAAATTACTTAATCGGGAAAAGGAACATTGACTTACGCGGCTTACCTCCCTTGCTTATGACGTCAGTAAGACCCAATCGCCTTATAAAGCTATGTTGTGAATACAAATATCCATGTCATTTTGGAGCATTTTAAAATATAAAAAAATACTATTTTATATAAAAACTTGTATAATTATACAATAATCAACCACGTCAGTATTTTTTCTCTCAAGAAATGAAATCGTGTGCGTTTTTATTTACATGTAATAGCGTGTACATAATGATATTCAGTTTCGAGACTGCAGGGAGAATAAATGATTTTCTTCATAGATCCACATGCAAGTATAATATAATTTTAATATAAGCATATTTATATGTTTTGTTTTGATCTTTTTAATGAAATTGACAAATTCAAAAATAAGTCTGATCGTTTTTTCCCATTTGCACGTTCATGCAATTCATTAAGATTTTTTTTCTAAACAACTTGTAGGCCTCATTGTGCCTCATTCGCTCCACGATTATATTGTTTGTTTCACTTTCAAATTCACAAATATGTTACCATTTAATTATTTTTAGTCCAAGAGAAATTTCTTCAAATGTTTTGTTTTTGAAACGTGTACTTGAATGTGCGGTGTTTTGATTTTAAAACGTGTATGTGCGGTGTTTACTCACAGATCCCTTTTATCTCACTTTCTTCCGCAATATTTTCTTTCGTTTTTTTTTTTTATCATTATTGATGCTTGTTCTTAATAAAATCTGTTGATTATCTTCACATTCGTTCACAACTATTTTTATCAAACAACCGATTTATTTTACCGATACATTTCTAAATCCTTAAATGCCATATTTTTGCGATCTAATTTAATAAAACGTTAATACACGTGTACACAAAGTATTTTCTAAAGATATTGCTACATGTATATATCAATAAGTCAGAAATTTATATTATTTCGAAATAAAATTTAAGAATAATTTTGCGGCATTTTATAGCAGCTCTTAAATACAAACTATGTACACAATGCCTCAAACATTTTCATTGGCCTGCCTTATATATTTTTTTATGTGACAAAATAAATCAAATCAATTTAAATGCTTTAATTCCCTTTAAATGTAGCTCAATCATTATACGTACCGAAGAAGAAAAGGATGTTTCTATTTCAAAAGGATAAGGATAATTCATTAATCAGCTGTAAATGTTGGAGCATTTCTTTCGTTAAATTTCCACTCCAGTACGGGATCTTCATCATGATTTTACTTTTGTGAGAAGCTGATATTAGATTTATTCATTAACGACCAATTAAAACTAAGTCATCTGTAGGCTACTACGAAATCAAATGATCTCATTTGAAAAGAAAGACACGTTCATATATGCAAAAATTACTAAAATTTAATCGATAAACTACTGTAAAATTACACTAGTTTTAATGCATTGTTTACATCGGTGGGTCTTTGTGACGTCATAAATCCACAAAATCAAGAACGATAAGCGGGCAAGAATTTTTTCAGGTGCTCAGTTTTCACGGTTATTTCTCAGTAATGCAAAGGCAAAAAAATCTTACATCATGTATTTTAACATTTGTTTATACCAAGCTTTATATTCATGAAAGAAAATCATAGTGTTAAAAATCGTTTCATATGACCTTTAACAGTGAAGCACAATATGTTAACTACGTGTCTGTAAGTAGAGAGTTCAAATCCTGCTGGGACTATTTAAAATCCGAATTTTTTTTGCGAAATGCATGTATTGTAAAATTTTAAACCGTCACCGTGAAAGAGTTTTGATTATAGCGAGCGCAGCTCGCCGGCGCGCAGCGCCGGCGAGCGAAGCGAGCTCTAAGAACCAGTGTGCGCGGGAAAAAGAACGAGCTAAACCTACAGTTCATCAAACAAAATTTTTTGTCTACGTCCCATAATGCTCTCTAATGTTTTCACCCGTGGTGCTATGCCAAAAATGGCCGACTTTTAACTCGTAATTTACAGTGACTTAAAGTTTGAAGACTCGTTTTGAGTACCGCATATGCTTTGGCGAGACTCAAAAGAATTGTTACATGCTTCCATACCTCCGTAATGAGTCGAGAAACGTAAACAAAGACGAACAAAGTCATGGATGACGTCACAGTGCACTCGCGCTATATTTCCCGCGATAAATTTAGAGGTGGATCAAACATCTGTAATGCGTGTACTAGCTATTTCAGTACAGACTGCGATACCTGCCTCATTGACGTATGATTTGTTTTTAATTTTTTTTAATAAAGAGATTTTATGTATATATATTAGCAAGAGCCATACTTTACTGTCATATCGATCCATTTTTAAGCTAATTGTGCATGAATAAGTAGGGAGGAAATAAACAATAGGACATTTTGAAATAAATCAAAAAGGAATAAAATAAAAAAATAAACAGTTAAAAAAATTATGTAGATATGGGATATAGTCGGACCATTAAATTTAAAAGTGGGAAATTACACACCTACAAACAGGTACCGGTCTCTCTCTCTCTCTCTCTCTCTCTCTCTCTCTCTCTCTCTCTCTCTCTCTCTCTCTCTCTCTCTCTCTCTCTCTCTCTCTCTCTCTCTCTGGGAAGTGGGTTGCGCTGTATGTATCATAACCATTAAAATTAGTACATTTGGCATACTTATTGTAGAGCAATATACTCTCTCAAAAATTCTTTGACGTTCGTTGATACCTAAATAAAACTATAAGTTGACAATGATGCAAGGTATGTGTATAATTCTTGCTGCGCTCGCCAGAACGGTAGCACCGTAAAACATATTAACACATTTTTCTCCACATAAATACCGACATATGTAATTTATACCACTTTAAATCAGTAATTATAGCGAGCGCAGCTCGCCGGCGCGCAGCGCCGGCGCGAAGCGAGCTCTATCGGCAAGGCGTGTGTGAATAGAAAATTCGGACTATAGTTGCACATTCATTCAACGGATTTTTTTGGCGTCAGTAAATCGGACCAGTAATGCATCGTTTTAATCGTCCCAGTAGTTCCCTGTAATCATGGCAATTTTTATCACTTCACACTCTCACGAGAATCAGCAAGACAAAACAATAACGATGTAAGCGACATACAGTCAATGTTACCTCTAAAGTTCACCTCAGTACACTTTCAATCAAAAATAATCGTGTGACGTCACAAACGTTTACACATTGATCCGATATATTTTTCCGGAGTCAGTAAATTTTGACCCACAATTCATAGTACCAATGGTTTCCAACCTCACGTTCCAACATCCCGTTCTCCCGAGAATCAAAGTAAAACCTTTGAAAAGCTTATAAGATGTGTAATTTTAAGAACATCATGCTTTTTAAGTAAATAAAACAGTATACTTCGCATACTTTTATTTCTCAGGGGAGTTTAAAAGAGTAAGACGACACTTAACCAACGTCAGCTTTGACGTCACAATAAGCACTGATAAGGGGAAATTACTCTAATTGAAGTTATTGTAAATCTGCTGAAATGACCAAAATCCTCTTAAAATCTTGCAAAGGCTAAGATAAAGAACAGCTGACGAATAAGGACATTTCTTCAGATACAGGAAACAGTTGTAAATTGCACTAATTTGGATGAATGCTCACAAATATTTTATTCACTATAATTACGGTAATTTCCTGAAACGTAACGTTATACGTAGCAGCGCCTTTTTTTAAAGGGGGTGGGTGGGTGGATGGCAGCCTCATCCAAAAAATCTTTGCAAGCAAAAAGAAAAATAAATCATGAAAATTCTAATCCTTCAGCTCTTTAGCAGTTCAATGGTTTCTTTATTTTCACTTCCATTTATTACATGCGGGGTGGGGGGGGGGGGGGGGGGGGGACAACACCATGTTCTTTTAACATGATTAGCAAATATTTTTAAGCGTAAATTAAAAATAAAATTAAACATTAATTTTTTTTTTTAAGTGGAGGGGCAAATCCATGGTAAGTCGATTTTCTATGTATAAATTGACAAAAATGAAAAAATTTTTAGCATGGGGGGAGCTCTATGATGAGTCAAGTTTTATATGTAAGTTTAAGAAAAAATGTCTACTGCAAAAAAAAGGGGGAGATCAATCAATCAATCATAATCACAATCACTTTAAAAGAGGAGATGCAGTGCAATGAATATTTATATATTAAAATCTTTATTATTTAACAACATTGTATCTGAGATTTAACTATTGTTCTACATATAAATAAATAAATTATAACAAATCTTATAAACTATGAATAATGAAAATTTACTGAAAAATAGGTATGTTTTATTTTTTGGCATTCAAATTTCACGTTGTTAATTTTATTTTATTAATTTATTATAATTCATTGTTTGATCACATGCTGTGCTCGCCCCAACGGTCGCACCGTAAAACATATTATCTTCTGTCCTGGCAGTTCTGCATTGAAAATCATTGCGCAATATAATTATGTCATTTTTTTTTGCACTGCATGTTTACAATCTTCTTTGTTGCAACTACTGGTACTGGTACATATACAGGCTTTCGTTGTTGTCAAAATATTCTGATGTTTATTTATTCATGAGTAGTGTGTGTGTGTGGAGGGGGGGGGGGGGTGTTAAATGTTCAAGGGGGAGGGTCTGGACCCCTCACTCCCTCCCCTTCTCTAAATACGTGCACACGGTGATGTTGGCACACAAACGCAAATCTAAACCCGGCAACCGTTGAGGGGAGGGGGCAGAATTTCATTTTGTTTGTAATAATTATATAGCCCATTCTTTCTACGACATGAAATGTTAAGATTATTGATTAACTTTAAATTCATATGCAAACATGCAGTTCAACTCCAAATTGTTCATAAAGGGACGCTCGTGAGAATTATGGGATGGGATTTCATCCTTTATGAAAATTATAATTTTTAGAAATTACCGGAAATTCCATGTTGACTTTATTTTTACTAATTAATCAAAGTACTGAAAGTACTGATAGGCGGAAGCATGATTGCAAGTTGTCAATGTAATAGTGTTATAACTATTTTCTTTTTAAGAATTTGTTTGATAACAGAAAACACTATTCTAATGTGTCAATTAAGGTATATACATGTAGTAAATGTGGAAATACTCAGTTACTGCACCAGATTAGTCCAGATTATGCCTTAAATAAAGATTAGATGAGAAAAGCAATTTAAACATCAAAACATCTATTTTGTGAAGTACATTCGTATAACAATTGATATTTATATGCAAGCTGAAATTACAGGAATACATTTTCATTTATTATGCCAATTTATCAAAAATAGTCATTTTGACATCAAAATGATGAAAGAATATTATAGTATTAGAATTAAGTGAACTGAACTTCTGAGACTGCAGTATTTTATTCTTACAATAATGTTTCACCAATATACAGAAGTTACATTTGTACATCACTTGATTACAGTATTGTACACAATCAAGTTATCTGTGTGTCACTTTGCTCACTTGAGAAGCAAAAGCCATTGAGAAATCAGCTTTATAGAATGATACACAAAATATATGGACAATGTGTAGTCAATAAAGAGATTTTGAAGTTTTCTTAACATATTCTCAAGTTTAACAGTAACAGGTTGATTTTAAAGTCATTTTATATGTGGAGAATTGCAGACCTCTAAATGATCCTCAGATTGCAGTTCATACATTTTGTTGACAAATGTTTAAAACTTAGAAAGAATGCATCTACTTACTGTACTGTACACCATACATATATTTAACAAAGATCAAACATATATGCAAATGTTGAGAATTACAATACATGTACAATGTAAAAGCCAAGTAATTTATGGATAACTATAGATTGATATTCAATAGTGTACAAATTATGTGTCCTTTACAATTGATCGATGTTGTACTGTCAAATCACAGGTCTCTAGTACTGAAGACATTTGAACTTTTAACTTTTAAGATTTTATTTTAATACTAATGGAATCTTCAAGAGAACTTCCCCATTACAGAACATAGACTTCCAAAGAATCCCTTCATAGCTGCATGCCGTAAATGTGTTTTTGGAAAGCACGTAACCCTGGTGTGTGCCATTTGTGGTAACAACAATTTCAATACACTAGTGTTGTCTTGCATCCATTATACCAATGGCAGCTGTCTTTTTCAGCAGGATATTCTAAAATGTGTTGATGAAAATGAACAATGGATATCTTATCAAGCAATATTTCATTACAAAATACTTGACCCCCAATAAAGAAAACATGGATTTAAAAATGAAATAAATCAATAAAACATTTTTGAATTTATGTGCGTTTTACCTTAAATAACTTATTTTCAAAAGTATACATGTATTTTGCAAATAAAGGATGAGATATATAAGAAGATCACATGATGTGGATTATCAATATTTGTAAGGTTTTTTCGATATACATGTATTATATATAATTAATGGACAACGAAGTTATTGAACTGTAAATAAAAGGGTTTTTTTCCTCCAAAATTCTTCAGTTTATAATTGCATTTAGAACAAGAATATTTACTACATTATTAAAGATATGACTACAAGATATCTGTGAGTTAATGCTCACTAGTGATACTCCTGCTCTGATGTGTATACAAAAAAGCATAGTTAACATTACATGTAACGGGAAGTTGACATCAAATATTTTGAAAAATGAATCCTACCAATTAACAAAGACTGAGTTAAAATTTCAAGCATCTGCGATTGTTGCTGAGATATCTTTGACAAAATTTGTGTTATAGACAAACAGACACACAAGGGTAAAACAATATACCCCCTCTCCTTCCGAGCATGGGTATAATTAGTTAAATTACTTAAACAAGAAAACCACGGGAATATTGTAATAAAATTTAGTTGTACAGTGCATTTACTAACCTTGAAAATGGTGTTAAGGCCATTAAGATGAGGATTCCAGCATATTTAAGAGGCCCTTTTTCCATTTAGAAGTTGCAAATGTGCAATGTTTGTCCCTCTTTAAAAGTGCTGAACTGGGAAGCCAACACCGCATTTACAGCATCCGTCTTTTTCTTTGTTTTGCTTGAATTTTGCTGTGCGCCCAAATTTAGCAACTCTCCCCTTCACCAGAAATGAAGAATGATGTTGGGCTCTGATTGTCTCCTCTTGTCAGTTAATGTTAATCAGTTTCTTGACATTCATCTGAAAGAACATATACATATAGAACAAATAGATATATGTTAGGTTATAACCTATAATCATTGTCAGGTATATAATTGAGTCTTTTTGGAATTGCAATTAATCATGAACATGGTAGATCAAAGATATACCGGTATATAGTCAAAGTTCTCATGAATTTAAAATTGTAAAAAAGGATGCAGTCATCAAAATTATCACATAAATTATGACGTAGAAAAATTTCCATAGGAAATCTTAGTCACTTTCATTATAGAGAAATGATGACGTAATTCTGAGATACAAGTGTAACGGGATGGGAGAAATAATGACGGACCAGACCGGGTTTCGAACCCAGGCCCCCTGAATCTCTAGTCAGGTGCTCTACCAACTGAGCTATCTGGCACCGGTATGCGAACCGGTCTGACCATTACATTCCTCCACCCTTAATGATCTTCGCCCTCGAAGATCACCAGGCTCTTCCCCTGGCAGGAGTTCACCTGTCAGTTCAAGGGGTTGGTCACGGCACCAAATGTAACGGGATGGGAGAAATAATGACGGACCAGACCGGGTTTCGAACCCGGGCCCAGTCAGGTGCTCTACCAACTGAGCTATCTGGCGCCGGTATTCGAACCGGTCTGACCGTCACACAAGTAAATATGGTAGGTAAAAGGATAAATCATGTTAATTCTTTTTAAATGTTCAATTAAATATTTTTGTAATAGCCTATCTGGAATATTTATGATATCAGCCAATTAATTGCATCTTGTATAATACTTAAAAGCTGTATTTGAGATATATTTTAGAGAAAATCCATTTGCATTATTCATGAGTCATTTTAAAACCAAGCTGAATATTGTAATTTTTTGTAAGCAAAAAATGAATGAATCCTGTATCATACAGTGCAGTTCGTAACGTAATATAAAATCACCATATGAACTTATAAAATTCCGTTATATGCGATTCCATTGTGCTAAATTTTAATCTTTAAAGAAATCATATAGGCCTCGTCTTGTACTATAGCTATAACTATAGACCGACATTTCAGAATTATCGATGAATGTCTAACACAAACAATATAAATTCTTTCATAAAATTTATGTACTTATCAGAGATTTCTCTGATTCTAACCCCCGCTTTTACTTTTACACTGTGACATTGTTTCTTCCGCACGTCACAATATACAAGCGGGGATTATAGTCAGAGGAATTTCGAATTAAGAAAGTACCAGCTCCTCGATCAAGAAAATGTTATCACCATTATTGTAACACGAAAATCTAAAATGATGAGGCAAACGTTTAAACAATGAGAAATAACACATTAGTTACCTAACTTACCTTACTATGTCGAAGATGGACAGTCACCAGTTGTTCTCAACGTGGGTTTGTTGACAAAATTTTTACACTGCATATGCAGTATTGTCTGATATTACTACGCGAAAAGTTGGTATGTTTACAAATAATTTATATGCATGGTATCATTCTAATAATCTTTTTTAAATAGATTTATGCACACCGTTGTTTTTTAAAAAAGCATTCAGTACCTGTTTCCCTATCAATTTTTCCTTTTGTAC
Source organism: Magallana angulata (assembly GCF_025612915.1). Taxonomy (NCBI): domain Eukaryota; kingdom Metazoa; phylum Mollusca; class Bivalvia; order Ostreida; family Ostreidae; genus Magallana; species Magallana angulata. The sequence goes on from NC_069116.1 coordinate 36,172,196, forward strand.
TCATAAACACGCAATTTCAAATTGAACTATTTTTTCCCTCGCAATTTCATCTACAGGCATCAGACTCCGTGCTTATCCTTCGTTTATGTCGCATACCATCGCAAGAGTTATCGTTCGTTCATGTACTATGAAAATCGTAAACTCATAGCTCTACCAACTGCTATCTTTGCTAAAGGCAGTTTCAATAGATAATTAAAAACAACAAAGTAAAAGATTTGAGACATACCACAGTTCTATTATCAAAAACGATGTTTAAACGGGGGTCGAAAAGTGGGGGGGGGGGGGGTAAAGAGTTGTATGCCCTTAGTTTAAATAACATCAGATAGAGCTACCATGAAAAAGGGCAGGAATTTGACCTTTGACGTAGAAGGTCATGAAAGCAATTGCAATAGGCGCTTCCGCCTAAGTTATCGATTGGTCGAAACCTTCAGCATCACTGACTGCACGAGATAATCATGCTGATGTCTGATTCGAATTCCTGTAGAAGACTTCTGGTTGTTTCTCTTCTCTAACGCACTTATGGACAGTTAGTTTTTCTTACTTTTTACGATCAATTTAGTAATTTGTTAAAAGAAAGATGTAGATAATAACAGTAGAATGCTTTCTTTAATGATTCATGCAGGTTATGAAGGTAGTGATAATTGCAGAAAAACAAATACATAACTACTAACGCGGGTTATGTATTTTTTCTGCAATGTCGGCATCATCATATTCCCCATGAATCACCAAAGAAAGCATTTAATTATTTTTAATATAAAGTTGTCGTTCAAGCAATACGGTGATTAAATAAGGGTGTATGAAACGTTTAATTTATAATTGAAACCCTATAGTTTTTTCGTGCAATTTGTCAAATACACTGAAAGTCAGTATTTAAACCTGTAAAACAGAACTATTTAATTAAACGTTTCGTCAGTACAACTTTTGAATGCATCATCATACAACTTTTAGATGGATCATTAGAGCAAGGACAACAGACGTTGAACGTATTATTTTTCTCCGAGGATGTGTTGTTAAAATTGAAATAACAGCTACAGGAATGAATTATAGAATTTTTTGCAAATATCAAATCAAAGCTTAGATAATAGATATTTTTCTGATATTGCATTATTTCGATATCACACGCCGTTTTAGTTTATTAAGTATCCAAACCCCTAGCTGCAGGTCTGTAGCTCCCGGTCTGAAAAAGTTCGGATGGGGGACCTCCTATAGTAAAAAAACTGCAATTTACGGCGCACAAAAAACTGCGCTACTTTTAGACTGATTAATCTCATTTCCGAACACATGCTGTACAAATATTTGATTCCAAAAAATTCCACGAACAATTTACTACAGATATCGTCTCTTTACTTGCCTCTTATAATCGTTTATACACGATCACCAGCCCCGTAAAGTGAAGTGTTGCAGTTTGTTTACATGTAAAAATGGTGACTCTCGATCTCGACGTGAATTGATATACTTTATTTTCCGAGGTCGGTTAGCATGTTTCAGAGAAAGTCAGAGGCAAGTAAAGTAACAATATAATTAATATCAGTAGTAAATTTTCTGTGAAAATTTAAAGGGTACCTGCAGTGCCGTTCAATTTTTGACAAAATGGAGATCTATGTGTAAAAACATTATCCTGAAAATTTTACAGCAATCGCATAAGTAGTTTTCGAGATATTTGGGGAAAACCCGATTTCACACCTGAACGAGTTTTGAATCAAGCCAATTTGGCGCGAGATGAACTGTGACGTCATGGGGTTAACGCCGCTGTAAGAGAAACAGGAATATCGTACGAAAACTGTTCGTTTTCTTGCATTGTTTTATCAATATATGAACACTTTTTCTGTTGTTTCATTTCCTTATCAACCCTGAATGACTAAATATACTGTTGTTTGCGTTTAAACCCGTATTTTATCGAACAAAAATGCCGAATTCGGAAATTTGTTTGCTTCATGAATTTAGTCAAATGTGTAACACATTTTACATATAAATGCACTCCATATGTAGCAAAATGACAAATCAAAGCACAGTTGTTATAAGAAACATATTTTGTTAATATTGTCATTCTTAAGAATGATTTAACCGTGACATTATTAACTGATTAATAATATTGATAATACATATTTCGTAAAAGGTAACGCGGGGTCCATTCCTCGTACTAATTGTTTTCACAGACTTTGTGCGAAAATAAGGTTAATCATCGTCCATCCGAATTTTTTCAGACAGGGAGCTACAGACCTGCAGCTACCAAACCCCATAGTTTGCATTTTTTCCCCAAAATTGCATCAGAAAATGGCTCAAAATTCTTCATGTGACAATGTCTGTTAAAAAACGAGATTGATGATAAAAGAACAACAATTACTACTTTTAACAAAACATAATGAGATTTATATTTGTTTTAGATTGATAATAAAGAACATTTCTTTCCTCAGTGAACGTTTACTGCCTAGGTAAACGAATAAATTTGAATGCATTGTGTGTGTACACAGCATTTTAATGGAATGATTCAAAGCGGTTGTACGGTTTGTAAAAGGTTTTAAATATTTCCCTAAATAATTCTATGTTATAAGAAATCGAAAAAAAGTGTTACCTAAAACGGGAAGTAAAAACGCAGAAATGAAAATAATGTCTAATATGATTGGAAAATCCTCTCAGCCGAAAGTAAGTGTCTACGGAATCTTCCTCCGTCCGTTACACTGAGCTGCGTCGACACATTGCAAACAGAGTGAATAACTTTAATAGTTTTTGTACAACAAAATCCTAGTTTTGACCCAGTATGAGTGTAGATTCCACTTTAAGAAAACAATTATAGCAATAGGTCTAGGGACTACATCGCTCACCTGAGCAACAATAGCCTTAACTCTGATCAAATTAGCAGTACAGTATCAAAATCTCTTGACAACTAAGTACAATAAATCTTTTAAAAATCCGCCAATTTTTATCCACATATTTTTATGGTAAATAACAAGTCCCTTTTATTGTTTTACCTGTAAGAAGATTTTTTCTATTCCTATATATATATATATATATATATATATATATATATATATATATATATATATATATATATATATATATATATACACCCCCCCAAACTTTGTGGCCCCACTTTTCTCCATAGCCTGGTCCAGGAAGACCAAGATCTTGTAAAATACGTTGTGTCAATCTGTTTTGTTCTCCGAGGTCTGATTCTACGCAGACCCTTATCCCATAGTAACGTCACACAGATAGTATAACCCCTACACGTTACACTATAATTCTTCTTTGGCAATTTCTCTATTTTTTCCGTCTCTCTAATAGAATTACATGTAAACTAGTTAGCTACGTTTACAGATAATATGTTTTACGGTGCGACCGTTGGGGCGAGCACAGCATGTGATCAAACAATGAATTATAATAAATTAAGAAAATAAAATTAACAACGTGAAATTTGAATGCCAAAAAATAAAACATACCTATTTTTCAGTAAATTTTCATTATTCATAGTTTATAAGATTTGTTATAATTTATTTATTTATATGTAGAACAATAGTTTAATCTCAGATACAATGTTGTTAAATAATAAAGATTTTAATATATAAATATTCATTGCACTGCATCTCCTCTTTTAAAGTGATTGTGATTATGATTGATTGATTGATTTCCCCCTTTTTTTTTTGCAGTAGACATTTTTTCTTAAACTTACATATAAAACTTGACTCATCATAGAGCCCCCCCATGCTAAATTTTTTTTCATTTTTGTCAATTTATACATAGAAAATCGACTTACCATGGATTTGCCCCTCCACTTAAAAAAAATAATTAATGTTTAATTTTATTTTTAATTTACGCTTAAAAATATTTGCTTATCATGTTAAAAGAACGCATGTAAGAAATGGAAGTGAAAATAAAGAAACCATTGAACTGCTAAAGAGCTGAAGGATTAGAATTTTCATGATTTATTTTCTTTTTGCTTGCAAAGATTTTTTGGATGAGGCTGCCATCCACCTCCTTTAAAAAAAGGCGCTGCTACGTATAACGTTACGTTTCAGGAAATTACCGTAATTATAGTGAATAAAATATTTGTGAGCATTCATCCAAATTAGTGCGATTTACAACTGTTTCCTGTATCTGAAGAAATGTCCTTATTCGTCAGCTGTTCTTTATCTTAGCCTTTGCAAGATTTTGAGAGGATTTGGTCATTTCAGCAGATTTACAATAACTTCAATTAGAGTACTTTCCCCTTATCAGTGCTTATTGTGACGTCAAAGCTGACGTTGGTTAAGTGTCGTCTTACTCTTTAAAACTCCCCTGAGAAATAAAAGTATGCGAAGTATACTGTTTTATTTACTTAAAAAGCATGATGTTCTTAAAATTACACATCTTATAAGCTTTTCAAAGGTTTTACTTTGATTCTCGGGAGAACGTGATGTTGGAACGTGAGGTTGGAAACCATTGGTACTATGAATTGTGGGTCAAAATTTACTGACTCCGAAAAAATATATCGGATCAATGTGTAAACGTTTGTGACGTCACACGATTATTTTTGATTGAAAGTGTACTGAGGTGAACTTTAGAGGTAACATTGACTGTATGTCGCTTACATCGTTATTGTTTTTACTGTCTAAATTTGTCTTGCTGATTCTCGTGAGAGTGTGAAGTGATAAAAATTGCCATGATTACAGGGAACTACTGGGACGATTAAAACGATGCATTACTGGTCCGATTTACTGACGCCAAAAAAATCCGTTGAATGAATGTGCAACTAGTCCGAATTTTCTATTCACACACGCCTTGCCGGTAGAGCTCGCTTCGCGCCGGCGCTGCGCGCCGGCGAGCTGCGCTCGCTATAATTTGCTTTTGAACAGAAAAAAACTCTACCTTAAGCTTTATTGTAAAAATCGTGTAATTTATTTTTAATTAGCAAAGCTTTAAAACGAACAACCATGTACACAACATAACATAGTAAAATGACTGGATACACATGCATTACTAATCCTTTTTGCATTATGAACTTCTTTGTTTAATCTTACTTGTAAGGATTAAAATAATTATAAAGGTCAACTACTGCACGGTATAAATATATCAAACCAGCAACATTATGTTCCATATATTGACATAAAATCCTATTCTATGTGAGTTAATCCTCTTTCCTTTTTTTAAAAAAATCGATGCATCCTTGCACAAAGTGCAATATGTTTTAACCTCAAAAAGTATGGCCACTAGATATATATCACCCAAGTTTCTTTCTTTGCTAAATCGATGGCATGGTCCACGAACAATATGATATTGAATGACAATATAAAGTCACATAGAAGGCAAAAAGAGGGTGAGGGACCAATTTAAAATCGATGACCGCTTTCACAAACCCCACCCCACCATTTTTAGTATTAACCATAAATTAAAGGATTCGGTTGTGAGATACTGTAACTTTGTACATGTTTTTGCAAACTGAGAAAAGAATATAGCAAAATGATATAGTTTATATATACATGTTACATGAACATGTATAATCTTTTAAAAGTATGGCTTTGTGTTAACCGGACAATGCGTATGAAAAAATCCTCCTATATGGGTACAAGAAATGATGTCACGAAACGGAATTAAATATGTAAAATATAGTTGACTTGAATTAAACCAGACTTAAAAAAATGCCGCATCATCGCCATCTGCTCCAAGGGGAATCCCCCCCTTTAAACCGACTCCTTCCCCACCAAATGGTAAATCCACAGACGCATCGTCCCCCAAATGAAAACGAGGCGCGGGCGGTGGATGCTCGAAGTATTCATCATCATAATTGTCATCGTTGTCTTCTAGGTACAGGTCTACACCCGAAATATCTCTGTTAAACCTTTTGTCCAACACAGGCACAGTCGTATTGCCTTTTTTCGATCCCCTCCTCGCGATATCAGGATTTGAATTTTTGCTCGGTTGTTTACTGAAGAGTCGGATATCACGTGCTGTTAAATCCCCTGAATCATCACCATATTCATCACCATCATCATCGTAGTAACCCTCGTCATCAAAGTTCAAAGGTGACACAGTGTTGTTTTTCTTTCCGCGGGCTCTTAGAGCCGAAGCTGTTGCCGCATTCTTACCCGCTCTTATGTCGAAAGGATCACCTCGTTGTTTACTTCTACCACTATTCCAACGACTACATTCTGGATCTCCGTATGGATCTTGACGATCATCAACCAGTTTGTCCTTACTTCCTTCTCTCCCCTTGCCCAACAGATTGTTTAACCCCATACCCCACAAGCCTTTCCTCTTTCCCCGTCCGTCGTCCTCCCCAACATCATAGTCATTTCCGCCCCGCCCAGGTCGTACTTTTGGGTTGCCATCTCCGAAATTATTAGTAAAAGAATTCGAGACCCCTCTTCCAAAACTATTGCCGTTGTAATCCATATCTCTATTATCAGTTGTCCCGTTTTCTCCTCCCTTTCGGTTTTTCTTAAATTTATTCATGGCCTGAATCACCTTTACCTTCTCCTTAAGATGAATGACAGGGGGCATCATTTGTACATTGCTGGTATGTTTCTCCTTTCTGCAAAAATTTTTTTAAAAATCTGTAATTTGGAAAATGCTTACCTTGCAAAAAAAGGAAAGGAATTCCACCGATAGAAATTTTCACAACAGTCTAACGCAAAAGGTGCTCTTGTGTAAACTGGTGAGAAATAAAGTTCAAGCAAGAAACATACATTTTTTTACTGCCTTTGCAACAACATGCCACCAACGCCATCAACAAAAACAGGAATAGTGCGCCAATGACACCGACATAAATTGTGCATGGCATAGATTCCCAAGAAAATACCAGGGTCCCAGGAATAGCTTCATAGCAGTAGTATTTAGTCACTTCCTCTGAAAAATACCACCGATTGGATTTGTTTACATATTTGGCCAAGGTCAATGATTAAAAACATTCTTAAAAATGTAAATCAATATATATTTGGATATTTGTTTTTGCGTTGCAAAGTGAACAGTACAAAAAATAGAAACAAAATCATCATCATCATCATCATCATCATCATCATCATCATCATCATCATCATCAACACATTTACGATAATAACTTACCAGGGGCCTTTGTCGTTGGACCTGAAACGACAAACAATAAAGCTCATACACGAAGAAAAAGACATGCAGATCGAGATACATTTGTACATGTCTGTAATGGTAAAGATAATAATTATTTTGAATATCATAAATCATCTCTGTATATCTTTGTTAAAGCTGATTTTATTCAATAAATTAATGTCATTGATATTAGTATCTTCTTCCGTGTTTACCTAGGGTTTTCTCTGGATATGATGTTCGCGGGCCATCCCCCACCGTAGTATACGGAAGAACGCTTATTACATACCACGTGTCATATTCCAAGCCAGTTATAGTGTAAGCGAAGGTGGTGTTCGATAGAACAACTTCCTGCGGAAATTGACTCAGGTATGCGTGGTAAACAAGTTTGTAACCTATAAAATTGAAGACCATTTATTTAGGGATTATATAAGGAATAAGGAATCATTCTTTGAGTATTGTGAGGTGATAATTTCGGTCGGGGCGTGATCAAATCCAATAAAGCCCGAAGGGCTTTATGATAGATTTGATCACGCCCCGACCGAAATTATCACCTCATAATATTCATAGAATGATTCCTTATTACTTATATTTATATAATTTTAAGCCATCTTACAATTAAAATATTTAAATATGAATAAGCAAACCCCGCTGGCGCCTCAATTTGGCGTCATTTGTAATATGGGTTATATAGTACAAAATCGATACGTAGTGTTATCACAGGCAAAGGCACTGGAATATGTAAATATATCGTATTATAATATAACAGATGATTCCTTTCATGATTGAATAATATATCTTGCTCTTCTTGCTCTTGATTCTCATGAAGGAACGGAAGTGTAGTGTTGTCAATAGTCAGAGTCACAATACAAGATGGAAATTTTAATGCTCATCATGTGTAACAACGAACATTACGACTTACTTCAGGACATGTTTAGGTAGACATGATGACGTTTTATGCTATTGCAAATGAAAAGATAAAATTACCTTAGGATACCTTTAATTAAGGCTGCTAGGTGGTCAACATGTTAACCATAAGATCTTCCCTAAAGAATGACTGCACTTAGGATATTTAAAAATAGTAATGTTATAAATTTTAAAAATGGGCATATTTCTTTTAACTGTAGGAATTGTCAATGTATTAACTGCAATTTTATGCAATTATATTAATATAGAGTTCATATATACAAAGAACGAGGTCGTTTTTATAGGAAGGGATCATTAAATTTTTTGAACCTCTATAGGATAATGAGGAAGCCTACTTTTTCAGGTTTAATACATAGTCAGCGCATGAGTGTCTATTGTTCTCCATTTGATGGCAATTTTATATTTATACATATAACCTTATATTAAAAGGAGATCAATAGACAAACATGCGCTATGGCAACGTATTTGCAAAAATTACGCACTTTGAAATTTTTTTTTCAATGTGCGTTAAATTTGGGTCCAAATCAACGCATTTTGAAAAAAAATTCCAGAGTGCGTTAAATCTGGAATTAAGGTAATCGACTTTGAAATTTTGTTTTCAAAATGCGTTATAAAGGTACATAACATTTTTTTTTAGTATCGAGACACTTAAAAACTTAGAGAAAAATATGTAGTAACACATGTGGCAACCCATTTTGAAAAAAGTTACGCACTTTGAATTTTTTTTTCAAAGTGCGTTAAATCTGGAACCAAGTTAACGGACTTTGAGGTTTTTTTTTCAAAGTGCGTTATGAAGGTACATCAACAATTTTTTAGTATCGAGACACTTAACGCACTTTAAAAAACGTGTAAAAATCACGAATTCTGGAGTTGAATTTCTAATTTGTTGATAATATGATGATTTGTTAACGCTAGTGGATCTAATTTACCGTCTTTGATTATATAAACCACCGTAGGGCATTCTGTGTTTCCCACGAAAAAACGTGAGATTTTACATATAAAGGACCGTTCGTAGTAGATTTTTCTAATGGATTTTTTCTTGTATGTATTCTTGTCTTTATATACAATGTAATACATGTAAATATAGTTTCAAGTGATGGTATATATATCAGAAATTTATTTGTTGAAAAAATTAGGACAAAATACCTTTCTCAGTATATGAAATACAATGAGTTGTTCAGTTTGAAATACATTTCACAATCTGAAATTTCATTTGATTTAGAACCCAATCAAGCGAAGTAAAAAAAAATGTTTCTCATCAAATCACTGCACCCGGCTTCCCGTTAGATAATAATCCAGAAGTAAAGATATATGATTACATATAAGATCGCCAATTCTAAATGTATTCAATAAAATCAATAGCCGTTGGGGACAAAGGGGGTAATAAATTCACTCCTAAATCCCTTAAAAAAATTAGTTAAGATTTATCAGTTATTTCCTTTGAAAGCAGCTTATTACATAGAAAATAAAATATGGCAAAATCTTAACCACATCCCATAGCAATCGGATCATCCAATACCAGCCGGATGAATGAATGCCATGGGGCTGATTTTGGTTGAGAGTTGATTCGATTGTGATACAAATTTTGCCAAGTATTGTTGTGTTTATCATATTTTTGATAAACAACTCGTACATATTTTGATATGAAAAACTGTATCCAGCTTTATCGTAGTTCTCCCATCTCAAAACTGGCGAACTTTTGACGCTCAAACGTATTGTGACGTCTTCTAAAAAATATGTCAATGTTATAACGTCATAGTCTACACTGTAAAAATGCATCACTTATAATATCCGCGGTATTTCGAAATCTAAATATAAGGAACAAACTGGTGTTTCATAAAATCGTAAGAAAGGGTGAAAAAAGGGTGATGATACATGAATGTGATAAAAGCGTGCCTTCGTTCGTATCAGGGATGAAAAAAAAACCTGAATTTGATGCTATGCATTAATAAATGCATTTATTACCCTAAATTATGAGTAATCAAATGAATATATTTACATTCCACATATTTTTGGCTTGTAAAGTGTGTTGAAAGCTACGTCAGTTATATAGAGGATATCTATATTGTGTGATTTTATATTTGCTTTATCCAACGAGTTGAAATGGTGTATATATTCGCGAGGCTTGCCGAGCGAATATAACCATTTCAACGAGTTGGATAAAGCAAATATAAAATCACACAATTATAGATGTTCTATTTATCTCATACAATTTAATTTATATTTTGAAGCTTTTAAGACAGTCCCTTATATGACCCGAATCGATTTTTTTTTCAAAGATTAAAAACGACGATGCAACGTTGTGTTATGCGGTTATTGTGACCTTGCGCAATACAATTTAGTACGTCATTTCTGAGATAAATCTAACTGTTTTAATGTAAAGTTTCACTGAAAGAAACATTAAAATAATTGTTTAGCTCTTAATATTTTTTCTTAGAGCTTATTCATTTCATTAAATGGAAATAATGATCAGAAGACTTGAATAATAAAGTTTGTTGACATACACAAAGTTGCGAATGCTCGTTAGTTTAAATTGACTCGAACGAGGAACAGTTGTTGATGTTTTATAACACAAACACCAGCCTAGTGATTCGGGATTGAAAATAGTGAATATGGATGCTTACTGGTGGTGGAATCAAAGTCTTATGAAACATTTTTTCGGTAAGTTCTTGTATATAAACACAACAAGTACGCTCTGTTTCCATCGCGTCGTCAGGATGAACTCCTTGATAGTTAACGTAATTTGCAGTTTTATAAACTACACAAAGCAAATTGAAAGTTTGAAGGGGGCTAAACTTATCAAAAATCTTGACAAACAAGAAAAAAGATCTTTTCGTTACGGTTGTGTGTAACTTTGCAAAAAGAGTTGTGGGGGGGGGGGGGGGGGGGCTAACTCCCCCCCCCCCCCCCCAAAGCCCGGGTTCCGACGCCTATGCTTCGCAGTTATGTGTTTTCCTTCATATTTGTACGTAATTGAGGTCTTTGACAAAATCCATTTTATATAACTTTTTGTAGTAGATAAAATTATGTTGAAAGTACTAGCAAATCTTTGAAAATAGGTCACTGAAGCATTGAAGCGAGGGGCTGTGTCAAAATAGTTCGGACCGGAAGTATTTGATAAAGCATCACCCGTTTGATATAGCAAAGGTTTATCACACGGGTAATATACACCACACACAACACTATAATTTAATTCTGGTTGTAACGCGGCATTTGATTGAATAGAAAAAATTAGTTAATTTGGATAACCTGGTTTGCCCGTCACTAGAACACGTCCCAATACATCAACGTCAAAATCGTACTATTCCGCTTGACGTTACGTTTAAATTTTGAACAGATTAATATTGTTTTTAAACGTAAACGCTCTAATTTTGTACAGTAAGTTACAGAAAATTAAATTATAAGAAATAAACTCAATGTCTACTCAAGTTATGCTCGTATAACCTGGGTTAAATCACATTTGCAGAAATGGCAAGAAGTTAAAAAAAGTAAATATAAGTTTTTCATCATGATTTTTTTAAAGATATGTAGTCTCATAACCGAAGCGATGTGTGCATACAAATTTTCATAACGCGCTAACGCGTGTTACTCAACCGCTGCTGTTATGAGACTGTATCTTTCAAAAAATCATGATTCAATGCTATTATAATAATCATCTCTGATATTGCAAACTATTGTCACGAATGGTTCGCCATAAACATGACCGGAATGTAAAACACGGGGAAGATCTAATATATAGTAGGTTTTCCGTGGTGGTTATCTGGCTATAAAAGGGGGGGGGGGGGGGCACTAAATAGCCGGCTTTCCGTGGGGGGAGATCTGCTGTATAGTCATTTTTCCGGGAGGAAAAACGGCTATATAGCCCTCTTTTCGGGGGTGTGAAGATTTTTATAGGGGGCTTTATTGAACAGAAATGTCACAGTTGAAATGCAAACTTGACCCCTTTTCTAATTGCGTTACCGAAAATTCTACGTGTACATTCTTTTCGAACACGAATATTGTTGACAATAGCCACTGGTTTACGATCATCAATGGCTACTTATACCGGCCGATACTATATGTAATATATACCGTTTTGAAAACTTGAAAAAATGACAACATGCAGAGAGAGAGAGAGAGAGAGGTTTCAATTATAGTACCGTTTTTCTAATTTTAGACCACTCATCACAATATTTGGTCCCAACCTCCATGCATATTTATGATTATTATACTTTCATGTAAAATACTAAAGTCTTATTGGATTAGACGCAGTTTATAATCCGTTCTATTATCCTCAGCGTTAGCAACATGCTTGGCAACGGGTAACGCAACGAATTGTTGCATGCGCATAAATCATGCGCATACCTTTCGCCGTAGACTTCGCATACGTTTCGCTTTAGCAATTACAAGTTTTCAAAAATATTTCTCTCTACTTCCACACGTGAATGCATGGTTATGACGTCCATGAATTCCTCTACCAAATTGTGAAATTCGTGGCCCCTGGGTCAGGGGCTCAGGACCTTGGGTGGGCCCAATATGTACATGTACATGCAGTAAAGTGTATTAAATCTTAGAAGATATTCTTCTCTATTCCCAAATACCCAGTATATTTGTTAAAATCTAAATGCATGGTTTAGATGTGACATTCGTGAACCCTGGGACAGGGGTTTAGGCCCTAAGGCAGGGCCAATATAGCCATATAGTGAGAATGTATTAAATCTTAGAACATTTCCTTCTTTACTCCCGCACATGTGGGAAAAGAACTGAATGAATGGTTATGATCTCCACGAACTCCTCTCCTAAATAGTAAAATCCATTGCCCCTGGATTAGGTGCTCAAGATGGGGGGCAAAATGGATACTGCAAGTCGTTCTAATTCCACGGTGTTAAAATTTCACGATTTTTAATTAAAGGGACTTGGACACGATTAAAGATCAAAAATTTTATTTTTACTTTTTATATATAAAATGGTTTAGTATTGCATTTTAAATGATGGACCAAATATTGAATGCTTAAGTCAAGTTACAAGCAAGATACGGAGGTAAGAATTGGTTGTTATGTAAACAAAGCTCGAGTCTTATAGTTGTTTACAAAAAATGTAATGTATTTCTTTGACAAAATGACATGTAAAAACAATTTAAACTAATCCAGTATCTTCATAAATACCATTATCAACAAAAGAAAGATACATTTGATTGAAACTTGCACCAACACAACACATATGTAAAAATGTAAAAATGACAACATTCTGGCTTTTTTTACAAAACAAAGAATTATGAACTCTGTATCTTGCTTATAACCTAATATTTGACTTTCAAATTTTGACGAAGCATTATAAACTTCTATATCTATCAGTATAAACATCGAAAATGGAAAAATAGAATTTGAAAATTTTAAGTCAAATCGTGTCCAAGTCCCTTTAGGTACCAATCGCAATGTATTTATTTTCACGCTGCTAGAAAATCAATTGATCAGAATATAAGCATTAAAACGTTTTTCAAAACTAATGGTAGTATTCACGATGGGTTTAATTTTGCGGGAAAATGATGAATCGCGAATATAGTGAAATAAAAACCATTGCGATTATTTGCCAATCTACAGTATATAGTGTATATAATGTTTTAAAAGTATCCTCTTTTCTCCCACACACCTGTAAGGAAAACTGAATTCATTATTTCGTAGACCAGGAAGCCCTCTACCAAAATTATAAATTTCATGTCCCCCGAGGTAGTGGTTCCGCTTCTAGGGCGGATCCAAACTATTGATATAGTGTCATTGTATTTAATGTTTAACAAATCGTCGTCTTTACTCCTGTTGATACTGAATAAAAATGACTACATATAAAAAAAAAAATTAAACCTTTTATCAAAATTTTAATTTTCACGTCTCCCAATGTAGGGTTTTAATCTAGGGCGGGGTCAAAACACTCATATAGTGTATAGATTAGGGGTGAGGCCAAAATGGCCATTTAGTGTTGATGTATATAATGTTTAAAAAACGTCTAGTTTTAGAATAAAAACTGACTGCATATAAAGAATGTTTAATATAATGTAATTAAAAAGAGATGTTTGATCAAAAGAGTTGTGGAAGTATTTTATCATTTGAAATAAAAAAAGTTTTTGAACAAATAGACTTGTTAATAGTAAAGTAATACATTGTAATTGGCTAACCAAAATTACTGATAAGCAGACCACATGTAAAGTGATTTTGGTGTATATGTCAGATTGTTATGAATATGATATATGGTTATTGCTATAATAAACGTGACACAGGGCGAGGCTTACCTCTTCATGCTTTCGACCGGAGCCCAAATATCGCTTATATTTCTAGCTTTTTTTAAATTTACGTATAAAAAATTTGCTGATCATATGAGGAAAATGGAGTCCCCCCTCCCCTTGGGAGCATGTAATAAATGGAAGTGAAAATAAAAATACCATTGAGCAGCTAAAGGCATACTACCCACTCCCCATTTCTCACTCCGGATAAGAAGTTTTTTTAAAGCTGCCACGCCCCCTTTTAAAAACGTTCTTGGAGATTACCGAAAATGAAGTGAATAAAATAATTGTGAGCATTCATCCAAATGAGAGCAAGTACAACTGTTTCCTATTTCTGAAGAATGTTCGCATTCGTTAGATCTGCAAGATTTTGAGAAAATTTTGGTGTGTGTATATATATATATATATATATATATATATATATATATATATATATATATATATATATATATATATATATATATATATATATATATTGTGTGATTTTATATTTGCTTTATCCAACAAGTTGAAATGTTGTATATATTCGCGAGGCTTGCTAGCGCGCGTTACTCAATTTGTATGCACACACCGCTGCAGTTATGAGACTATATCTTTCAAAAAATAATGATTCAATGCTTACGTATGAGAGATTTGGCACTATCTGTCACTGACTTTTCCAGAGAGTTGAAGTAAATTTTGACCCACAATTCATAGTACCAATGGTTTCCAAACTCACGTTCTCGCGAGAATCAAAGTACATATCAGACGTGTAATTTTAAGAACATCATGCTTTTTAAATAAATTAAACAGTATACTTCGCGTACTTTTATTTCTCAGGGGACTTTTAATTCTAAGAGTCAGACGAAACTAAACCAACGTGAACTTTGACGTCACAATAAGGGGAATTTACTCTAACTGAAGTTATTGTAAATCTGCTGAAATTCCTCTCAAAATCTTACAAAGCTAAAGAATGAGGACATTTCTTCAGATATAGACAACAGTTGTACATGTAACTTGCACTCATTTGGATGAATGCTAACATTTCTTTTATTCACAATAATTACGGTAACGTTAATTTCCAGGAACGTACACATAGCATCGGTTTTTTTAAAGGGGTTGGGTGGGTGGATGGCAGCCTCATCCAAAAAATCTTTCCAAGCAAACAGAAAAAAAAAAAAATTCTCAAAATCATGAAAGAAAATTCTAATACTCAGCTCTTTGGCAGTTCAATGGTTTCTTTATTTTCACTTCCATTTATTACATGCTCCCAATCCCATAGTGGGGGGGGGGGGCAATTCCATTTTCTTTTTTTAATATGATAAGCAAAATTTTTAAGCGTAAATTAAAAAAGAAAAATTAAAAATTATTTTTTATTTAAAGAGGAGATAGAGTGCAATGCACATTTATATTAAAATCTTTATCATTCAACAACATTACATGTGTATATCTGAGTTGAACTATTGTTTTACTTATAAATAAATAAATAACAAATCTTATAAAATATAAATAATTAATGTAAATTTACTGGAAAAATAGGTATGTTTTATTTTCTTTTGCAATCAAATTTATTAACGTTGTAAAGATTGATTTATCATCATTCATTGTTTGATCACATGCTGCGGTCGCCCCAACGGTCGCACCGTAAAACATATTAATTAAATGACGTCAAGATACATTGCTATGGCAAAAGTCTTCGTATTTTTTGATTGACCGTCATATTTCCCATTTTACAAAAAAATCCATAAAGACTAAATATATGAATGGTACCTCTTCTCAGATTTCAATAGCAAAATCCTTATGACGAGGTTTTCTTTTTACTCACCCAATAAGATTCCATTGTGATGATACCGTGGTGGTTCCGTCCAAATCACAGATATTTCTGTGTAGGAAATTCCTGTCGAGTTAACTGAGGGAGGTCCACCATCAGGAGCTAAAATCATTTTAAAAATGAGAAAAAGAAAAGAAACCGAGTGAGTAAAGATTTTGACTTGCCCACCACCCCTCTCCTTCCAATGTAAGAAGTTACCATCTTCATCCGTTCGGCAGGTTACAGACACATCTGTGTCGTTGCCACTGGCGGTGTATGAATGCATAGTAAGCGTATACACCGCGTATTTCCCGATCTTGTAATACGTGTAGTTCTCCACATACACACTTCCTGTGTCAACATGCTGGAGACAAAAAAAAATGATGATAAAGAAGGAATAAGTGAATAAAGTGATAACGTCAGCACTGCGATTGATAAGTGTAAAGCCGTGCTTAGTTTAAATGTCGGCTGATATATCAAATTAGACAAGAAATCATATTGACGCAAGCGTCAAATGGGTCGCAAAAAATATAATTGTTTTATGAATCATTGGTTGTTTACATAAACATACACCACAAAGAAGAAAATAAGAGTTGGTTGTACTAATTTTAAAGGGTACCTGCAGCCCAGCCGATGTGAAACATATGTTAAAGAGTTTATTTACCAAAATTTAATGCAAAAAACTGCATCGAAATCGGTGCAAAAATAACGGAGTTACGCCTCTTCAAAGTGGCTATTTTTACCTGCTTTGGAATATTTAATCAAGAGAAAACAGAATTAGGCGATAACGAGGCTTCAGCGGAAGTGACGTCACGAGGTCAACACGAGGGAAATTTCCTTACAAAGCTATACAAATTAAATTCGATTTTTCAGCCAAATTATTTTATTTGATATGCATTTAGATGTCGCCCGATTATTCAATAATATTGATGTCGGACCAATAACAATCAAAATAGTATGCATTCTTTAACAAATAAACACGGGATTATAAACGGATCAAGGCGAAAGTCCAAGATGGCTGCATGCATGATTAAGTTTGTTTCGTATTCTTTTATAAAAATACGATAATGGAATTTAATTTTACATTTATTTACATCCTTTGTCAAAATGTTCCAGTTTATTTAGATTTCATAATGATTCGTTGTCAGTATTACAATTTAAGCTAAACGGAGTTATAAAGCGTTTAATTGCTGACCATAGCGCTCGAAAGAAAGTTGCACTTTATTAAATAAGAAATTATAAATCCGAAATAATTATTTGATCACATAAAAAAGGTTTCAATTGCTGAATTGTAAATTTGGTCATTATTTAAGTGATAAGATAAGTAACAATAAAGGCATTTACTTCGAACATTAGTTTTACAATTTAATAGTATCATGCATGCATGATTCTTTAATCACTGATTGACGGACTATACACATGTTGTAGCTGACGAATGCTTGATTTTACACAGTCTATTTTAGTTTTTTGTTTTATCTTTTAACAATTGAGTAGCTAATTATACACAAATCAATTCACCAGTCTAGAGGTGTGAAACCTTCTCTTTGTTCACCAGACTCGTGTACCTTGTGTATACATACCCCAGATACACGTGTGTCTGGAACAGTGGCTTCGTTAGTTTACCTGTTTACCTGTGTCATTATCTCGGATCACTCGTGTGTGAAAGGATATTATGTAATCAATAAAATGAATAATGAACATAAATTTGCCCATGTAAGCGTTTTAAGATATCGTATTCATCGGTAAAAAGGCGACGAGAATAACACATTTTAAAATCCTTTAAAAAGAAATCTGATTGTAATAAAATAATAACGGATACAAATTTCTAGATCTACAATACTTAAATTAACAAGATACGTCAAAACATCAGACCTATATCAATCAATTTGGCTGAAAAATCGAATTTAATTTGTATAGCTTTGTAAGGAAATTTCCCTCGTGTTGACCTCGTGACGTCACTTCCGCTGAAGCCTCGTTATCGCCTAATTCTGTTTTCTCTTGATTAAATATTCCAAAGCAGGTAAAAATAGCCACTTTGAAGAGGCGTAACTCCGTTATTTTTGCACCGATTTCGATGCAGTTTTTTGCATTAAATTTTGGTAAATAAACTCTTTAACATATGTTTCACATCGGCTGGGCTGCAGGTACCCTTTAACATTACATGCTGATATTTCATAAAATGATGGTATTTCAGTATGCGGTGGTTCTAAATTAGCTATAAGCACCGGATCGTGATTCCGTATTACAAAGAAAGTATAGGACTGAAGTCAAGCTACACAACCATTCAAACAAGCTACATACTGTGGTTTCATTAATATTCAAGGGCATCAATTTTCGTGGATAAAGTGAGAATCACAGTTTCAAAGATACGTAAATTCGCGGCCAATGACCCTATCAATACAAAATGTCAATAAAATTTGAACTTAAATAAACATTTAATTTCGTGGATCATCTAAACAACGAAATCCGCGAAAATTGGTATTCAACGAATATTGGTGAAATCACAGTATATTACTTCCTTTATTTCCTTATGTAAAACTGTACACTATTCGATCCCAATTGGTTATTATTAAAATCTTTATTGCAAAAACTAGAGCTTGTGCCACTCAGGTGAAACTGGATTCTGGAGGGAATTTGGGCACGGTCACCTTTATTATATTTGTAGAAACATCTCTGTGTCAAACGACTCCCGAGTTTTCCTTGTTTAGGCGCCTTCAAATTCGATGACAATTTTATCAGTACGTTTTATGTCGTATGTTGGTTGTTTAATCCTGCCAGCGGGCGCCTTCAATTGGTGCTTGTTTTACCACTGTTTAGCCAGGCCTATTGGATTTGGCGCTTCTACGCCATTAAACAGGGACTTTTCTGTTTAAGGGACTTTTAAGCGAATCAGAGTACGAGTCACTACGAGCTATCATCCAGTAGATCCCAATGAACGCACATAGTATTATTTATTGGGAGGATGCGCAGCCCTACCAGGCTACCACTCAATATCGACAAATAAATAAAAATGCGGGGTGGGGTGGGGGTCCGTAGCCCCGTATTTTAAAATAGTTGATCTATTAACTTACATATGATCGAATTTCCATATTTACACATGTGTTTTCACCTTGTTTAAAAAATATGAAATGGTCAGTTCGTATAAACTTTTTTTTAATTATGTCAGTTTCCACAAAAAGCGTGTTGGTTAAAAAGAGAGCAATTAAAATGAGTTTGGTTTCATAAAGCAATTGCAGTCCTTATATGGCTTAATTTCAGTAGCTTAGCGCATCTGCCAAAATACATATAAAAAAAACTGCTGGCACTGAAGAAGTACAGAGTACAGCTCATAAGAGAGGATCTCCACTGAATAAAAATAATATCGGAACATAAATTTTGTTTGGGTGGAATGTATTTAGGCATATGACAACCACACATGCAGCTTATAAGATCATAATATATGATAATATATTATATGATGTTACAATATCAGCATGTAATATTGAAGTATCAGCACGTTATGTTAAAGTACCATCATGTTATGTTAAAGTACCAGCACGTAATGTTAAAGTTCCATCATGTAATGTTAAAGTACCATCATGTAATGTTAAAGTATATATAGAATATCACACTGTTGTTTTGATCTCGGCCCTGGTATCAGCCCGAGCGGTTGGTATCGGCCCAAGCCCGAAAAGCGCGGGCCGATACCATCCGAGGGCTGATACCAGGGACGAGATCAAAACAACAGTGTGATGTTGTTTATATCATATATCTAAAATCAAAGACTTTTATTCAAATTCAAATTCCAAATACGGAATATAATTTATTATGAAGAAGCTATAGATTTTTTTTCGGATTTACGAAACTCGTTCGTTTTAATTTTTTTTTGTATGTGTTAAGAACTGTATGAGTTGTCGGACTTCGTTGATAAACTAAATATATAGTAGAAGAGAGTCTATCGTCTGAAATGAAGCACTATCTATTATCGAGAGAGAAACTTCCATCCTTCGCAAAGTCGTAATGATTCAAATTCCTTCACTGGGATTTCGTAAGTTTCCTGTCAGATTCCATTCTTTTAGACCTATAGGGCCTAGCAAGTTGTTTGAGAACGTTCATAAGCGCGTCCATTACTTTAAACACTTAATTTTTACAGTCTAATCTCTGGTTTTCTAAGATTAAGTCTCGTTCCATCCTTCTCTATATCCTCCATAATTTAAATGTTGAGATATTTAATATTGCGTGCTATTGTTCTGAATACACAATCGTTTTGTAGGTTACCTCCCTTTACTTAGATACATATCACTCTTTGGCGCTATTTTTGAATTATTATTTTTCAATTTTCAGCAAAAAATAAAAATATTCAGACGTGTATGGTGATGCTTTGTATTATTTATTTGTTATTCTATCGTTATTTTACAAACTAGTCTTGATTTAAAGCAAAGATATTTGGGAATTAGCGATTTTAAATTTGAGGGCAATACACCCCCTTGACGACGGGCTGAGACAGAGAAATATCAGCCCCGAGGGCGCCTATGATACAGCCCTAGCTTCCAGTTGCTGTCTCACCTAGTCCAAAACACGTGTATCAGGGCTGATACACTACTAGGTATATAATATCAGTATGTAATGTTAAAGTACCATCATCAGCTGATCATGTAATGTTGAAGTATCAGCACGTAATGTTAAAGTACCATCATGTAATGTTGAAGTATCAGCATGTGATGTTGTAGTATCAGCATGTTATGTTAAAATAACATCATATTATGAAGATTATCTACATAAGACAGATTAGGCGTTCAATATATTTCACTTCTGGGGAGATTGGTTGGCGGGGTATTAAACGGGAGAAGTGGCTAAAGTTTCCTTGGTTTTTTTTTTAACCTAACTTTGATGTTACATATTTACTATTAAATTTTAGGCGAAAAGTCTTACTGGAATATTTTCTACTCGGATGTTATCGGTTCTCTGTAGATTTAGGTGATATCCGTTTACAGTAAATATTCCACTAGCAGGAAGGGTCCAAGAAAACATCAGCGTTGTGGAGTTCAAGGATGCACAGCTTAGGTTTGTAGGTTCATCTGCCATGAGAATAATGAAACAGATTATTGATGTAGATATGATTTCCATTACCTCCATAACCATCCAATCTCTCTCTCTCTCTCTCTCTCTCTCTCTCTCTCTCTCTCTCTCTCTCTCTCTCTCATTTGACATAATGAACAATTCCAAGCACAAGAAAGTATCGTTAATCATAAGATTTGAAAACGATGATCCACCTCCATGTCAAAATAATAATATATTTTTTTTTATAAAATGTCTTTATTTCATGTAAAATAAAAACCCCAAAAACATTCCCATGTGAGAAAGTACTATTAAAAATGACCACTTTTATTCTTAAAGGTCATATGAAACGATTCTTAACACTTAGTCTATGATTTTCTTTCATAAATACAAAGCTTTGTATAAACGAATGTTAAAATACGTTTAGTAAGATTTTTCTGCCTTTGCATTACTGAGAAATTACCGTGAAAACTCAGCACCTGTAAAAAATTGTTCCCCGCTTATCGTTCTTGATTTATAAATTTGTGGATTTATGACGTCACACAGACCGTCCGATGTAAACAATGCATTAGACCTAGTGTAATTTTACAGTAGTTTATTGATTTAATTTTAGCTATGTTTGCATATATGAACGTGTGTTTCTTTTCAGATGAGATCATCTGATTTCGTAGTACAGATGGTTTTGTTTTTATTGGTCGTTAATAAACAAAACTATCAGATTTTCAACATCATGATGAATATCCCGTACTGCAGTAAAAAATGGTCCATCATTAATAAATTGTCCTAAAATATTTAAAACAGAAACACACTTTTCTTCGATACATATAATAATTGAGCTTTACTTAAAGAGAATTAAAGCATTTTAATTCATTTACATGTTATTTATTTCGTCACATAGAAAGTAAAAGGCAGGCAAATGAAATAGTTTGAGCCAGAGGCATTGTGTATTGTTTTTATTTAAAAGCGGCTATAAAATACCGCTATGATGTTCTTAAATCTTATTTGAGAATTAGATCTATTGATAAATTCTAATTAATCTGGCCTATACATTTCAGACATACGGATATGTAGCAATATCTTTAGACAATACTTTGTGTACACGTGTTTTAACGTTTTATAAAATCAGATCGCGGAAATATGGAATAAGGATTAGAAATATACCGGTAGAATAAATCGGTTGCTTGATTGAAATAAATGTGAATCAATAGTGTAGAAAATCAACAGATTGTGAAGAGAGGGAGATAGAAGGTACATGTATCCGCGAGTAAACACCGCACATAAGTATACACGTTGTAAAATCAAAACACCGCACATACTACATGTATTATAGCACACGTTTCAAAATCAACACATTTGAGGCTCTTCGACTAAAAGTAATTAAATTGAATGGTTATATATTTGTCAACTTGAAAACGAAACCAAAAAATTAACAGTGAAGCGAATGAGGCAGCATGTTGCCTTGTAAGCTGTTTAGAACAAAATCATAATGAGTTGCATGAACGTGCAAATGGGTAAAAACGATGGGTTGATCCTTGAATGTGACAATTTCGTTAAATGTAATTGAAACAAAGCATACATAGATGCATATACATGTATTTGCATGTAGGTCCATAACGAAAATCACTTATTCTCGAGTCTCCGAACTGAATAAGCACACGCTGTCAAATGAAAAAAAAACCGCATACGATTTAATTTCTTGAGAGAAAATATACTGCCGTTGTTGAGTACTGTATGATTATTATAATATATAAGTTTTAATATAAAATAATACCTTTTTCCTTTTAATATACTGCAAAATGATATGGATATTTGTATTCACTACAGAGCTTTATAAGGCAATTGGGTCTTACTGACGTCATAAGTATGGGAGATAAGCCGACTAGGTCGATGATCCTTTTCCCGATTGAGAAATTTTGATGGACTGTGGCGCTGATATTTTGCATAAAATTTCCAAAAAACATTGTAAGTCATATTAAATAGGCACTTATGAACTCATTCCCGTATATAAGTCAATATGGTCAGAATATCGTTTCATATGACCTTTAAAAGAGGAGTTATGTTCTTTAGCTGCAGGTCTGGGTTTGTTATTTCTGCAGATATGTAGCTCCCGGTATGAAAAAATTCGGATGGACGACCTGGTGGCTATATTTCTTTATGTGTTAAAAAGTTGCAATTTATAAACGGCGTACGAAAACTTGTGCTTGTTTTGATCAATCTAAGTTATTTCCGAACACATTTTGTACAAATCGATTCTAACCCCCCCCCCCTTTCCCCTCCCCCGTACAATTTACTACAGATATCGTCACTTTACCTTCCTCTGAAATTCAAAGTGTAGTTTGTTTACATGTAGAACTGTCAATTCTCAATCTGCACGTGAATTCAACATACATTGTACTTCATTTTCCAAAGTTGGTTAGCATGTTTACAAATGTGAGAAAATAAGGTTAATAAGTACAAAACTAGCGGAAGTTTTGTGCGCCATAAATTGCAACTTTTAACACTAAAAGGAATGTAGCTGAAAACATTAAATCCCAGATTGTCCATCCGAAATTTTTCAAACCAGGAGCTACAGACCTGCAGCTATTATGTTCCTGTAATGGATATGGTTAAAAAAATGTTGTTTTGTACGTAGAGCCTAGAGTGAACATAACGCGTAACAAAGTTGCATATTAATTGCTTGTACATTTCTATACCCCTTTTTCCCAAAATATCTGCGTTATTTACAGTAAAATTATTTAAAAAGCCTTTGTGTTTTCCTGGACAATGTTTTCAATAATTCATTTTTTTAAGTTGTATCTTTAAGTGGGTAACAATTTACCAATTTTTGGAAATCTGGATTAGGCATTTCGCTACAAGGAGCATTATAAAAATGAATAAATAAATACAATAAAACATAGCAATCAAAACTGTCAACTAAACAGTTTTAATTTCTCTGTTTTATTAAATTTGATATGATGTTGTTTATTTGTATTGCAAGCACGCAAACGAAAAAAAAATTCATTGAAAAAGTATTCCAAAAAATTTATAAGCTAAAACATGTTATTTAAATTTCAATTTTTATGACAGAGAATTTTAATCAATTAAAAAATTATACTAAAATTGTGAACGCTGAAAGTGGGATTGGGATATGAAATTAGATAATTATGTTCAAATCATACTCACAAAGCGCGCCTGTCAAACTGAGGACTGCTAGTGCCACCAAGAACACGATTCTTATCCTCAGAATCATTATCGTTCACCAAACAAAATGTTGCTTAAATGAAATAAAGAAAACTAGAAAGAACTTGTGAAGTTCTTTTCCCCAATTCAACAATCACATCATGGTGTGCATGTAATCAAACTAATTCACAATAGTCAAACTGATGAAAGTTCGCTCTAAATAGACTAAATTTGGACCCACATTTGACAGGGGTGAAAGGTTCGATCAGCTAATCCCAAGATTATACCAAGTTCGCGTGAAACCTTTTGTGTTAATAACATGTTCGGGCGATTAATGAATATGATTATATCAAAGTACTTTGGCATTTAACTACGTACATATAAATAAGTAAGTCACTATCTTGATTACGAATATTGCTTCCAAGGCAAAGTGCAGAAACAGCGGCTGAACACTTTTCTCTATTTTAGTTTATAATTTAATATGAAGAGTTTGTAACGTGGAGGGGAATAGAGGCATTATATTAGCTATTATTCGTTTCAGTTTTCGTCCATCATCTATCTTTTCATCCGAATTTAATTCATGCATTCTATCGTAGGAAATAAAACCCATTTATGTCAATTTTGTAATTCACTTACTGAAAAAAACTGTAAGCACTTTTTATGTGTAATAAATTCGTTTACTAGTATCTTTTTTGTCTGTCCTTCTTTATATTAAAACAATTGGATGTTAGAGAACATCAAAGTTCTGACATTACTGAAAGACGGGGTCTTGAAAGTTTGAATTTGTAATTGTCCACGTTTTCCTCGAATATACTTCCAAAAAAGGACGAGTTTAATTAGGTTTTCAATCTATGTTAAAACCCAGCTTTTTCCAATTGCCTGATACTTTTTCTGAAGAAGATGGGTGTAAAATGCCTATATGAAGAGAGATACATGTTCTGCACACGGTAAATTAAAAATTAAAAACTTAACAACCGTGCATTATCTCTGAATTCATATGTCTAATATTGGTGTAAGATATTTACCGATTTGAGAAAGATCAGCTAAGTATCTGATGATAGACATTAAGATATTGATGAAGAATTTTTTTAAAATCATGAATGTGACTGGTTTTGTCCGTTATAAAGTATTGAAAAAAGAGTAAACTTATGTCTCATAACATTAAAAAAAATTACGTTCTTAGATCAATAAGATTGTATATATTGTTTGATGTATTGGTCATCCAAAATGTTTAATCTATATAGATTTTGCTCACAATGCACTGTTCAAAATTTAAATCCAGTTTAATTAACTAAAGAGTCAATGAACGAGAAGGCAAATTCAGACTTGTTTTTATTTTCTATGTACAAAATTCCATTAGAGATGAACAGCAGTCATACCGCAAGCCAATGAAACACCTATTCAATACATATATGTAAGACAGCTATGTATAACCCGTCCAGATTTTAACTTTGGCTCGGGCATGAAGTTTGGTAGTATTCAGGTGATAGATTGTTAAAATAAAACTCACATCTTTTCAAAAATGGCACATTGCGTTTGGGAACCTTACTTTCGATTCGATCGACCTACAACCTTTTCTATTGTTTAATGAGCTCGTCCACCAGCTGAATCGTCAACGGCGTTGTGCATTCAGTTAAGTAACTCATCCAACGAATCTTTACAAATATTGGATCCGAGCAAGAATATTTTGATCAATAAAACTATTTGTTTATTTTCTTTATAGGATTTGGTTTATACATAGAGGACTTAAAAAGATTTATTGCCTGTTTTTATAATATATATTTACTGAAATGCATGAAAACTTTCTGCACTATTTTCTTACGCGTAGACTCATTTCATGTGTTCTACGCGTGCCTTCCGGTTTGAGAATTCGGCTGACAGTAAACTAATAGACGGGGTCACGTGACCCCGTCTAAAAATGTTTCATCATGCAACATCGTCACAGTCTAAGTAAATTGCTTATCAGAACATCGGTGTGTTTGGGTTTGTTTGCACCGGGGATAGGCTGTGGGTGGAATAGGGGGGGGGGGGGTGTAAATGAATCCAGTCGTATATACTATGAGGAAAATGAGGGAGAATAGTTAAAAACAAGATCCCATTGACAGTCTCTACGGAAGCATATTAGTGCCACATATGCACTTCATATTTTTAAATTTTCAGCACTTTCAACAATCTGTAAATTTTACACTTTAATCAGAAAAATTCACACTTTAATCATTAAAATTCACACATTAATCTGTAAATTTTACACTTTAATCTGTAAAATTCACTCTTAAATTGTAAAATTCACACTTAAATCTGTAAAATTCACTCTTTTATATGTTAATTTTACACTTTAAAGTGTAAAATTCACACCACACTTTAAAGTGTAAAATTTACACTTTAATCTGTAAATTATGAACTTTAGTCTCTAAACTTCACACTTTAAAAGTGTACAATTCACACTTTAAAGTGTAAAATTCACACTTTAACCTGTAAAATTTACACTTTTATCTGTCAAACTCACACTTTAAAGTGTAAAGTTTACACTTAAAAGTGTAAAGTTTACACTTTAATCTCTAAAATTGACACTTTTATCTGTAAAATTCACACTCAAATCTGTAAAATTCACGCTTGAATCTGTAAAATTCACACTTGAATCTGTAAAATTCACACATTAAAGTGTAAAATTTACCCTTTAAATTGTAAAATTCACACATTAATCTGTAAAATTTACACTTTAATCTGTAAAATTTACACTTTAAAGTGTAAATTTAACATTTTATTCTGTAAAATTTACACTTTAATCTGTAAATTTTACACTTTTATCTGTAAAATTCACACATTAATCTGTAAATTACTATGCAATTCTACTACAGTTATTGCAAAGATCAAAGAGATGCCGCGGACATTATTCTCCAATAAACCAAGAACGTCATCAGTAAATTATCAAATCAAAAATACCTTTTTGTCTCGCACTGATCATGAAAGTACAACTTCAAACCGTAAACAGTTTTAAAACCATGCTAATTTCACGTGTTAGTTCCAGTCAAAACGATGTGTATTGCCTCAAATGTTTATTTTTAAGAGATTAATGCGGCTGTTTCTAGGACCTCCCCAGCACATTTTCACTGCGTGTTTTTACATAAAATATAACGTGTAGCAGTAATAATCGTATTAAATTGCCCTTAAAATATTAGGAATATAACTCAAAGATAGTTTATAAATAAGTGAAGAGTATTAAAAATCCAACAACAAAAAATTCTGTCGTCTGCATGTGACTCCTTTGATCGATACACATGTAAACCTTTGGGGTTACACGGAACAGTCGTCAAAATGACCTAGATCGTCTCTCTATAGGAGAAACAATCTGTAGAAATGCTGAGCTGTTAGTAGAATAGAAATAAAGTTCTTGTTTTCGTGAATGTTGCAGCATAAGTTCCTCGGTCTCGAAATGTTGTTTGA
Organism: Magallana angulata; assembly: GCF_025612915.1. Lineage (NCBI taxonomy): Eukaryota > Metazoa > Mollusca > Bivalvia > Ostreida > Ostreidae > Magallana > Magallana angulata. The sequence continues at coordinate 36,199,837 of NC_069116.1, forward strand.
AATATAAAAGCCTCGGCTTACACCTCGGCTTTTATATTTCAAAACAACATTTCTTGACCTCGGAGGTTATTCTGCAACATTCACGAACACTCGTACTTTATTTCTTAAATATATATTAAGAAGGGCGTAAATTACGGAAGCCGGAGGGTGACAGATGGAAAATATATCTCATCAGGCGGCCGCCACATTATAACTGGCGGTCGCTACAAGTGAATAATCTGATGGACGCCAAATAATAAGGTGGCCGCTTTTCTGGCGAACGCTATGTAGCTACGATATGTGTGAGAGTAAGGAAGAAGATTTTTTAAGTTTTAATACATTTTCACTACTAGTATATGGCTATATTGGCCCCGCCCTGGAGCCTAAACCCCTGTAACAGGGGTCATGAATTTCATAATTAAGATAAAGGAATTCATGGACATCATAACCATGCATTTAGAATTTAACAAATGTATATGGGAGAAGAGAAGAACATTTGCAAAGGTTTAATACATTTTTAGTACATGTCCATATTGGCCCCATCCTAGAGCCTGTTCAAAGCCCTGACCCAGTGAGCTTTTCTGATCACCCGTTGTCCGTCCGTCTGTAAATTTTTTACATTTTAAACTTCATTTTTAAGTCATAAGCCATAATCAACCAAATTTTGCACAAAACATTCTTATTAAACAGTGAATATAAATCTCAAAAATAAAAGGTCATATTATATTCAAAGCAGAGAAAACCTCGAAACAAAATAAAATAATCTTTAAAAAACCTTCTTCTAAAGAACTACTAAGTTAATCTTAACGTAATTTAGCATTAATCATCCTTATGAAAAGGAATATATAAATTGCAAAAATTAAGAGCTAATTTTGTTCCAAATATGAGCTAATTACGAAAATTACCAAGTTAATGCTAAACTAATCATAAAAGCATATGCCTACAGTTATCTTAAAATTAAAATGATTCTCTACACAATGGTTGTAATTGGGTCAAACTGAAAAGGTTGGACTAATACCTCCAAAATACACAGAAGTACAGAGACTGATTTTATTTGTCATTTAGCTAACACAATTATAAAACATTTCATCTATAAAATGTATGAATACATCAAATAAATTAAATTTAATAGATTGGATCAGTTTTTAAAACTTTTAGAAGTTGTTAACTTGATTAAAGTTTAATCCAATTTTAATCAAGGTTGGATCTGTATATATCATCATTCCTGTAGGTTATGCTGTATCAAATATTAACAGTCTCCCTGATGTCAAACTTCTCCCTACTTTTCTGTTAAGGAGAGACAAATCTACCAAAAAAAGGTTGGTACCTGTATGATAAAAGACTCTTTACGTTTTGAAAAAATTAAGTTCTCTTAACATTGTCAAATTTCAAATCATCAGATACAAAATAGTTGGTTTTGGTTATGACTATAATTTAAATAAAATTATATGTAGGTAAATTTACAAAAATCTTTAGTATCTAATTTGGGTTAAAATTTCTTTGTCAAAGAAGAACATTCTCTGCAAGTGTAGTGATTTTGTGTAACCTTACTGTTGTAGAATCATTAAATATGACTTCACAAATATTTACATTTATTACATTAATACCTTAAGTTTATCAAATATTATTGTTTTAATATACTTTAAGACATACTTTTAGACATTTTATATACCAAATTTTGAAAAAAATAATCGATACTTTGAAGTAGGTACATTATGATCATTAAAATGATATTTAAATATAGGTTTACATGTACATCAACATACAAATGATAATGAATGTCTTCATGCAAATCTAGTCATTGAATCAAACATGTTAAAATTAAAGATTAACAATATCAAATTGTGAATCCGATATTAAATTTGTTCTACATTCTATCAGCACAAGCATAAAAATTTGTTTTACAACTGGTCATATTTTTTTAGTGTTGTAATTAATTAAATAATTGATTTATTTTTTTTTTCATTTTATTCTATATTGTGCCCTGACAGAAAAAAAATTGTTTACCTACCTACCTACCCAACTTCAAAATTTAGGGTCGGGTTAGGGGAAACATAGATATTTTTAATGATGGCCTTACATTGTTTGTTATTTTGATATGATTCTTACACTGCGAGTGTGAAGTTTAATTTGTATATATTCTATACGTTGAACAGAAATAAACTCTCTCTCTCTCTCTCTCTCTCTCTCTCTCTCTCTCTCTCTCTCTCTCTCTCTCTCTCTCTCTCTCTCTCTCTCTCTCTCTCTCTCTCTCAATGTATGTTTGTGCATACTAACAGTGACTGAACTACTAAAGTCTTATTTGAATATTTTTTTTTATTCTAGACTCACGGTTTAAACAACGATCTCCACACAATGACTAAAAGTTTGTAGACGATCTATGACCAGGTTTATAGGTTTTATCTATACAAAGCACACGTAATTAGATTGAAAAGAAAGTGCATTGACCTGTGGTCGTTCTTAATACTTGCTTGAAGTTAAAATGTATTATTCATCTGTTTAATTAATCAGTTTTCTTGTATATTATTGTACCGGTTGGTAAATGATTTTCTTTGTGAAATTCCCGCATTTATAAAGTTGCTAAATTGTTCTATCCACGCGCGTCGATTGTCTTAAATTACATGTAGTTGTTTGTGTATTAGAAAAAATCAAGAAACTAACAAAGTATAAGTAAGATATCAAGCAATAAAATGCTTTCTTTGGTGATTCATGCGGTAAATGAAGGTGGCGACATTGCAGAAAAAAATACATTACCCGCGTTCTTTTTCTCTGCATTGATCGCTAATTTATTGTTTATATTTACATCTTTCTATCAACAAATTAATAAATTGGTTGAAAAAAGTCAGAAAAATTAACAAAATTATTGTTACGTACATCAGTACGTTAGGTATAAGAAACAGCCAAATCGTCTCCTATTGGATTTTGATTCTGACATCACCATGATTATTTCGTGTAGTCCGGGATTTTTCTTAGGTTGCTGAAGGTTTCGACCGATCGATAAACTAGTAAGAACTGGATCGTTTATATTTCAGTTCTGTCAATTTCAACAGATCTATGAATGTACAATCCATTTTCGTAATAAAATAGAGGGAATCATACTTGGTGGATGTAAATAATATATTCATTTACCTCTACTGGCTTTCGAGTATTTCTCTGCAGTACGGATTCCCTAACTATGTCGGGTTAGTTAATACGAAATTCTTATTCTAAACAAAGGGAATGGAAAGTTTGGAAATAAATTTAGCTTTCATATCAAATCGTAGCCTAACATACTCATACCCAGGTCATTTCGTTCCCAGAATTCAAATCAATTATCAAAATAAAATAAAAATTAAGTTACGACCAATAACTAATTCAATATAAAACAAAAGATAATCAAAACTTACTTTTGTAGACATCCTAATCTTTGACAGACACATTTTAAAATAGTTCCCCATTCTAATTCACCCCCCCCCCCCCATGTGTAAACCATTCGTATATGATTAAAAAATACATGTTCAAAATTACCCCAATCTGCCATAAAAATAAATTAAAGCAAATTGGGAGATTATTTGGAGCAATATGCATTTTAAATACTTAAAAATTATGTATATCAGGAAGTACTGATCTGCATTAACAATCATAAATATGCATTGCACACTAAATGTTAGACATTTGTCAGACAAACTCAGATTAAATTATACACCCCGGTATGTACAACATACATGAAGGACTTCATTTGCACCTTATGATGTGAATTGATTTTCTTATTTTAAAAAAATATACGTCATTACTCTTTAATTCATGTTTTATGCATACATTTAACATGTTTAAAATAAGGGAGTAAAAAGTTAAAATACTAGTACTTCATTCTGAGAAATTATCCAGAGATCTGCGATGTAGATACTACATGTAGCTGCAGCCAGGTATTATCCAATATATGTATAAATTACTTCAGACTAGACAATAAGACATCAAAATAATACAGATGTATATTGATAGAATCAAAATAATTTTTAACTGTCCCAAGATTTTTTTTTCTTCATTATTAGTTATTCATAAATATCCCTACCTTTGCTAGGGAAGGGTTTGTGATCACCAGGAGCGGCGCGGATCAGAAACCCTTGGCTTACGAAGATGAAATATTTCAGAGTTCAAACAATATTTATTTACATACCAGAATGAAAATTTGTTTACAGGTTTTTGTATTTGAATTTCCTTGCTTGCTCTCTCTCTCTCTCTCTCTCTCTCTCTCTCTCTCTCTCTCTCTCTCTCTCTCTCTCTGACTTGTTCGGCTAAAAAAGCGACTGTTAAATAAAAATCTATGGAGATTTGTATTGCAAATGATATAAAATAAGATCTGGATGATAGCATTTGAAAATTGTGTGAGGTGTTCCAAGAGACTTCCGAATGGAAAAAAGATAAATCTCCATGAAAAAAATGTTTTTCTTTCCTGTGAAAATCTCTGAGTAAAAAAAAAAGATGATGTTTTAATGAAGGATTTCAATTGTATTTCTTTTAGCTGTGTACGTTTCTATAACATTGTCAATATGTGATGGAAACAGTAATATGGGGCAGACTATAGTCTATAGCATATCAGGGCCGGGCTTGAACAAATTTAACAAGCAATAAGATTAGAGTCCAAACAAAACAATTTATGAAATGACATGCCAGAGATGATGAAACGGCATCTACTGATCTAGCCCCATTTATATTGGCTTCGCCCTCCAAACGGTTACACCGTAAAACATATTGTGTTTCTCAGTCACTATCGCTGATATATCTGAGGGTTGTAGCTGGACTTGTCGGTCGCCTCGTCTAGCACATGTCCTACGTCTTCTCTCGCTGGCTGCAGACATTAGAATCCTGCTCGTGCAGATTCCCGCGTGGTGACGTCACGGGCTATTAGATAGCCCGTACGGGGAACGAGACCACAAACACTACATAATGTATGAATACATTCAAAAATGAAATTAAACAAATTGGATAAGTTTTTAAAAGTTGCTTATAATTCTTCGATTGACGCTGAAATGTTTGTTTGTTGATCATAAGATTTGTCTTACTAAACATTAAATACTTGTGTACTAGAAAAATCGAAAGGATGATGTGCTTTAACTACTTTTTAGGGTCCCTTCTCATTTGATGTATTATATGAAATCTGCAACAATTTTGGTAGTTTTCAAACGTTATATTATATGAGGATATCTGCATTATCATTATTTTCACGAAAAAAATCATCTTGGTTTGTAGCCATTTGTTGTTTTTGAGGAAAGATGAAAATAATTGATGGGCCTTAGTACAAAAGTGATACCTGTATGCCTGACAGTACATTTAATTACATGTACGAGGGTTGTTAGAAAAGTTCGCGGACAAGTTCGATTGTGAGCGGACTATTCACATGACACCAGCGAAACTTTCTAGATTTAATCTTGACGTATTTTATAAGAAATGTGTAAAGATTTGCCTGTTTTCAATGCACCATAAAAAATAAACAGATTAATTTTTTGGATAAGACATGCTACACGGAGCATGTGATTTTTTTTTTTTTTTTATTTTTTTGTACGCAGTTTTCCTTATAAAGAAAATGTACCGTTTAGATGCATAAAAATAAACGATATTTCATATGACATCACAATAACTTGTGAAGGGCATTTTGTGAAAGTTTGAATTAAATTGAAGAATTTCTGATCGTTTTATCGCCGAATTTTGAAAAACGACCTTTGAAAAATGAGTTAAAAACTTTGACGTCATTGGACATCTTGGAGCACCGGGCCTTTATTTAATTTTGTGTGCACACAGGAAAATATACGATGGAGACTAAAAGGTTCTTAAATGCAGCTATTTTTATACGACAAAGGTTTACAATTAGAATTACAGAGGTTTATAAATGGAAGAACCAATTTTTTAGCCCTTGCAGCACCCCCCCCCCCCCCCCCCCCCGGATCTAGGACCTATTGATTTCGCTTTTTTTCTTATCTAAAGTCGAAAATGCGTGGACAGAGATTTTTGGACCTAAATGATCTCCGATATGCCACAAAAGACTTTATACAAAAACTTGACAAATAATGGTATGAACGTGCATTTTATATATGTAAATCAGTTAAATGACATGTGGAACTGAAAAGTGTTTCCTTTTAAAGAGTAACATGTTTGACTTTCGGTTGTTTGACGTCACCTGACGTCGTGGAAATTTTAAATGGTGCTCCGTAAATCTAAATCATTGCAAAGTAAAAATTGCTGTATCTTTTGAAAAAAACAAAAAAAAATTCATATCATATTTTGCATACTTATTTTCATTTGGTAGTAAAATAAAACATACGTCATTTTACAAAATACACAGTAATTTTGCCGTAAATCACTTTATCCGCGAACTTTTGTATATATCACGTGACAACATTTTCCAGTCGAATGTTTTCATTGATCAAATGAGTAAGGTTATAAAACGTCACACAAGTTTACACCAGGTAAACAATTATTTAAGGGAAGACCAATTAGGTTTTTGATTGTAGCTTTAGCTTTAACATGTATTCCTACTCGAATTGAAGCAGAGGTTGACCGATATGTTTATACAAGAAGAAATCCTTACCTTTGGATATCAGAGATTTAAGTTCGTTATCCTTATTTAAAAACAAAATTTCCAAATCTCTAGCAGTAGTTCCTCCTTATTTCAGTTATGGGTAAAGACGTACTAATATTTTACACACAAGACTCCGTCAAAATTGTGCGCTAAACATAAAACTATATATAGATGCAATATTATATCAAGCCCTCTTTGTTCATGTGGGAAGACGCACATCACTTCTTTTTCTCTTGTCCTAAGTATGCTACTGTTAGGGAAGAATTTGGCGATCCTCTGTCCGTCAATCTTTGTTAACTTTCACAAATGAGACAAGAGCTGTGAAAATGATATGTATCTCATCGGCATGGTATATTCATAGAGCTTAGCATCTTAAATAAACACAAAAAAAATATTCACTTAGGTGTGGAAAAATGAAAATAACACTAATTTAAGTTCAATTTTTTTCATAATTACCAATACACTAAACAAAAAATATTGCAAATAAATGTAGCCACCTTTTACATTATTTTCATCATGTAAACTAGATAATCTCGATAACTCGAACTTCTGGGGACCATGATTAAACTTCGAGAGATCAAGAGCTCGAGAGCTCGAAAGTTGAAAAAAATCCGGACATTTTTGTTCCGGTCATTTTGGTTCTAAAATTAAAGTACTCGGAAGTTTGTATTTATAACATGGAAGGATAGTTTAACATGATTCCATTCGTATTTTCTGCTACATTACTTCAATTTAAACAATGCTGAACTTAGTATTGTTATTATTTAGTGGTTTTTTTCACGTTAAAATCTTCTAAGTATATTATGTTTCTTAATCACAGAAAGTAGTTAGTTATAATAGTAGTTAGTTATAGTAGTAGTTATATAGTGAAAAAAAATCGGGACCGTGATTTAACTTCGAGAGATCAAGAACTTCGAGATATTGAGGTTCGAGCCATCGAGTGTCACCTGTATGTATTGAATGACATCTGAGACAAAATATTAATGAAATAAAATGTTGGCATCATTTAATTGTGTAGGTTCAACATGTTCAAATTATGATTACACACCCATAATGGGTGCCGATTTTTAAACTGATATACGTCTTAACACATGTATGAATTTTTTTTATCTTTAAAAAGCTAATAAAAACTGTTCACATAAGTGCAAAAACTGCAGGAGATAATATAACGGTATTATATATAATTTATATATCGCAATGCATTTTCACCCACACCCATTTATAAAATATTGAGTCTTACAACAGAAAATAATGGTACTTATTTTGCTAAAAAATAATTGTTTCTTTTCTTAATTATTCAAAGTGTTTTAAGTCAAAGTAGTTCGCCATCGTTGCTCATTTGAGGCCCATGGGCCTCTTGTCCTTATGTGTGGGAGTAGAGAAGAAGGTTTTTGAAAATTTGGCATTTATTCTTTGCATATTGTGGCGCCCCGGGTGGGTAGAGCCATTCATTTCACAATTTTGATTTCTTTTACCATAGAGATGCCAAACACCATGAAGAGGCCAATGGGCCTCAACGCTCACCTGAGCAACAATAGCCATAATAAAATCAGCTTCATGGGGTCATAATACAAAATATCTCGACAATGTGGTATAATACATGTAGATCCTGTTTCTGTTTTCCCCTAGATTTTCTTATATTTATAATCAAGTCCCTTTTCTAACAGGGTGATTTTATAGTCATATCACATTCAGCATTGCAGTTCTCAAAAAGACCCTTAACAATTGTATATATTCAGGATATAAACCTACATCAAACTCTGAACCCCATTGTTAGGCCCAATAATCGTCCAGGGGCCAAAGTTTAAACAATTTTGAAGAATCAGCAATGAATATAAGTAAATTTTAAAGCATATACAATAACAATTCAGTTTTGGTTAATAATTAAAATGTTTTCCTTTGTACAACTGAATCCCCAATGTGGCCCCACAATACTCCTAAAGATTGTGATTTGAACAAAGAATCTACACTATCTGAAATTGCTTTCACTAAAGTTACAGCATTTCTAGGCAATTTTTTTTTTAGAAATAGATTTAAAGATATTTTTCAATATATTCCTATGTAATAAGTTGTCTCCCCCCCCCCCTTGTGACCCCATCCTACCCCCTGGGAATCATGATTTGAATAAACTTGAAATCTCACTACCTGACGATGCTTCTAAACAAGTTTTAGCTTTCCTGCTCAAATGGTTCTTGAGAAGAAGATTTTAAAGATTTACTCTATATATTTCTATGTAAAAAGTCGACCCCCATTGTGGCGGTTTATTCCCATTTCACCTTAACTGTAAAATTTGGTATTCCCATTTCGCCTTAGTAAGCTTTAAGGTGAATGAAGGCGAGACGAGAACTGATATTAACATCTAATTAGGTATAAAAATTGTTTGTATAAAAATACAGTTTTTCCATTTATCTAAAATTGTTTGTTTTCTTATTGCCATGAGTAAGTTTGTGAAAATATAGTGGAGAAAAGGCTGATATAAAGATGCAAACAAATATTTTTAAATACTAGTATTTGTATGTGTCATGATGTGCTAAAATTGATACTTAATGATATAAACCTTTTGATAATATAAGCAAGCAGATCAACAATGGACAATTTGAATTATCCTTACCAAACTACAAAAAGCTCTAATATTTATACTTTATCTCATTTAGATCGCTGTATTAATGAATTAAATAAATTCAATTTATGTAGCTATAATTATTTCAATGCAAAATGACTAAAGAATTTCTAACATTTAATCAAAGTATTCATGAATTAATTCAATGTTACATGCGAATTCTTATATAGAATGACTGAAAATTTTAAAATCATTAATGAATCCAATATTCTATCATCTACATTTTACACTATTCGTGTTCATATATTAAAGATTATTTTCTCTTCATTTTTCCAATTCTGTGTAATTAACTAATCATTATAAAAAAATTCTCACCAATTTAGAAGTTCTGTTTTAACAGTGCCTTTATTAAGAAATTCCTATTTCGCCTTACTACTTTTTTTTACCCTTTTCACCTGTTTAGGCGAAATGGGAACACACCATGTTGGCCCCACCCTACCCCTGAGGGTCATGATTTTCACAACCTTGAGTTTTCACTATCTGAGGATGCTTCCATACAAGTTTCAACTTTCCTGTCATAATGGTTTCTCAGAAGATTTTTAAAGCAATATGAGCTGTATTTTTTAGAATTTTTTTGGGTGCAAAAACCTGCAATAGTATGATACATTGTAAGTCTGTCTGTAACTTAAACTTTTATGATAAATAAGATTTGAAAAAATCATTAATTTCTGTCAGGAGAAAGATTTCACTTATAAGGAATATATAGCAGATCAATTTTTGTACAGGACGACAATAATTCAATTTTGCTCCAATTAAGGCTTCTTAATGTGTTTTCCCACAAAAAACCGGAGCTAACAAAAATTTTAAAACCATGATATTTTTGTCATTTTAGTAGAAAATAACAGTTTCTTCCAAAACATTTTCACATTAAAAATTGCAGCTCATATTGCTTTAAAGATTACTCTATATATTCCTATGTAAAAATTCGCCCCCCCCCTCATTGTGGTCCCACCCTACCCCCAAAGGTCATGATTTTCACAACTTTGAATCTATACTACCGAGGATGCTTCCACACAAGTTTTAGCTTTCCTGGTTGATTGCTTTCTGGGAAGAAGGTTTTTAAAGATTTACTCTATATATTCCTATGTAAAAAGTCGACCCCCCCCCCCAATGTAGCCCAACCTTACCCCTGAGGGTCATGATTTTCACAACTCTAAATCTACACTACCTGAGGATGCTTCCACAAAAGGTTCAGCTTTCCTGGCCTAATGGTTCGTGAGTAGAAGATTTTTAAAAATTTCTCGAAAATTTTAAATAATTCCTGATTATCTCTCTTTGCAAAAGGGCGTGGTCCTTAATTTTAACAACTTTGAATCCCCTTAGCCTAAGGATGCTTTCTGCCAAGTTTGGTTGAAATTGGCCCAATGGTTCTTGAGAAGATGTTGAAAATGTGAAAAGTTTACAGACATACGGACAGGCAGACGGACAGACAGACGGGACGACAGACAAAATGTGATCTGAATAGCTCACTTGAGCTTTCATTCAAGTGAGCAATGTAGCCCATGGTCCTTTGTTATTAAAAGACATAGGAACTTGATAATTGTTTTGAATTCGATTGAAAGCAGCTTTTCTTGTTCCGCTCAAATATACGTCTCACTGCATAAACATATGGCCTGTCATTTGACAGCTAGGGGGTATGATCAGAACCAGTTGTCTTACTGCGTATTTATAAATATACATATTAACATTAATAGAAAAACTCAAATAAACATGAATGTATTCGTGTGACTTGATAAATATTTATTTTAAATTATAAATTGCATCATAATCATAAAATTGACTAGGAGTAACTTCAGCAGCATTCGGCTTAGATCTGAAACTTAGGGAGGACACACTGTCTCATGTTGTCACCTCACCATGTAGGCAGCATTACCACCCTGAGAGCAGTCGCCATGTTTTGTCAATTTTACTGAAACGTTTTGATTCTCTCATTAATAATCAACAATTTACTTGGTACATGTATGTAAAAATTAACATCGCCACTGTTGTTAATAAATCACGTGACAAGGGAGGACACACTGTCTCATGTTAAATAATCATGGAGACAAGCGAGGCCTTCCGCATCAACAAGTGACTAGGAACTGCTTGGGTTATGACCAAGGCATTAAATTGGTGCACAAGATCCACACGGACTGTGTCCTGGGTCTATTATTTCGCGGGTTGCTGTGCAATGACAGACCCTTTCCGCCAGCTGAAAAAGCTAGTATTTTCATTACAGGCCCCAACAGTGTTCTTGTGAAGAACCTAAAAAAGAGATTGAAACCGTAAATGGATATTAATGCCAGTGTTACCGTATAATAATGGGTTTCACGGACGAAGAATTACCGGTGGTGTTAGATACACCTGAAAATGTCTCCTTTACGGGATAAAAATACCTGCAGGATACCAAGATCAGAAAGGAGTTGGCTCTTTACATCGGTACTATATTCAGCGCGGGACATCTTACTTAAATTATTTAACAGTTTCCAGAAAATATTATTGTTTGCAACCATATTCTCCATAGATAAATGACCAACGCCAAGTCGGTATCACGTGATCATATGTGTAGCGCAGCTTACGCTACCACCAATGTTTCATGGTCCCTGGGGCCACACTGCAATCATTTATCTCCATCAGTCCAAATTAGGATAAACACGGGTTACAAACCTGTCAACAATGTCCATCGTGTATAAACATATTCAATTTTTAACACAAACCAACACTGAATTTTATTTGAAAAATAGTAGCGGATATAATTTTTCCTTTCATATATAATAAAGTATTCTGATTTGTTTTGCTGTAGAATCATATATGAAGATCAAAGTAAGAATAGAGTTTGAATAAATAAAAAGAAATTTATATATAGTTTATAGAGTATAGAAGAACCTTATACATTAATGGACTACACTATTAATAATTTCACAAAGCTCAAAATTTTGCAAATATTCATTCTTGCATACAAAATCAAAACCTAATGTGAAGTTAAAATGTGAAAAAAGAAATATACACAAACATACGAGTAGCAAGTGGTAAAATAATTAAAGTCTGAATCAGAGAAAAATAAAAATGAAGCTAGTGTTTGCTGCACGTACTTACGAAACTGTTTTATAGTCCACGCAATAGGCAATCAAAAATAACAACAACAACAAGGCAGGTGTTCCGATTTCTCACAAGCGCAAAATACCGAAATAAAATCTGCCAATGCCAACTCGCGCGCTTGCTAAAGCACTCACAAACACGGCACGGCCTGCTCGTCCATAACACCGACTGGCCACGGTCAGCAGCCTTGTACAATTTATAGTGGAGCCGCACCCTGGGGCATGAAGGACCCTATCTATATATCTAACTGTTAATGTACCCTGTCTAGCGAGCAGTCGTGCGTGTCACCACCTTCTAACAACAATAGATCTTGTTTCAATTTGTAATTTATTATATTAGCGAAGGTCACTGCGACAACCTACATATGTATGACAACTAGCTATTTTAAAAGATTTATAGATAATGTGGTCTGTCTGTATCATGTTACATACAAAATGCAAATACGTATGAATTGGCGCAGCGTGTAATATATAGCATTTGTGAACTGCTTAAAAAGCAGAGACCACTCTTATAAACAGATTGTTGAGTATCGCTAATACTTAATAATGTGCTAAATCAGAGGAATATGTCTAGCATAAGTCTTGGATTTCCATAAATATCAATCTCAAATACCGACAATTTCAGCAACAATGGGCCATTACACGTCAATCGATACAATTTTAGAATATGAACCCAGTAGCAAGTTCGACGTGAATGGCTAAAGGTCCTGTTATACTTACTAAATTTCTACTATTGCATTTCAGAGTAACTTGGTACTGAGGGAAACTGCAGAGTACACTTTCACGGTAGACCGGACAGTAGAGAAGCTACATATAAATCTTAATCGGATCCTGTTGGTCCTGTAAATAATTAAAGTGACGTCTCGTGTCAAAATAGTCATATCACCGAACCTGGATTGGACTGGTGAACCGATGTCGAAGTTTTGCATTGTTTTTGGTGTGCGAAATAGGGCAAATTTGTACAATAACGTTCAATAACGCTGCGAACCAGCAAACTTTTACAGATTTCGGTTTTAATGATTGATTATTTTACAACCCCTCCCCCAACATATTTGGTTTAATTACATGTACTGTCTGAAATATTTTCATTGCAATGCTAGTCTTTAAAACTTCGTAAGAAATACCAACGTAAAATTTATTTTGAACAGTATCCGTAGTCACATTTACATTGAATTGTTACTCAGACTCTTTATTCAGGACAGCAAATATCCTTGACAAAAAGTATGAATATTGGTCAAACTAATATCAACATACTAATCTTAGCAAACCAGTGACCTTTCTGTTGCAATGCGAGTTACATGTACATGAGTGAAAAATGTATAAATTTTGTATATTTGTATTGTTTGATACTGTTTTTTTTTTTAAAAACGCAGTTCAATTTACGCATTGTTAAGTATTAATACTTGGTAAATAAGAAAATTTCCGCTATTAAAACTTGTCATGTACCTAGTTGATATTTCATGGTTGGTTTCAAATGCCTGAAGGAGTGAACAAGGTGCGCGCACTCGCCCGTCTCTTGTCAACTGTTGGCATGATAGATGTCCATTGTTCGACCATCGGTCAGCTTCCGCCGGACACATTCCATTATGAACCTATAAAACAATAAAAATGTGTCAAAGTCGTGTCATTAAGGAGCCTTAATGAATAAAGTGTTTCAACATGGCGGCACTTGCTGTATATATAGGGACGAAAGTTTTTCGCTTTCTGTCCATCATGATGAAAATAATTGGCGCATTCCATAAATAAATCATCAGTATGTTTGTTTGGGTTTGTGTTTCGACCATATTTGTTTAAAAGAAAGTGGTCAGTTAATAGATTTGGATTCTGTCTTTAATCATTAATCATGAATGTATATTGTCAGAGACTGCAGACACGTCCAAGGATCCAACTGTAAAATTGCGGGTCGATGAAAATAGCTTCAATCTTTCGCGCTATAAGCACATATTAAATATAAGGGGAATAAAACAGCCATTCGTAAACACACGGTTGATACCCCTTTCCCACCCCCACCCCCGCCCCAAAAAATTGAAACAGCCAATACTTCGTACCTTCCACATTTTTCTTTTTACTACTTTCAGGCTTGTTGCGCGCAAGTAAGTGTGACAACTGACTGGGATATGTGACGCTATTACCTAATCCATTAGTATCAAAGACTTCTCATTTCTTAATAGAGATGTATCCAAAAAAAATTTTCAAGCCTTATCTCTATGTTAAACTTTGAGCCATACTGCTTATTTACTTGTTTGCCTTTTGGCTTTTTAAGATTAAAAAAAAATAATAATAAGCATTCAGTTTGTCTTAAAATGAGAAATACCATCATGCATATAATCAAACATTCCATTAACTACAAAACCCTTTTAATGAGATCATCAGTTATATATGGTTTTTTAATTGACAAATTATTTATAGTTAAAATTCTATCTTATTACTTATTTTTGAGTAGTCTTAGAAATGTTTTACAGCCGATGACAAGACAGAACCTATATCCTTCAGACGCAGTGCCAGTGTCAACATGCACATAGGGCCTGTATATCAAGTCTCTGTTTCAAACCCATCTTTCAAAGTAAAGGGCTTCTAATCCGCTCCTCTCCTCAGTCCTCACAACTTTGTAAGGAGAGGAGCGGATCAGAAAACCTTGACTTAGGAAGATGGTTCAAACCTTCTGAAGTAGAGGAGGGGTGGTTTTAGCTGTATCCAGATAAAAATGTATTAGTAACATATACATAATAGCATAGGTATTCAAATTACAAAGCTTAAAATAGAATTTTGAACTTACTTTAAAAATACTAGAACGTTCAATTTGGACAAATTCTTTCAAGAGGAGAAATAGAGAGAAAATAAAATGTTTTACCCCTATTTCTCATGTCCTTTATGGTCGTCTGAGTGCCTGAAAAAATATTCAGCAAAGTAAGATCACTTTTGTCATATACATTTTTTTGTTTACCGAGTTTGACATTCTATAAGATGATTATTCTCATTAAGCCAATTGCATAATAGACAACACATAATGGAAAATTTACTAAAGAGATAATTATCTAAATGTCTTTCGGCGTATTAAAAGAAAATTATTGTGTAGACTCGCATACACGCACACAACTCTGCGCGTGTGTGTGCATATGTGTGTGTGTTTGTATATTGTGTATGTATCGCGCAGCCGGTTGGTTACATCACAGTCGGGTGGGCCCCAGGTCATTCCCGAATTATCATCTATAGGACATTAGGTGATTTTTTATAAATGTACCTGCGCTGAAAAGCAAGTCAAGAGAATGCATAATTCTTTCATCTGGGATTAAAACGAGGACTTCTTCCTCTGAACATTATCTTTCTATATAATTACCAGGTTACGGCCATGGGTGTCAAATTTAGTGTCTTACCTGAGGATACAACTTTCGTAACGGTCCAAATTTGAATAAAATCAATGATAACGCCTTAATTGAAGGATCATCAGCCTCGTAAGATTCCATGTTTTTATACGTAATAACTAGTTACAGCCACATTAACTTAAATCTTGTCAGCTGGCTCAGGGGCATTCCAAGTCAGACGATATGAATGGAACTGTCATTTCTCTCTCCGTTTTCCCCTCTCTCTCTCTCACTCCTTGTATACCTTTGCGAGGTTTGAGTTATTTAAGGTATGTAAATTCATTTTCAACGGACCAGTGCGTAGCTCGATGGGACAAGAGATAGTATCACATCGAATTGAAAGGGGAGATTGGCATTCATTTTCAACCACTTCGACAAAGACTGGCCTTTGTGAACAATATAGAGGCACATGACATATTTTTAACTAGACTGAACATGTAGTAAAATGAAGCATATCAGTAAAATATAAATACGATATACAATGGATGTTTTATAATATCTGAAATTTTAACGTCTTCTTTTCATTCCGTGCAAGGCAAACTATTTTGTTTCGTAGAGTTCTGTATATAGCATTAGCAACGAAAATAACAGTAAAACAATTGAAAATATCACAAGGGAATACATTTTTATAATAGTTATAATATATAATTATATAGTACGGTACATCGTGTTGTCCAATTAAATTGATATGAAGGTATTTGTGACAATTATGTACACGCTAAATGTACATGTGTGGTTTCAAATTTCACTAACTTTTGACGATGTTGTTATGAGTTTCTCCATCGTATTCAACCACGTGTGCAAATGAATCGATTTTCTTTTGTTGTTGTTGTTGTTGTTGTAATTCAGCAAAGCGAGGCGAAACATTAAAGGGACATGGTCACGATTTTGGTAAAATTCTATTTTTCTATTTTTATTATTTACAATGCTTTAAAAATGCATTTCTACTGATCGAATGAAATTTGAGAGTCATTTATTAAGTTATAAGCAAGATACAGAGCTCACAGTTCTTTGTTTTGTAAATAAGGCTGTGCCCTGGTTTTGCTTACAAAGGTTCAATATGCAAGTAAAAAATCTTTTTCAAATTGGTTTGTCTATCTTCTTATTCATTTTAAGCATAAATGAAAAGTTCCTAACGTTTAACACATTCATTTAAGGTCTTAAATAGCGCTTTTCACTTCAACATTCAAATGTAAACAAATGCTTTGTAAAGAATTGTAAGCTCTGTAACTCGTTAATAACTCAACGAATGTAACTCAAATTTTGTTTGCATATTAAAAATAATACTTAAGCATTGTAAACATTAAAATCAGCAAAATGATTTTTGACCAAAATCGTGACCATGCCCCTTTAACTCGGTTTCTAGCAAGCAATAGAATATAATCATACGTAAAACCCGCACAGTAATGAAAAAAGAAAAACACAGTCTAATTAATTACTTACATACGACCATAATGGTCTATATGAATTATTTACAAATGCTTTTGGTGGAATTTATTCACAGCTATAACTTAATCATATATATATATATATATATATATATATATATATATATATATATATATATATATATATATATATATATATATATATATATATATATATATATAACACGTGTGTATTAAGAGCGATGCGGGTTTCTTTTCTTTTTTTTACACATCTGTTTGTATAAAAAAAAAATACTTGGCAATGCACAGAGATATACACATCGCCGCAATGCAGCATTACATAAAACCCCCAAGAAACATACAAGCATCCAAGAAACTGAGAATGTGAATTCCTGCCGAATGACATTTATCAGGCAAAATGTGTAAATCGCAAGCAGACACGCATGTGTGATCTTTAGAGTAAAGCAGTGTTATTATCTGAAATAATGCAATGCATTCCCTGATAATTTTGCTGATGTATGTAAATTGACGTGAAAAATGTAACTATAATCAAAATATATAATGTTCTTTTTTAATTTTTAAAATTTTTTAAATTCTGTGAGGCAAAATCTTATCAATTCATAACACTTTTCTCTAACTGAGAGCTAATAAAAAAAAAACAATTTTATACACCACAGAGACCAGATACCCTAGTGTCAGATTTAGCGTGGCGAGTTAAATGAAACATACCTGTCACTGAAAAAATCTTGGAGATCATGTTTCAACTGTTGGCGCCCCCTCCTCTCCAAGCTACATTCCGTCTCTCATCAACACACACACACCTGTGGCCTTTTTTCCTCTGACCGTAGCATGTGAAAAGAGTCCCGATGATTAATTAAAACTGGACCCTCGCACGAAATAAAGTTTTGTTTATACTAACCCAGATGCCAAAGAGTATGATGTGTTCTACCTCCAGGCATCGAGGGATTTAGGGAAGTTTTACTATCCATTTTGTTGGCAATAATACAGGTTGTACTAAAAGTCGACACACATTCTTAAGCATATAAATTAGTGCATACACATACCCTAACGTCAAAGCTTCAACAAAATATATCAATATCTCAGGAGTAAAATTAAAGACTAACGAGTTCATTTTTACACTCACGTTGAAAAGAGAAAAAAGCATTTTATTCGCTTCTGGGAAATGGCCAGAGTACACCACTCCTCCAGTTTTGACTAAACTTTTGTACCGTTCTTCTTAGTAGGTAGATAAGGAAGATGAACAGGCCATAAATGGACGACACTTTATATGTAAATAAATTTAGTCTTTCGTCGTTTATGACAATATTGGAAGTCGCCCTTAGATAAAGAAACTCTTTAGACGATTGTATGCAAAGTCATAAATTTCTGCCAAAATTAACAAAACAGAACGTTAACTCTACAACGGGACGTGTGATGAAATTCATCTTTTCCCCATCCATGGTCAGCGTGTCCTTACATGTACATCGAGATTCAACACATATAAGTTCTATAATTAAATGATATTATTGCACAAATTGCTCGCCAAGAGAACATGTAGACAACCCCAAACTCCTTACTTAAATCAAACTGGTTTGTTCTCCAAACGATACGCACATAGATTCAAATCTTTAATTGTTTTTAAAACAATATTACGGCAGTTTGTTACATCTAAATTAAATAACAAGGAAAAAATTTGAAGATGTATCCGATCAGTCCATTCAGATAGGTGTAAAGAAACCGAAAACTTTCGCATGCACGTAATCTCTTAATCTCTATAAAACACCATAAAAATGCTAGAGAGGGCTTCATAAACAAACGTAGACAACGTGCTGAAGAAGCTAACAAACTCCTTGAAAAGTAGAGAGTCTTAAAGTTCTCAACATTATCGGGTAAGATCTTGTGTTTTATATATTTACCTCGAGATCGGAATGGCCAAGGAGGTCACCTGTAGTAGGAGGCCATGACACTGCACATCAAATTCATATACAGCTTCACGGGTTTCTCTCTTTGATGTTATCGTATTCAGTAAGTGGTTAAAACGGGCTTAGTGAATGAACAGATTAAAAGTTACAAAAAAAACCCTTATTTTAATTTAACGAACCAACACCGATGCAAAAAGGGGAACCACACCCAACGATTTAAATATTTTGGTCGTTAACATGTTGAATAATGGGTTCACATACCCCCCCCCCCCCCCCATTTAAATCCGAGAATGCGAGACGTATCTACGTACGATACAATGATTAATAAAATCTCCGATCGTTTTAATTCATTCATGAATTCAAATACCAGAATGTTAAATTATCAAGTAGTCCATTTTCACTTTGAGTTGAAACGTTCAAAAGTTTTGGTAAACATGAAGGGTGATCGAAGTTTTAAGATAATAATGACCAAAAAATCGATATCTATAGTTTGCAATTACAAAACAAACGTTGGTTTATAGATATGATTCAATGTTTATTTATGATTCATTGATGCAGAAAGTGTGTAACAAGTATACTTGTCTAGAACTGTTTCGTAGTATTTCAACAGCAAACCGAACTGAATTGAGAAATCGATCGTAAAACTTTTTAAAGTAGGATTACTGGCCATATCTTCCCCCCTCCCCACAAAAAATTAAAATGAAAACCAAACCACAAAACAAAAATGAACTTCATTTACACATACAAAAAATAATAACAACAATCGATAATTATTATGATGTAGTCGCTTAGAATTTTATGCTTACCTTCAACAACCTGGGTGGGGAAAAGGTCTTTACGGTGTAACTGTCTCCTTAGTAGTCTGTGCCCAAATGATCAAGATGCCATTTGCCTCTTGGTCTATATCGGCTCTTCTGTTACACATTCCATCTGAAAGAAAAACACAGACGCTCATATCATATGAATGAACACGTACGACTGTGCAACAATTTACCAGATTTAATACATTCTCTCTATCTATTATTGCCCAATTTGAAACTAGACGGTAATTTTATGATAAATATAATAGCATTTTCAATCGGCGCTCGTTGAAGTCTCTAATTAAGAAACGAAAACTACGTTGAAGTTTTCAGGTGCGATGAGTGAGGCCTGAGGGTACTCAAAAGACCTATATGGCTCGAATTCGTAATTTAAGCATACAGACCCAAACATTCCGGACGGTTTCTCTTATGCATAATATAAATGCCATTTACTGCTTGGCTGAGGCTGTTGTATGTCACAAATAGCGTGTAATTTACCTTGTAATTTACTCCAATTTGGGTCATATCTCCCCATTCCAGTCTTCCTAAACACCAAGTCATTCCGTTTGTAAACGTGTCTTTCATTTGCCAAGGAAAGGAAAATCAAACACATGGTTTGGTGATGATCAGTTCTATATCTGATGGAAAGAATTCCAACAGTTTTGTCAATGGGTTTCCCGTGTCACGATATGGTTCAAACTAATGGCAAGCTTCAGTTTATGGAAAAACGAACTCTACTTCATTTTGAACTGACAAATTAGATAATGTCTACAAGTCTTCAACCTTTATAATATTGTTTGTATTGTGACTCAAATGTAAGGATAGAAAATATTATACATGTAGTTGGAATTTTGATACGCATATTTTACACTGCGTACGTTAAGGATCCTCTATACCCGACTTCTACTTTTTATGACAGTACGTCAAAACATGGCGTTTTTTTTTCTCTGTGGCGCAGTTCGAATGCTGCTGGAATTTTTATTTTCATGCAGAACGGTAAACATTTTCCCCAAAATTGAAATTTTGGGGGGTCATTTTCAAGTCGAACTTAAGCTAAAAATCAATATCTTTAAGTAATCTAGGAGAATGGGTTTGTATGCAGAACTTTTAGCAGGTGCGTGGAGGAATCGTTTTGATTTAGTATGCATCTCTCTCTCTCTCTCTCTCTCTCTCTCTCTCTCTCTCTCTCTCTCAGATATCATAGCCTTGTGATTTTATTGCCTACCTATTTTCAGTAATGCCAGCGCCTCATTTAACAGAGGCAGAAATATTCTTATAACCGTCTCCGCCACACTTTGTGGAATTTGGACAATCCATTAAATCACCCTAAAGTAATTTTGATTTCACGAAGACTGTCAATTACTGAACAGATTATTGACCATCGAAGGTCAGTAGGGCATGTTTTGTATAAAAAGAAGTTTACACGTAAACGAACATTCGGAATTAGCTCACAGTGGTCTAGTTATGAAGGAAATAAAAACAGATGGCACTTTATGTTATGGTCTGTAGTATCTGGGCTTGGTACGGCCGTCTTGTGGTTGGTTAAGTATTAAATAAAGGAAAGTCTTAATTACATTGCTGTAAAAGGAAAGAATAATATTTCAACAATGCCTAGCAAACTCATACCTTAAAAAATGAAATGAAGATGAAGCAGTCTTACAAAAAAGAAAAATGAATTCCAGGCTAAATGATGTGTTATATTGTGGGTGATATACACATAATATTGTCAAGTATTCGTAAACGATCCAATAAAGATATGAGATATAAAAAAAACCAACATTACAGACAGAAACATTGCAGGAATGTGGAAAGTATCTTGACTTGGCATCTTTTGAGAGAGAGAGAGAGAGAGAGAGAGAGAGAGAGAGAGAGAGAGAGAAATGACTGCTAGTTTCAACTGAGCAACCAAAAGCAGCTTTTGTAAGCAACTTTTTAAAAATACAAATAACATTGTTATATAAATTAATATATATTACACTCATTCACAAAAAAAATTATAATTGAGCATGCGTTTGTTTTTATATATAACATATCATAATTAACATATGCAATCAGGAATCAATATTATTTTCCAAAGATGACCAACATATTTTAAATTGAGAAAGCTAAAGTTTTTTTTAAACTGATACATATTTTTCTGTTTTGTATTTAAAACTTATATGATGCAGTA
This sequence comes from Magallana angulata, assembly GCF_025612915.1. Lineage (NCBI taxonomy): Eukaryota > Metazoa > Mollusca > Bivalvia > Ostreida > Ostreidae > Magallana > Magallana angulata. The sequence goes on from NC_069116.1 coordinate 36,221,711, forward strand.
ACTCAACAACATTTGGAATCTGTTTTATATACAAAGCAATATTCATGTCCAGTGTGTATTTTCCCTTATGTTTGCACTGAAAATCTGCGAAGTTCATTTTTTCAACACATCAAACCTGATCACGGCGCATGGGCACAAGTATACGTCATCACGCGTTTTAAATAAATTTATTATTGTACTGAAATTATATGAAACGTTCTAACTTACATAACCAATTTGATATGTACTAATGAAAAATAAGCGTTAATGGATCTCGTCGGTCCTATAACCAGGCCATGCATATAAATTATCATGTATAATGATATTATATATAAGATAAATATATATACATGTAGTATATATAATATAAATAATATAAATAATATTATTCAATATGTCTGCACATGGTGTGATACAAGACCGACGACATCCAAAACTAAGTATTCAATGCTTTACTAAGTTCACAACTTTGCTACAATTGTTTATAAGATTTTTACCAAATAGTACATTATTGACATTAAAATCAACCCTTTTTGTTGTCTTTCTATACATAATCATGCTTAAATTGTTCCAAATTGGTAAAAATTTATCACAACCTAAAAAAATGTTGTATTAACTCATTCTCTTGTTGACTTTTTTAAAGTAATAATTTGAGTAGAATTCAGTAATGTGACCTCTGACTGGATATAGTCTGCACATCTATTGAAACAGGATATAATTCCAAGCCTTCGTGAAAGAGGAAGGTCTTTTTTTTAAATATACAATTGATATAAACCTAAGGTATCTCCGCAAGATTTTTTTTTAATCAACCACACTTACAGGTGATTTGTTTTATATTTTTAAACGTCTCTGAAATACTTTACTCAAGAGAATTTGAAGTATTTTTTATCAAGTCTATGAAAATATGAGATTGGTGTCAACATAGTCAAAACGTTTTCAAAATATAAATTGTCATAAAATTGACTGTAACTTGTTGGATAATTTGTGACTTATCATTCATGATATGGTTTTCAACAATCTCTACCTTCTTTTTTTAATTAGGTTTTAATATTTAAACAAACTTTGGCATTCAATATTGCAAATTTATTTGGCAGTGTTTTTTCTACTCATTTGGCACGCGATCTCATCATATGTCCTGTAGTTTTTCTTATCTTAAATTTTCAAATTCTAATTTCTTGGCCAACTGACCAACAGTTGTCATTATCTATTGATATGACCAAGTGCGCAACTTCTTTTAAGGAGGTCGATTTTGTTTTGTTTTTGCTTTTTGTGTAAAAATTACAATAGTAAAACTCTTTATTCTTTTAACCACGTGTAATTTATACCAACTCTAGTATATTTGCGAAGTTTCAAGAAAATCTATCATCTGGTTATTTTTAGGGGCCATCTCAAAATACAGGTATATTTCATTTAGAAATACATGTATATAGGAAATTGTCATTTTCCGCACTTCGGAGCAGATTAAAAAATACTACAATAGCGATTTTCCTCAAATTGTAATATGTAATTAGTAATATAATTTTCTACATTATATGTTAAAAATACTTAATTCTACAGTCTGGTTTTTAGTGGGAGTCATCTCAAAATATAACAAGAGAAAAGCTGTCAATGTGACAGCAAACCGGGTTTTCTTTTTTGTGAACAATACCTACAATCCATTTGTCAACCCTGAATTGATGAACACTACATGTACCTATCACGAGAGATAAGGGTACCCTATATGCAATTTTTTGCAACCCCCCCCCCCCCCCCCAAACCGATTAAGTTCAACAGCTGATATGTTTTTTCCATAAATTATCAAAAATCAAAACCCTGGCAATATGCACACCTCTGATATATGTCCAATTGATCTGCCAAAGAATTGAAAACTGTAGGAGGAGTTATCCGTACAATAAGGGTTCTCTATATGCAATATTTTGTCAAAAATGAGTAAGTTCAACAGCTGATATTTATTCATAAATTATCAAAAATTAAAACACAATAAGGGTACCCTTTTGGCAGCCGCCCGCCCGCCATGTTCACCATTTCATTAACCGGATTTTTCTTAGGAAATTATTTATATTATTTGAATCGATCAAGCGACCACAACATTAAAAAGACCTCCGCGTTACCACTATAGGCCACACATCTAACACTTTCAAATGAGGTCAATATATATGGCAATATACATGGTTGTATTAGAAAGAAACTAATTGAAATATTTGTCTTATTTTCAGTACGAAGACCACGTTAAACTGAAATTAATTCAATGTAAACGTATACTACAATACCTGAAGAGCATAATTTTAATTGGATTTCTTTGGTTTAAATTGGTTCAAATAGGACATGCCTTCAAATAGTCAAATATCCAATTTTTTTTAATCGTATACTAACAATTTTCCTATATATCCCTAACAAAACCTGAATATGTTAATGATGTCTGTAAGATAATCAAGACTCATTCAGCATGGTAATTGTACTATTTGCGTTTCTTTGAATATAATCTAACTAAATATTGTATAATATTGAAAATGTCTCATGTTTCTTAAAGTGCTATATTCTAAGGCGAAATCGTATATCAAGTGAGCTGTACCTCTTTGAACCTCATTTTAGACAACTATTTGAATTAAGAAAGTAATAATTTATCGAATTTCTGTATTTTACCTTGTTTCCATATAATTCAAAGAAATCTTGCCCTCTCCCGAGCAATTGCTCTTTGGAAGTTGTCTTCAATATCAAATATTTATTGTGGCTTATGGGTTATGGCTATTGTTCGACCATACATATCTTCATTTTTTTGTATTAGCTTGTAAAAATAAACCCCTCTCTGATTCCTCTATTAATGTTTAAGGTGTAAAAGAAAAATTGAAACTTCTCACAAACCAGCTCTGCTTGGACCAGCACGCAGACTGGATTTCACGTAACTGGTCATGGGCGAGAGAGACTCTGATGGTAAAAATGTAAGATCTTTATCTTAATAATACAGTATGTAAGAAAAAACCCATCAACTTTGGTAATGGAACATACAAATAACAATTCAAAACTCCAAAAGAATCAGCTGTCCGGAGTACCCCTCATCCCCACCCCAGCCTCCTATTTGGAATATTTTTCTATTTGAAAAGTTCATAATTTCTACAAGTCTTAGTCGAAGTCCAAAATATTTTTATAAAAAATAAGCATTGTTGTTTTCTGATTTGTAAGGGTATTCCCCAACCCCACCTCCTTGGCACTTGCTTTAAGAAATACAAGTTGTTAGGTTTTCTCCGTATTTAAAAACAGTCCACGTGTCTAGAACCGTGACTTTTTGACAGCAGTATAAGATTTCATGTATCCATTTCCCTCGAGTATTGTTGCATTCGACCTTCGTCGACCTTGAGAAAGAAATCACATCCGCAAAACATAATTTGTTTCTGTAGCAATACGTATATAACTGTTAATAATTATTTAATTTTGACAATAACAAAAAGCTAGGTCGGTTTTTTCTCCCTCTATCTCTTTTTTTAATTAACATTTTTTTACTTACAGTTTTTTAAATATAACACAGTTCTCCATATTTGCCCAGCCCAAAACCCTGACCCATGGGCAATGAATACATGTTTGTGTCCTTTCCGATATATTTCATTTTATCAAATAAAAATACTAGTATACAAAATGACTACTACATGTAATATATCGGAAAGGACATTTGACTCAGATATTACTTTTATAGTCACAACATGTGTTCAACTTCATACTGTATTGAAATCATAATTAAATAATCTTTCAAACTATAAAAATTTGTTTGATTTCATTAATTACATTTTTTGCCAAATTTAAGCAAAAATTTCAGGAAAATTATTATTTCTGATTGGGGCCCCATATTTTCGAAAAACGGCAAGTGATATGGGTCACAAATAAAATAAATGAACATTTAAAGTCCCCATCTTTATATCAAAGTGGTTTTTGGATGTTTGACATTACTAGCATTTCAGGTGCAAACCTCCTTAATTGGCCAGCCAGCTTCCTTAGAGGGCATTGTAAACTTGAACATCAACAGAAAGAGTTAATTATGTAATATAAATATTTGAAATGGACAGGCAGAAGAAATAAATAAATGTATTTGCATGAACCAGAAAATTTAAGCTGTTAACATTTATGCATTCTTAACTTATCAAATCACGAACTATGGAATAAAAACATATCTATAAATTGTCTGCGATCTTGGACAGGGCTGTGAAACTGAAGTGACTTGTATCTCAAAACAGATTCCATGACAATCTAATGCTACAATATTATATCAAATGTTACTTAACTCCTAAAACAGGCGCCTTTGACCATGACCTAGTGACCTTTACTGTCTTGGTAGAGTAATATGTTACAGATGTAACCTGCATGTATGGATTAAGAATTGATGTGAACATTATATACACATAAGTTTCTAAATGTGATGATGTGTTGGATCAAAGGGGTGAATTTGGTAATAAAACATCCTAAAATCGATCAGAACAACATCTCCTCATACCAAAATAGAACCGCTCAATATGAAAACAACTAGGTAACAACATATTCTCGTTCAGAATTCAGACAATCTAGAAGGCGGTATGAGGCAGACTTAAGTCAAATAAGTAGAATGCAGAAAAGGAATGGAATGATGTACCAATTACATTATAGTTTGAAAAGAAACTACAATAAGAGAGCTTTTTATGTTTTACTTGATGACATTCTTAGAGACCAAGCATGGGATACAACAATCTCAATACATTATCAGTTTGTTTCCAAATTTTAACATCCTTTCCATCTTTAGGGTTCCAAATTTTAACATCCTTTCCATCTTTAGGGAGAGAGCGATCTAAGTTACAGAACTTGTGCCCAGCCCCATTTGTAAATTAGTACCGGTACATGTTCAATAAAAATATGTTGAAATCAATTTAACTTTGATTCAAATCCTAAAAAAGAGAGTTTTAGTCATTTACAACTCTAACCTATGATGACTTCTGAATGCCTTAATCTAATAAAAAAAATATTACACATAAAAAACCAAGAGTATTATTTGTTTGCCAGCATCCAGCAGTTTATTGAAGTTTTATTACACTTCTTATTGTCAACTATCCATCTCCCCACACTATTTTACAAGGGCAGCAACTCCTGCGTTAGAAAACTACAACATCTATAATTGTATATTTGCCACCTTGTATAACAGTGTAAAAGGGTCTTTCATATAAAGTCCCCTTTTAAACAATTCAAATAATAATTTGATTCAATATAACACATAGTTCACATCTTTTACACACAAAATATCATGATAAAAAGTAATGGATTACTAAATTAAGATTGAACTGAAAGAGTTACCTTCTCTTTTGAGATGGCATACATCTGAACAATGAACACATGTATTCCAGAAGAATGCCACAGAACTAAGTCAAATCACAATGCTCTGCAATGAAAACATTCAACAGAACTGGAACAACACAAATAGCTATGTAACGATGAAGAACCAAATTATTGCTCTTTGTTAATTGTGACACATGATTTAAAATTCTCAAATTTTAGCAATTAACTCTCACTAGACAAAAATAACAGACAGTATTATTGGTACTCTATATGCTAGGTCAAAAGCTAAATGGAGTTTCTTACTAACAAAGTCTAAGTAAGAAGAAAACTTGATCATAAGAACTTTAGAAACAAGTTTAATCAAGTCTATTTTTAGGAAGAAGGGCTGCTGAAATATTATCAGGCACAATACTGTAAACTTGAAAGAAAATTTCAGGATGTTTACGATAACATTGTAGTCACAACTAGAACTGTCCTAATGGGACTATATCCCCGCAAGGCTATTTTCAAATGGGACAAATAATTGAATTGAGTAATAAAGGTTTGGAACAGATAAATAAAAAAAATTCTAGAATTAAAAAAAAAATTAGTCAACAAAGAAAAATAAAAATGGTCAGAATTTCACTGTAAATACATATGTTTAACAGTAATACATTTACAAATTTATGTATTTGATGATATTCTTTTTTATTTAATTGTTTTAAAGAAAAACCAACAAAATGACAATAACCCCTCCCTTTGCAGTAAATGGAAATACCGGTAGCTAAGTAATGCTCTTCTGCCAATAAAACTTTGAATATCTTTCTAATAAGAGTCTTGACAGATGCAATTAGTTGTTTCAAATTTTCCTCACTTTCTCCTGTGGTACAATGGAACTCCATATCAGAAAATTGATCCCATAGGACTATGATTTTCTTTGATGAGCTTGTTAAATTTAATAAACTCCCAAAACATTACCACACTATATGTAAAAATATGTATAAATAGAAAATTTAATATTACAAACAATTTTAGAATTGCCAAAACACTACAATCATATCAGTAATTTTAAATTTCATTTAAATTAATGCCCTATAGGGTCACTTCATCAATTTACTTGACTAATAAATTTAAATTCAACTTCTAAAAATAGTTAACTTCTTTATTAATAATGATATCATTTATTTCCTTATAATGATAGAAATTTTTGGTTAAATGAAACAGATTTAAAATAGCCCCAAAACCACCGCCCATTTTACAGATTATCAATTTTCTCTAAACATATGCTCCATCTAAACCATGGCTCAGATAAGGGCCCCCTTGGGACAAATGATTTCAGCCAAACTTGTCTTTGATGTTCTTATTAGCTCTTAAGAATTTATCATTGACAAACAAAAACTTTGCATTGTCAGTTGATAGAATACTTTAAAAAAATTAATTTAGTTAAGACATAAAGACAAAAAACCTCCATCTGGATGTATCCATATAAATATATTTTAAGTGTTTTAATACTATTAATTAATTAATAAAATCTGTAAAGAATACCTCCCTTACTTTTCAACATCAGTGTACAATATATAAAATAAGGAAAATGAAAACTGTCATAAAATATATCATTAAATCTTGTCTAATCTTAAAAAATGCAGGTGCACATCTTCAGATGGTGAACAACACATGTACAAATTTTCAGACTGTTCCATGCAGTAGTAAAAAATTCTATAGGGGAGACAAAGTTGCATCTACGGACAGACAGACGGACAGGGTGAAACCAATATACCCCCTAAAACTTCGTTTGCGGGGGTATAAAAATTTCTTGCCCATAAAAAATTTTATCAGGTCTATAAATGCCTTAATCCCTTTGCAATTACCAGGTATAATCATACTTAGTTTCTTTATCAAAATATCCGGAAATAAATAAGTTGTTGTAAATAAAAGATGGTTTACATTATCATCTATTGCGTCAGTTCTATCTGTAAGTTAATTAATGTAACATCTAATTATGATAATATCTGATCACAATGTTTGTCTGCAAAGGACATAAGAAAGTGAATGTAAATTGTAATAACTTCTTAATTCATAAACAAGATATTCATTTAATAACATGATACTTTTCTCACCCCAAAACAAATAAAATGTCACACACACACACACACACACATATATATATATATATATATATATATATATATATATATATTAAATGATTTCATCTATTCCTACCATTTATGTATAAACAATGCCTCCAAAACTTTTCAATCAAACTTTGTCATAAATGTGTTTATTAAATTAATAAGGTAAATACCTTGGTGGGAATCAAACTCTACTTGTTGGAGCAAAATTTGAATAGTTTAATAAGAGAAAAAACTAGCATATAGAATATAATAATGAGAGAAAATAATTTTTGGAGATTATTAGTAAAACTTATAAACATTTTTATGGACTAACACATGCAGAAATTTCTGTAGATTATGTCCAATGAAAATGATGGCATGTTGCTTACCAATTGAGGCAATACATTTCATCAATATTTAAGAATACACTATTACTGTGGAATCATTAGATTTCGTGGTGGCTCAATTTTTGTGGAATTCGTGGGTACCTCTCATCAACGAATTAACATCCTCCACGAATTAATAAATTAGGGTAATAAAGTCATATTTCCTCTGTGTGTTTGAGAGAATACACGAAAATACGTCCCCACGAAGCTGTAAAATTTAAGGAATCCACGAAAATTGGCCCCCACGAAAATTAATGATTCCACAGTATGTAATCTCAAGAAAAGTAAGAACAAAATAAACAAGTTAGAGATGTTTCTGAAACACTTATGCCCCCTTCCCTTGGAAACATCCACAAAGAAAATGAACGGAAACAGCAAAAAATTGGAATTTTTCTAAGTCAAAGGGGCATAACTCTGTAGAAAATTGCTTGATTGTAACCAAAATCGAACTTGACCTAGACATTATTATGATTAATCTGTATACCAAATTTCATTTCAATATGTGCAACCTCTGCAAAGAAAATGAATGGAAACTATTGGTGGACAGACCGACATACGGACAGCAGCAAAGCAATATGCCTCCTTTCTTCAAAGGGGGCCTGCCCAGGGGCATAACAAAATAATACATAAACGTAGTATTGTCATTACTCATATAACAATTTTTTTTCTGTATGTGTATTAATTGCATACCTGTCTTAGATTATTCCCATCTGCTATATCTTTCATATCTGTATATTATTATTGACTAGTTTATCAACAGAACTGAATATTATATCATTTGTTCCAGGAGCTAAATATAAGCCTATTTACAATTAGTAAATAAAGATATTGATTCTCTTGGTTTTAAATTGCTTTCATTTATTAGAAATGATCTGCTAGATAATCATCAAATTCATAAATGGACTTTAACAAAGTCTAACATATCTCTCACTGTAAATCACAGTTAAGGCTTGTATCACATTGGATATCAATGATTTCCCAACTCTCAAATCAAAGTATATATATATATATATATATATATATATATATATATATATATATATATATATATGTCATCTACTACAATAATGACTTATTGGGATGCTTTGAGTAAAATATCTAATAATTAGTAAATGTTTTCATTTGTAATATAAAAGTAGGAACTGCTGAGAGTTGACAATTTATGTGCATGTAGATGTACATGTTTAATTATGCAGAAAATGCAAGTACCACCTTGTACAAAAAAAAGAACAAACAAAAATGATACAATTTTAACATTCAATTTTTGAAAGTTTGTAACAAATATAATGATAGATACAAAAGAATGGAGAAAAACTCCGAAATTGAATGACACATACCTCAGTCAATTTCAAAAATCAGTACGTAGTGAAACAAGAGGCCAATTGGCCGTAACGGTCACCTGAGTAGCGTATAACCTATACACAAACTTGTCGAGGAGTCTCATATATGCATTTAATTAATTAAGTTTCATTCTGGAGTAAAAAAATTATAAATTTGTAATGACAACCACCTCCCTGCCTGAAATCTTTCAAAAAGAACTGTGAAACCTATAATTTTGGCGAAAAACTAAAAGATCTGGTCTACAAAAACATGAATTCAGTTTTCCTTTGGAGAAAAGAAGATAATTTTTTAATATTATATGCATTAACACCTGTACATCTATTTTAGCCCTGCCCTAAAGTCAAAACCCACACTCCAGGGGACAAGAAAATTAAAATTTCCGTAGAGGACTTCCTGGTAAACATAATTATAAGTCAGTTTTTTTTATACAGATGTGTGAGAATAGAGAAGAAAATTTTTAAACATTATATGCATAACGAGCCGTCTATGTAGCCAGCCGAGCCGTCTATGAGATTGATCAACCCAATATATTTCCGTAGTGAGTCAGTAACTAACCTAAAAAGTGTTCTGTTTTTCCCGAGGACTATCAAGCGACATATTTATTCACAAATAGCGATGATCTACGCAAAGCCATGTACAAGATCCCTAACATCTCGTCCAATTTAACGCATTTTAACTCTTCAAAATTTTCAAATCACCTTTCAAATACTCTTTAATAATCTTTGCTTTACCCATGTTTACATACAGTGTTTTGTTGCTATTCAATTTTAAATGTTTTCTCCCTTTCTCTGCAGAGATTTCAGCAAATTTCGACGCTGCCATTTAGTTCTGCTCCAGACAAAACAATGTAACGTTAATATTCTAAGGGCAACTACTCTAATTTTGAAGAATTTCAAAGGGCAACTACTCCAAATACTTTAAGAACTTGCGGCATGGGGTTTATGTATTAAATACTATGAAATGTCAAAATGAGTAAGCGTAGCGGAGGCCAATGACAGTCATATTGCCCAATATTATTTCTCACTGAACAAATATAGAGATATATGAGGCAATCTGTGCTATGTTTAAACCAATGAAAGTGTGACATTTCAGTCCAAGGGAAAACAAATTGCCATATTGCCCCCCACCTCATGTCCTGAACCCCTGACCCCGGGGCGATAAATTTCACAATTTAGGTAGAGGAGTAAGTGGACATCATAACCATGTATTCAGTTTTTTGCCACATGTGTGGGAGTAGAGAAGAAGATTTTCTAAGATTTAATTCATTTTTACTATATGGCCATATTGGCCCCACCCTAGAGCCTGAACCCCTGACTCAGGGGTCATGAATTTCACAATTTTGGTAGAGGGCCTCATGGACATCATAACCAGGCATTTAGTTTTTAACAAATACAAATATATATGGGAGTAAAGAAGAAGATTTTCTAAGATTTAATACATTCTAACTATAGGGCCATATTGGCCCAACCCTAGAGCCTGAACCCCTGACCCAGGGGTCATGAATTTCACAATATATGTAGAGGCGTTAGTGGACATCATGATAATGCATTTAGTTTTTAGCAAATATATATGGTAGTAGAGAAGAAGATTTTCTAAGATTTAATACATTTTTACTATATGGCCATATTGGCCCCAACCTAGAGCTAGAACCCCTGACTCAGGGGCCATGAATTTCACAATTTTGGTAGAGGGCTTCATGGACATCATAACTATGTAACTAGTTTTTTCCTCACATGTGTGGGAGTAGAGAAGATGATTTTTGAAAATTTTGCCTTTTTTGCATATTTGGCCCCACATGTGGCCCCGGGGGTGGTAGAGCCATGAACTTCACAATTTAGACTCCTCTTACAATAGAGATGCTTCACACCAAAAATGGTAACAATAAGCCTTGTAGTTTTTAAGAAGAAGTTAAAACTGTACAATTGTTAATGCACAACGACGGACAAAAACGGATAGCAATAGGATACCTTATAAAAAGACTACCAATAATACTAACCCTTCAGGGATCTTTCTACTGATAGTACTAACAAAATGAGCTGAAATTTCTGACACAAAATTACAAGACTGAAACAAGTAGGTAAAGAGTGACTATTAATACACAGCTTGTGCACAGAAATAATCATATCCTGATTTTTATTGCAGCTGCCATAAAAATTAACATGTTTAGGGTACATATTTGCAGACCATTTTGGATGCAATTGTATGATAAACTCTCGTAACACAAATTGCAGCACATTCAGACATTCACTCTTGAATTTCATGATATGATAGAGAAAAGAACATTTCAAATTGCAGTGCATTAAAAGACATGGCAACAGCTATAAATCATGCTAGATTTACAAATTCATTCAGAATAGTTTCAACACAAATGTCTTCCTTCAACGAAAAAGGCAAATCATGGGAAAATATTTTTTAAGGAAACAAAATTAATCCTATGATTTCAATCTATACAGCTAAAGGTATCTTTAAAACACACTGAAAGGAACATAATCCCACTCCCTTTTTTCTGCTCTAAGCACTTATTAAGGAATTTGCTATTCCTTTTCTGTTAAGTATATCTGAGTAAGACATTTAAAACAAACAGTCAAGAGATGTCACACCGCTGCAAACAAACTACAGGCTTCTTTCATCTTCTATCTTCTTGTCACTCATTCACTCTCCATCTTGTCACAGGTGGCTGGTAAGGTACTCAGGCACTGCAATCATGCACTTGTTGCTGGGTGAAAATAATACACTTCCATATACACCACTGAACACTCTCTCACTCTAGAATGTTCTTGTAACTTTTGTGAATGTTTCGGCTCAACACAGATCTGACATCATTGCAGAACCTTAATGCATCCAACATGGGCAGTAAGGAGAGCAGTGTTGTGTCTGTGGGATCACTAAACCACGACTTTATAGGAATTGCATTATCTGAAACAGGTAATTAATATGTCACATTACATGTATGTGCAACAGACGGGTTGAAAATAGGACAATACATCTAATGCCTTTTTGGTCACCTGAGTGCACTACAATTATTTGATGATGGATTCAGAATTGGAAATTCAATAATTATATACAAGTGACACTCAATGGCTCATACTTTGGTCTCTCAAAGTTCTATACACAGTTAAAACTATGTAGATTACTCTTGATTGCTCAAACCTTGATTTCTTGAAGTTCTTAATGCCTCAAAGTAAAATGTTGGTCCTGTTATACATATTCCAGTGTGTTTTCCAGTAAATAAATCAGAGTAATATGTGCATATACAATATCAATCAAGTGTGTAATTAGCTCTGTGTTTGCGCTGACCTTTTCTGGATGGCAGTAAATGTCTTAAACTACTTAAAACCAAGTTTCGTTTTGTCAAAAAGCTGTCAATTAGCTGAAAATAAGAATAAATTTATATTGGATAACCGTTCTACTCGATGCTTTTTGTTAAAGTCTTTTGTTTCAAAGGAAGACTTAACTGATTCTGATGATAATTCGTATCTATCTTGTTTTATTATAAGCGCTAACTTTGAAGGGGCATGATCATGATTTTGGTCAAAATTATTGATTGGTTTCTGAGAAGATTTTTAAAGATTAACTCAATATATGATCCTTTATAAAATTCAACCCCCATTGTAACCAGCCCTACCCCAGGGATTCATGATTTTCACAATTTTGAATCTACACTACCTGCGGATGCTTCCACAAAAGTTTCAGCTTTCCTAGCCAAATCGTTTTTGAGAATAAGATTTTTAAATATTTTTAAAAATTTTCAATACCTGGTAATTCCTAATTATCTCCCCTTGTAAAAGGGCGTGATCCTTAATTTTCACAACTTTGAATCCCCTTTGCATAAGGGTGCTTTGTGCCAAGTTTGGTTGAAATTGGCCCAGTGGTTCTGGAGAAGATGTTGATCAAAATGTGATCAAAATAGCTCACTTGAGCTTTCAATTCAGGAGCTAAAAACAACTGAGAATCAACAAAAGTCAAGATTCTTGTATGTAAGTAATACCAGGGGTAGAATTGTGGCATCATTCTACCCCTGGAGATCATGATTTGAACAAACTTGAACTACACTACCTGAGAATGATTGAACAAAATCTACTCTTGCCTGGCCAATTGGTTTTTAGAGAAGATTTTTATAGCTTTTTTTCTAGATATTCTTATGTAAAAATTTGACCCCCATTGTGGCCCCACGCTAACCCCAGGGGATCATGATTTGAAAAAACTTGAATCTACACTACCTACGGATGTTACCACACAAGTTACAGCTTTTCTGGCCATAAGGTTTTTGAGAAGATTTTTGAAAAATACCAACAAAAATGTGAAAGGTTTACAACAACAGCAACGGCAACAACAACAGACAAAAGATAAATTTTGATTAGAAAAGCTACTTGAGGTGAGCTATAAATGGACAAAATTTACAGGCAGACGAATAAAAAGTTATAAGAAAAGCTCACTTGAGCTTTTACCTCAGGTGAGCTAAAAATCTAAAACAACAAAACATGGAGCTACAGTTCCATCCTTACAACAAGAGGCCAAGGGGCCACATCACTCACTTAAGCAACTATTCCAAACTGACTTAACTGATCCAAACAGCTTTAATAAATCAAATATGAAAATATCTGTACAATTAAGTACAATTTAAGTAAAATTTTGACCCAATTGTGGCTCCCCCTTCTCCCCCCCTGGAATCATAATTTAAACAAACTTGAACCTGCACTATCTGAAGATGCTTTAACTTGAATTTCAATTTTTCTGACCAAATGGTTTTCCAGAAAAAGTTTTTTCAAGATTTTTACTATACATATTCCTATGTAAACATTTGGCCCCCCTCCAAAACTGTGGCCCTGCCTAATCCCAGTGATCACAATTTGAACAAACTTGAATCTACACTACCTGAGGAAGCTTCCATATAAGTTTCAACTTTACTGTCTAAATGGTATTTGACAAGATTTTTTTTACATTGTCAATGAATTTTCATAACATTTAATTACTGTACAACAGGTATTTTCTGTGATTGTTTATTATCTGCTGTATTTTGCTGGTATCAAAAATCCGCAGGAACTAAAATCGCAAAATATTCATAAATTATTTACAAAATGCAATAATAACTGTATATACCGGCTGTATTCTGATTTGTGGTTAGTGTGTAACTTAATAGTTTGTATTCCGTAATTACCCATGATTAACTCATAATATCATTTCAGTTCAATGTCACTTGGGTGGAATAGTTCCTAGAATTCACACTTTATATATATAACTTATATTCTAGTATAGAGGGTTCCACTTAACCTGATATAATATCAAAACACCGAACCATTTCTTATATATCCCTTTATATCTTTTCCTAATAATCTGATAAGAAAAAATGTCAATTTCAGTTAATCTGATAGGATTGTGACCGTGTAATAATGATTTCCCACCCTCTTACACCTGTATATTCCTTTGTTTAATTGGTTGACAACTCTCTTGTGTACACAGTAACTCTTTATAGGGCATTAGTTACACTTCAACGCACACGGGTGGCTCCCTTCTTCATAAGATGAAAGCTACCGACATCAATAGTTGTTCCGGATGACTGTACACAGGACTGGCCTTACATGTGTACACATTTTATTGTTTGTTTATTTACCAATTGCATGTGTTAATTTCATGCTGGGCTTGCACCATTGAGAATTACAGTCAAACTTTGTTATCTCAAACTAGATGGGACTATTTAAAAACTTCAAGATATCTGAGTATTCAAGATATCGAGGGTAAAATACTTTAAAAAATATGTGGCTGGGACTTAAAAATCACTTCGACATATCTATTGTATTCGAGATATCGGTGTTCGAGATATCGAAGTTCAACTGTATTTAAACATGTAATTTCTGAGGCGAGTACAGTAATGAAATCTAAAGCAAAATGTGTCAGCAAATTTTTGGTATGAAAACTTTTTATGCACAATAAATATACAGTTTTTTTGTATTGATGGAACTGTAGCTCCATGATCTGTGGAGCTACAGTTCTGCAGCTAGTAGTGTGATTTCACCATGCATCAGACACCCTTGGATTTTTCCTTTTCATCATGCATCATTTATCGTCCAAATGTAGATACAACTTGTTTTAAAAGTTACAGGTTTTCCCCATGCTTAATTCTTGGAGAAAATTTGTGAAATTGTTAAATATGTAGAAAATAAAGCAAATTAAAGAAGTGTTGAACTATTTCACCATGAATCGGACAATATTTACCAAGCATCGAACAGCTATACAGTAGAGATTAAAAGTAACAGTATTTTCTGGTTTTAATGCAAAGGTTCGGAAAAGAAAGTTTATTCAATTGCTTTTCAGATTTCTTTTAATGTAAATCCTCGAATCTACAGTCATGAATTTTGACTAATGCTTCTGTTTAAAGGAATATTTATCATGAGGGAATTCTTTATCGTGCCAGCTCCTACAGGAACTTTGGATTAAAAAGGCTGTGTCTGTAAAACTCAAATTTTAAGTGGTCTGAGGAAAATGTTTGTATCAATTATTATGTAAAATTTTATTTTACTTCACATTGAAAGTATATCACACAGAATGGGCACCAACCATTTTAAATATTAGAGGAAATGATGCATTAAAAACTGTTCGAACCATGGTTTATTTGTGTCCGCTCAATGGGGAATTGAATAAATGAAGTAAAAATGACCTTCATATTAATTGTTCAAATTTCTTACACTTATTTTAATCAAATTTTGTTTTAAACTTACTTCTTCCTAATTATTTTAGGTAGAGAGTGCATTGTCACTAATTCACAATCAAATGCACAACATTCAAATAATGCCTTTGTGTATAATGTTCGCAACTGAATTTTCAATGATGGCGTATTTGACGTCATTTTACAGTGCCCATACTGCCATTTCTTTGACAATGTGACTGTCCAATTCTTAACAATCATAAAGTTCATTAGTTCTAATTTAGGGATATATGAAACACTACGAGCGCATGCACATTTATTTGAATATTTTTAACCAAAGTTGTCCAATCCAAGGTATGTGTTCGATGCATGGTTAACTCACCCTATACTACTTTATGATGAATGTAATGTTTCCTTTAATGATGTTCTCCCTTTTAATCCATACCTTCATAATACTTGTAAGCTATTGGTGAATTATCTAGTATAAAAACACTTGACAGATCCTCATTTATCTCCACCAGACTTTTAGTATAGCTACCATATTCAAATCGACAATGCTGAAAAGACAAAAAGAATGCATTAAAAACTAATTTTTCATTCAGGGTAACAAATCACTAAAAAAACTATGCCATCACTTCAAACAAAAAATCAAAAGGTCCAAATTAAAAGATCCATATTTTTCCTTGTAATTTAAAGAATAATTAATCAGAAATTTAAATCCGCTCCAACAAGATCTAACAATGTCCCGCACAGGGTCATCTCAGAACCTTTCCAACAGCCAATTAAATCACTGCTGTCGAAATCTTGCCTGGTAGTTCAAAGGCGTATTTCAATGATGAACCTACATTCACAAGGTTCCACATGTAGTAAACAAAGCCATAGTCATGTGCATGCATCGATTTTAAGTTTGTGTTATTGTTGTTTGCATAATTTACAGAAAAATAGCAGATTGGACAGATATTATATACAATTTTGGCGGGAAAAACTTAGCATAAAACACAAATGAGTATTAATAGTGAAAGAGATAAAGCTATCAAACTATTTCAAGACTTGTTTACTGAATCTTAAATCTGATTGGCTGACATATTTATGTTTATTCATACTTAAAAGGTCGCCCTAAGATGAGCTTGTATGGGATGTTGTAAAACCTTGTATCGCCATGATCTAATTTTTTCATTTTTTATGATCACTTTAACATTGCCAAAAAATTAATAAATCCTCAGAAATTATAACTGTTATTGTTTGTTATCAAAGCTTCATAAATCACAATAATTCACTGACGCAAGTAAAGAAAGTTATTTTTTTTTAATTTTTATTTTATTTGTTATATTTTTGCAATAGGATATATGATACATTCAATTAAAACAAAAGTTTGATGCTCAAAATGAAATATTTTAGTGGTTTAATAAAAAACGGTGGAATTGCAGAATTCTGAATTTGCGTAAAATAAGGAATCTACTGTATAAGTAATGGCTTAGGTTATAAACATGAACATTACAGAGTTGAATTTTTAGAAAATCTGCTACAGCAGGACAAAATTATGAATAAAGGCCAGTGCATAGGAAATCATGGGACCATAAGTTTCTTAATCAAAATCCTTTGCATTTTCAAGATTTATTATTCAATCCTCGTTGATGGAAATCTCTAACCTTTTTCATGAAAGATACATAGTTCACTGAGTTCACCGAGATGAGGCATCACCTTTATAGGACCACAATTATATTATATGAGCATTAAGGTTAGTAATCTTTATTACAATATTGTATTGCATGGTATAAAACGATATTGTATTATATGATATATCATACAATAAATTATTGTACTGTATCATGTTATGGCATTGTAACATATAATACATTATCATGCCTCCTGTCAGTCATGTATATTCAATACACATCTATTTTCGCATAGTATACAGAGGGTTCATATAGCAAAAGCATACTATGCCAAAATAGAGCAAGGCAATTATTTTCATTGAAAATCTTATATGCGCTGACAGCGGGTTCCAAACACTTAACCTTAAAATCAGAACGTTAAACAGAACCAACACGCTACCATTACACCACAGCAGCTGATGATGTAACTGGCGGTTTTTATACACAGGTAAATCTCGATAGCTCAAAGTCCCTGGTACCGAGGAAAAAGTTCAAGGTTTTAAGAGTTCAAGTTTTCAAGAGATCGGAATTTTCCGGGTTGACCGACGGATTTTAAAATTATTCCTACCGAATGTTATGATTTAGCCATTTATTTAGTGCTAACCTTACGCACATGCTTAGCAACATTTTCTTTCACTAAAATATACTGAACTGGATGTTTTCAAAAACTAAATACAAACAACTAGTGAATAAATTCATAATAATTATTAATTTTATGCATCATATTAAGACCAGATTGCTCAGTATTACTGTACTGCGAGATGATCGACATGTCTGAGTATCACCCATTGTTCCCACTGTATGAATCCTTCACCAGCTGTAAGAATTTGTTCTTCAATAATCATTATAATAACAATGATGCTGATGAGCATAATTTTTACAGTTTTATAATTCTTAAATTTGACCATGGCTCAATATTATCGTTTTGTCGCAATTAATTTCTCATTTTCATTGCGTCTCTAAATTATCATAAAACGGTTGGTGTTGATGATAGATTAGGTATCGGTATGGGCAATCATCAAACAATTATCACCTTGCAGGACAAGTGTCGCCTGAATAAACAACCTGCTCCAAAAACCTTAACCTCCTCTAACATCTGAAATTCATGGCTAAGATTCAGCATCCAAGTCTTTCAAGTTCATAAGTTCATCAGATGCATCATCCATGCTAGTTTGGTGAAGATAGGACAATTAAGTAATAACTTAGATACAGGACCTCAACAAAAACCTTAACCAGGTCCAGACGCTGACGCTGAGGGTATAGCATAAGCTCCCTCCGACTTCGTCTCGGTGAGCTAAAAAGGATTGAAAAAATTCAGCTCTAAGCAGGAAGGAAATGAGATAAATACCTGTCTATAATATCTTCTTCTTAGTATATTTCTATTATTGTCTAGTTTGTCTGCCACTGCAGCACCATATATTTCCATACTGGCTGTAAACACAACTAGTTCATACCATTGACTAACCTAGTAAATAAAGAAACAAAATGTGAAGGTTGTGGAATAAGAATGAAGAAGGATGGTAACCTTAAAAAAAATCCATTAAAACTCTTTGATATACTGACCTTGCCCAGTATTTTGAGTCTGCATATAAGACTTTGACCCTGCCTTTTCCAAGAAATTATTATTACAAAAATTGAATTGCTTGCCCAGCATGGTTAGAAAGAGTTTCACTGATATTATCACATTGTTAAATATTCTGGGATAGTAATTTCAGTTTAATATGAAAAATATATCTATAAGGATTTGTATCACATAAATCAATGAAATGTAAAATGTAAGTTATTTAATATGTTAAATGTTAGTTCATTTGAAGTGTAAGGATAAAAAAAACAATTTCTGATACATAATAATATTTAATATAGATGATCTCTTTTATTCATATGAAAAAATGAGGATGCTATCTATAGACCCTGAAACGTGCTACTACACCAGTTGCATGGTTCGGTTTGTTACGCTTTTTGAACGGTACGGTTCGCTTTGTGAACAGAACGGTTTGCTTCTTGCACAGTACGCTTTGCTAAAAATAGCTGCATGCTTTGTAAACGGTTTGCGCACTTTATTAATGAAGTAGGTGTGGCCTGAACGCTTTGATTTTTCTCGATCTACTTCAGCAAGGTGGTTATTATGACATATAATAATGAGATCTTTTGTTTATTTATATGATATATAACAAATGTATTTCAATCTATTTAAAATCAGAACTTCCATCCATTCCCCTGTTTTTGATATGTTTCGTGAAACAGGTACTCAGTGACAACCGGGAAGCGGAGGTAATTTTTATTTTGATTAGACTGTTATTATTAGTATTTAATTTTTGATAAATGTAATCATTAAGATAGATAAAAAGAACTGTTTGACTTTAATCCGATATATTTTTGTTAATTCAGCAAGCTGTCGATAATTTTACAAAGCATCTTAAGTTTCTATTTCTATACATGTACTTGAATTGAAGTCATTAAATATTTCTAATCCATATAAAATTGCTATGAAAATTTGCCCAGACTTTATTACGACATTTCTTAAGTTTCCTTTCTCGTTGTCTTGATTCTCTGCTAGTTGTTATTTTTACAAGCATCTTTCTTTTTCTTTATTCATAATTCGTATGATCATTCTTTATTTGGTACTACTGTACAGTAATACTATTGCCGATCAAATTCCCTTAGTGAATAGACGATGTAAAATTACACGCAGTTAATGATAAGATAAACAATGAATTTCAGATCAGAAATCTTGAAATCAACTATTATATTGTTTTTTGACACAAATTTTTATTCATTTAAACATTGATTCTATGATTTTCTGCACTTGTTCGTATACACAGATCATACCTACATGTAACCCGTCATCGCTTCTCTTATCTGAACTAAGATTGCGTTTATAGTCAAAATATGACTATTAGTTTTTGTTTTTCCGTTAAACTATACATGTACATGTAACATATTTCTTACGATATGTACGCAACTGGATAAACACAAGTCAATAGCATTTAATAGCGATATTTATCATTACGTTGCATGAACAAGTGTCTGCTCTTCACTGTATGCATGCGATTTAGCTGACGTTTTACAAATGCTAACATGTTTATATTTTATTTAAACATGTACTAGTTGTAACATATACTAGTTGTAAAAAGGACACGGAAAAATATACCCGGTAATCAACAAATGAATGTTAAAAGTGATAAAATAAAATACATTAAGAATTTATCTAGTAACAAAAATAATACGATAGCAAGGGAAAACGACTCTGACCGCCAGCACATGTTATCATTAAGTCGGAAGGAAATTATTGTTGAATAATTTCAAATAGGAACAGTCTTTTTAATAGGGATTTAAGAAAACATAAAACAAAAATGTTTTCATTCGATAATTTTCTTCTAGCCATATAGGAGGAGCCAAGTAGCATGCTGCACATGGCGTGATCTGTACTGTTATACTTAAACTGATTGACAGGCGAAGGACGTGGAGTCCTGAGATAAAATCCAGCTCAAATGAACAATTATAGAAAACTAAAGCGAAATAATATAGTTCAGTGATAAAACTTTAATTTAAGAAATACATGTATAATCAACACACAATTTTTGTTCTCTCATTCTCTCTCTCTCTTTCTCTCTCTGAGAGTGTATGTAATTGTGTGCAAACAATTTGGAATTATTAGATTTTTATTTGTATGAATTTAATTCATTTATTTTAGACTCATGGTTTTCACAACGATTTCAACACAATGACTAAAACTTTATCACACGTATTAGATTGAAAGAGCTGTGTCTGTGCTAACATCTACTTGCAAAATGTTATAATCCCATTCAACTATTTACAATGTAATTAATCAGTTTATTTTTAAATTAATGTACCCAGTAAATGATATTTTTATTGCAAGTTAATATTTCTGAAAATTACGCATGTATAGAGTCGCTGAATTGTTCTACGGATCCACACGCCGATAGTCATATGTGTAGTTGTGTACATATCTACAGACAGTTCTTTTGTTTTTCAGAGATTAAGAAAAGCCATGAAACTAACAAAGTATAGAAGTAAGATATATTCAGACTATACACACGACAGATTGTGATGAGTTACCTAAAAGGTGTCCGTGGAAAGGTGTGAATACTGGCATCTTGTGTACACCTGTTTAAGCGTCCAAATATACAGAGTTAGTTGTAAAGTACAATAACTGCCAAAAAACAAAATAAGACAATAACACCTGTTGTGCATAGAACCCAAGATAAAAGACGCTGTTGTGTTTCTGATTTTTGTATACGTGAAATCACGACGCCATTACCAGCTATGCGGGAAATAAAGTTGAAAGTTATTTTATGGAATGCTTGTACTTTTTTCTGTTCAATGCTTGCATTTAATTTACTAAGATTTTGTACATGTATTTATCTATAATTTATCATAAAAGAGGGATTTATTGTTTATTTATTGCTACATAAATAGCTGAAGTACAAATCACTCGAGTCACCTGTAATATGTGGTTGTCATTTACTACAGCACATCTACATATATTTAAAAACATGTTCTGAAATGTTTTCTTTTCTCATTTTTAATTGGTTTAAAGTTAAGTTGTAGATTAATTAACAAATCAAAAGGTGTTCTATCAAAAGGTTTTTCCGATAACAGAAAATAAGAAGTTAAGGCAAGCTCCTGACATTTTAATCAGATTGTCAGTTACAACATCACGTCTGTTTAGTAAAAAAAAAGGACACGACTTAAATTGATTTGAATTTTGATGATATATCAATTCATAAATAAATATATTTGGTAAATTAATTTGAATTTATCTAAGAACAAATAAATTAAAAGGTACCCATCTCCGATTTCAGATCACAAAAAAATTAACTTCACATTGAAAGCACCCATAATTTTCTGGTCCTGTGTAACTTAAGTCTGCATTCTTTTTTTTTTTTTAATTTGAAAAGGATATAAAATTATATATTATAATATTTCAACCCTTGTTTAGCGACAATGTATTTATTTTTAAACATACGCTATTTTTCTAATGTCTCAGATAACGATTCCTCTCTCTCTCATCTCTCTCCCCCCTGAGAATCACTTAAAGCTAAGTAAGGTCCAGTATGTACCCAATGTTTCAAACATTTCATTAAAATAATCAAAATAGTATAACCACGAATTGTGTGAACATTAATAGTTTACAATGTTTAAGAAATCGGCGATGCAAGTTTTGTCGAAAAACCAAAGAAATGATTAGAGTCTTAGAAAGGAAATTAAATTAAAATATTTTGTAACTGTTTTAATAAGAATAACAGTTTTAAATCTGAGTATGTGTTATCTAATCTCCGTCCGTATTCATTGAAAGACTTTAGCCAAATATGGAAGTTGCACGCTTATTGCACGGAACAGTACGCTTTTTTCCCGTCTGGAGGCGGGTCTTGCATAAATTATCTTGCACACTTTTTGAACGGTACGATTCTTTTTGTGAACGGTACGGTACGCTTTGTGAACGGTACGTTTCGTTTTGTGAATGATACGGTTCGTTTCTTGCACGATATGGTACAGTTTGTTCTAGATGTGTAGTAGCACGCTTCAGGGTCTGTCAAATGCAGATCTTACCCCAATGAATAAATGTAATAGAATTCATTAAATGTACTAACTGGAGATCTATTTTTGAGCTCTAAATATGATTGAATGAAATAGATTTTTACACTAAAAATAAAGTTTTTTTTATTTTTGCAGACATGTACACACTGATCTTTTTAAATTCGTTATATATACACAAAAGAATTCATGAAAAAAATTAAAAACTACTACTTACCACTTCTAAAAAGTAATCTACATGTGGCCTTTTGTGGACAAAAAATCTCACAGGATGCCTTTCTATGTTGACCTATAAAACAAGTTTGAATATATCTGATTTTAAAAATTCGATTACTCTTCCCTTAGGATCAGTTTAAATACAGGTGTACTGCACTTCAAAGGGCACTTGTGATTTATACAGGGTTTCTTTGACAATGCAGATTCTTTTCTTTTCTTTCCAGTCAAAGAAAGAAAAAAATCCACTAGGATCTCAAGTCTGGAGAATAGGACTGATGCTTCATACTGTAGACTCCTTATTTTATACAAGTATTTAATGCTGGGATTCAACTGCTTTTCATCAATAATATTGAGAGAATATTAAATTGCAAAGGCCAATTCTTATCATAATTTCTTATAGTTTACATGCCTCCAAAAATAAAAGTAAGATTTTAAAAATCCGTAAGATGTGCTTCTTGCGATTTTATGCGGACATTAATTTCTCGCTTTTAATTAGGAATTTACAGTATGCTTAATTTTCTTTTGTCCAAAAACTGCACAAACCTTGCTTTTTGAGCTGAAATATTATCGTGTAACAGGTATGTACCAAAAACTGATGTGTTTCAGTTAAATGTTTCATTTTGTTATTATATTTAATGGGTTTTTTGTGAGTTAAAAAAGATGTTTTATTTTTGGATTATGACAACTGAAATAAGTAGAAATATACAACGTTTGATCATACGGGAGGTTTCATGCATTATCAGTTTTCAAATCGTTTAAACTCATCCGGAATTACACATTAACAAACGGAGTTGTTTTGGACATTAATTTGAGTGTCATATGATTCCAATTGCTGTCTAAAAATTGTTACAGTGGGATTGATGCACAGAAAAAAGAACTGGAATTTAAAGTTAATCAATGTTTGTATCAGATTGAAACCTTAGGAGCCATGTAGACTCCTAACTTTTCATAGCCTATAGGCCCTTAGTTAAACTTATGGGCCCACATACTACATCAACAAATTCTATTAAAAATAAACATTGTGAAGAAATGTTGTATGTTGTATATCGTCATTATCAAGTCGTACATATGATCAATCTTTTGAACGTTTAACTGCATCATAAAAGGGACATAAAGTAAAAGCAAAAGTTTCCAACGGAAGACCCTATTGTTTTTGTTAGGTTTCTTTTTCTCTATTTTTCACTACTATTCTTATTCTTTTTTTTTCTTAACATTTTTCTTAAAACTCAAATATCTCAAATGCTACAACAGATTTTTATGAAATTATCACGAATAATAGCAGTGTTTTAAACTCATTAAAAAACTAGCTAGACACTCGGGGCTGACAGCTAGTATAATTTGTCAGCCCTGTAAAAATTCAACCAGCCCGGAAAAAATAGATGACATTTGTTTATTTTTTTTAATTTGCATGTAAAACATTCAAAAAGCTGTTTTTTGATTTTGTTATTTCATAAACTTGTTGTTTTTGGTTGTAAAGTTATCGTCCACCAATCTCTGCGAGATTCGTCAAGTCTTTACTCTTAACAATTTTGACAGATGTCTTATCCGAATCCCTGATTGTTAAAATGAATTAAATATAAAGAAGTTCATATTTAGTGGGATTTAAGTCATTTAATAGTAGGAAACTAACATTTTATGTTGCTAGGGTATTAAAACGATGTTCAAAGTAAAATGTTGATTTAATTCAGCGCTTACTTCTATCATAACAACCGGCCAAAGTTTGGGCAAATTTTACTGAATCCATAAGTGTCGCACTGGTCTGAGATTTGAAAGGGATGTACGTCAAAAATTTTCAGTCTCAACGAATCTCGCTGAGATTACCCTGCATTATTCCGTAGTATGACTGGGACTTTACATCGCCATGCTCACATGTCAAGCATTGTCTATGTGAATTAAACGCTTGTTTTGACTTTTTAAATGACCATATAAGCCAATCAATAGCATGACAAGAATCAGTTAAAAAATCTCAAAACATTGTCTCCATTATTATATACACTTGGCTCAAAAAATATCCACGTCCAGTAGGGCGCTCGTACAAACAAATTTGTTCACCTGTGCCAAAAGTTATGTGTCCCGGGCGGTCGGGCGGACGGTATTTCAAAGTAAAAGGTAAGTTGAAAACAAACGGTAATAGCGGAGTCATTGTAACATCAATTTAACTCGGGATCGGTTTGACAAACTGAAAGTAGATCGGGATCGGCCTTACCGGAAGTGACATTTACTGCTTACCTGTGTGTAAGTGAGATGCCAGTGTGTGAAAGGAAATTAAAACTAGTTGCGAGAGATTACTGTGTATATGTTATTCATTCAGGTAGGGAGTTGCTTGTGTTATCAATATTTACAGTAAACAATAGGTGATACCATAAAAATTGCAAAGATTGACTGCCAGGGTTTATCTATAATATCAAAGCATATGGATGTTTTTGAATTTTATAGAAAAAAGGGTTATTCAATTTTATGTTTACAGGACACACATTGTATAACGGAAAGTGAACCTATTATTGAATCACAGTGAGTATATCAGTGTATTTTTAACTCTTATAAGTCTAATGCTTGTGGAGTATGCATAATGTTCATTAATAATTTTGAGTTTCAAATCCACAATATTAAAAAACATTGGGAAGGTAATCTCTTTGCTGTTGATCTTAACATAGAAGAAACCAGGGTTACTCTTGTAAATATATATGGTCCAAACTCTGACCAGCCAGGTTTTCATTAGTGTTGTTATGATAGTCGCCGACTATCGAAAAATCGTCGCTGAAGGCAGCAGGTCGGCAACAATCGAGTAAGTTTATATCATCGAAAGTAACTAAAATTCAGTCACGTGACAGATAACCTTTATTGCGTAGCATTATCCATAAAACGACTCAATTATTATTACATAGTGACCAACCTAGGGGGCGACTTGCTTTGCTTGAAATTTTTTCATAGTATTTTTCACAAATTTCACAAGTTTTATTTTTTTCCATTGATGCATAAAAATGTTAATTTGATTCTTACTTTTATTTATGTTGCAATGTTCAGTGTTCATACTAACCTTAAGAACAAAGTCTGGTGGAGTGCCTGGTTTCACCGTCTGTCTGAGAACACCATCATGGTGAGAGTGTATTAAAGTTTCATCCAAGTCTAAAACTAAGGTTTTCTTTTTTAACATACCTGTAAAATGAAATATTCACAGCATTACTTCTTAATTATTTTCTGAGAAATCATTAATTCTCAAATAACAAGAATAGAATTCCTAGGTCCCCCACCGGTCAAGCAGTATACTAGTATACTGTATATGAAATTGCAATATTTTTAAACATTCAGGGCTGTTCCAGAATTAAATGTGTGGGGAGGTTGGGAGGAACATATTTTTACCCCCACCACCCATTTTTTTTTCTATTTTTCCTGTCGCAAATATATCCAAAATACTACAATCTAAAAGAACTTGACCAAAGTATTAGTGGTATAAACATTTGGTATAAATTTAATGAAAATCCATCAAAATTTGTAGGCATGAGAGCGCTTACAATGTCAGAAAGTCCCATAACTCCAACAAAAAGTATCAACCAATGCTGATTTTCGAAATTGACCAAGGTAATAGTGGTATAAACATTTGGTATAAATTTAATGAAAATCCATCAAAATTTGTAGGCATGAGAGCGCTTACAAAAAAGTGTGACGGACGGAAACACGGACGCACGCCTGGCATATCTATGTCCCCGCTCCGCGTTGGGGCGGGGGACAAAAATTACTATAAAACTAGACTATGCATCATTGAGACAGGTGACAATCCAAAACTGGATTTCAAAGAGATTGCTTTGACCTATACATTTTTATCTACAAACAGGGTCCAAGGTCACTGCAATCCCTTTACCCAAAAGCAAACTTCATGTCAGATATGAGTCAGACAGGGCTATTAGGGAAAATAACATATGGTTTGAACAAGGATTTTTAAATGGTCTGATGGAACTTACTTTTGACTTAAGCCTAAAAAAAATGGGTTGTTTCTGCTTTCATGCTGACAAAAGTAGGGTCGGTTTGTCAGAATTTTTTAATTTTTCAAATATATTTTTTCTTTTTTCCTTTATTACAGTACATATTTAGTAGCTACTATATCTGCCTGTTTGATAATGAAGTTCAGTAATTCATTAACAGAGCAAAAATGTAAATCCTATTGATAAACAAGAGGCCCATGGGTCACATAGTTCACCCGAGCAACAATAGGTATGATAGAATCAGCTTAACGGAGTCATATGAAAACTGGTAGGGGATTAATAAACTCCCAAAACATAACCATAATTACCATACTATGTAAAAATATGTAAAAAAGATGATTTTATACTACAAACAATTTTAAAATTGCCAAAACAATAAAATCATATCAGTAATTTTTGAATTTCATTTCAATTAATGCACTATTGGGTCACTTCAATATACTTGACTAATAAATTCAAACAACTTCTAAAAATAGTTCACTTCTTTATTAATAATGATATTATTTATTTCCTTATAATGATAGAAACTTTTGGTTTACATGAAACAGTTTTAAAATAGCCCCAAAACCATGGCCCATTTTACAGATTATCAATTTTCCCTAAACACATGCTCCATCTAAACCATGGCTCAGATAATGGCCCCCTTGGGACAAATGATTTCAGCCAAACTTGTCTTTGATGTTCTTATTAGCTCCTAAGAATTGATCATTAACAAATAAAAATTTTGCAATGTCAGTTGATAGAATACTTATAAAAAATAAATTTAGTTAAGACATAAAGACAAAAATCCTCCATCTGGATGTATTTATATAAATATATTTTAGAGTGTTTAAATACTATTAATTAATTTATAAAATCTGTAAGGATTACCTCCCTTACTTTTCAACATCAGTGTACAATATATAGAATAAGGAAAATGAAAACTTTCATAAAATCATTAAATCTTGTCTGATCTTAAAAAAAAAGTTGCTTCTACAGACAGACGGACAGAGAGACGGACAGACAGAGAGACGGACAGGGTCAAACCAATATACCCCCCTTAACTTTGTTTGCGGGGGTATAAAAATGATCTTTTCAGACCGAAGTCAGCCCCATGAAAAAATTAATTTTGCACCATTTAGTCCATTAAGAAGATCCTATGGGATTGTAGCCCTCTCCAGTAAACATCAGATATAAAAAAGTCGGAGAGCCAGAGGGCTACATTATTGCAGCTAGTGTTACATTAAAGGTATTTCTTTACTTAACTGGATTTCAGATTTAAATGTACCAGCTGCTATAAGAACATTAGTAGTTTGATAAACGTGTGTAAGTTTGTATAAAAAACTCAAAGACACTTTCATGAGGCAAAAATGTTAACCCTACCAAGCCAATTCGATAAACCAGATATCTTCTTAACTTCTTTCTCACGGCAAATTCGATAATTGCTGGACAATAAATGTTTGAACTTATCTTAATATGTAAACTACCGCATTAACCATAATTTTACAATAAAAACAAGCATGAATTTTAAAGATGAAACTTGTATTGGAACTCTATAGTGCCCCAAAATGATATCTTAACGCATGTATTTCCAACAACCTGAAAACATGCTTGCTTACCGCTTTTCAGTACTTTAATTTGATTCCGATTCAAGGTATGTAATGTTTTCCTGGGTTGATGTAAATTAAATGAAGTGACCAGAATTATATATGATGAAACTATGAAAACTGGTAAATGTATTGTTTTAGTCAGTACAAAATGTATGTTTTCAACCAATTTTGTCAAAACATGTAATATTGATACAGAGCATCAAATAAAATAAAAGAGTAACTACCAACATCAATTAAATCTAATTTTTTCTTAACAGGAGCACTGCACATTGAAATATGGGTTTGTAAAAATAAATTGTATTAATGAAGAAATTAATTTAAATTCTTTGAAGCAATTAAACGGTACTAGAAGTTGGAAGATGAAAATGTGCAATTAAAATATCACAACGAAAAGTCGAAACATTTACATTTCTGTATAAAATTCAGAATGAAAATGGGACCATGCTTACTGCATCAATTCTTGGAACTATATATTTTATAATAACATGAACATCAACTACATATGTACTTCTGATATGAATCATGAATAATTTTTCAATCATGCATATACCAGTACCTTACATTCAAATTGGAGAAAAATTACAAATTACTCACTAAGCCTATGCTTTGATAGGGGAGACAGTGGTATAACCTCATACTTCACCGTCTGGTATTGTATAACCTGCGAAAGAAAGAGGAAACAAGATTTTAAAAATAATAAAAAAACAAACAAATGCAATGCTCAAGCTTTCATCTATAGGGGTATGCATACTGGATTTATTTTTTTTTTTTACTTTATTCTACTACAATACCAAGAAAAAAAGGTTTTTTTTAATAATATATATACAAATAGACATTATTGACTTTGTGATCATTTCAAAGGGCTAGCTTTAATAAAGGACAATATTACCCTCATAAGATGAAAAAGTTTTTAGGGGACCTCTGAGAAATTTGGTTTACAACCATCCCACATCCTTTATCAAAGGGCTTTCTATTGGTGTAATATAAAGCAGAAAGGGTCAATGGGGAAAAAATACAACCTTGTACATGTATGACCAAGACATCTGACATAGAAACTTGGTCCTTGCACACTCCTTACCTTTAGGCATCTTTTGGTAAAGTCTGAGCAAGATTGGGCCAAAAAGGAAAAGTTAATGTTGAAAAACTGAATTTGGTTCAAGGTCACTACACACTTTTTAGTTTCTATCCACAAAAGCTCTGAAGTATGGCCATATACAGCCTAACAATTTTTCGGAGAGGTCTTATATGACCTTCACATTAACAAACAAGCTTTGTTCAAGTACACTGTACCCAAAAAATTCTGTGGGTAGAGTATGAGAGAAAAAATATGCTTCAGACAAGTGATGTCAGATTGACAAACTGATCGCTATAGGGTGCCCATAAAGCAGGGCCCTGATTTTCATATGCACAAGATTGACAGTTTTGTTATCCAATTCTAATTCTCAGTTATGAATTGCGACTCATTGTCATTGGGGGTAGTGTAGTCTAGCTTATCTATAACTTCACTTTCTGTCTTTCAATTTTTGCTGCGACAAAAGGTGGGGGCCCTGAAGTTTCGTCCTGGGTTTTTTTGCATGGCAGTACTGCCATGCATTGAAGATCCCCTGCCATGCATTACACAGTGCCACCATGCTTCCCGCTATGCATTTTTATTTCAATTTCTTTTACCAATTATTTCACATCTTAACAGTAATTAGTAGATATAAAATTGCCATTTCTTCGCTCAATCTTCATAAGACTATTGCACCCCCAGTGAGTGTCGTTAACTTCGACATCGATCTCTGCAAGGGGGTACACGTGGTTAATGGTTAAAGGACTTAGCTTATGATTGAGATATATTAAAACTGAGCTTATTAGTCGGTGATAAATGCATAAATAGAGACGCGATTTCTTCTTGTTTTAAAATAATGTTCTTTTTTTCGACATCTTCACAACTATCAGGTGTTGTGGCGGATTTTCCAAGATCTAAAATTAGCACATGGTTGAAGTTCACTCGATGGTGTTAGCTTGGTTTCGATATGCTTGAACTGCTTATTTGCCGCAAGGATACTGGAAACTTGAGAAAATGTACTCAATAAAGAAAACAAGAGGCCCAGGGGCCACATTGCTCACCTGAGCAACAATTGCCTTGATTCTGATCAAATTAGCATTACAGTATCAAAATATCTTGACAACTAAGTACAGTAGATCTTGCTAAAAAAAAAAATGAAAATCTGCCAATTTTTATCCACCTCTTTTTTTTTGGTAAATACCAAGCCCCTTTTGTTGTTGTACCTGTAAAAATATTTTTCTTTATTCCTATGTACCCCCCCCCCCCCCCATTTCGTGGCCCCACTTTTCTCAAAGGAATCATGGTTTCATCAAACTTAAATCTGCATAACCTGTGCTTTCATACTAAGTACTGAGTTTTAAACCGAAAACTTTCCCAGAATATTTTTAAAGATTTTCTCTAAAAATTCCTATGTAAAAATTCAAACCGCCATCACGGCCCTGCCCTACCACTAGGGACTGTGATTTTGCAAACTTGAATTTACGCTATCCAAGGATGCCTCAACACAAGTTTAAGCTTTTCTGGCCAAATAGTCCTTAAAAAGAAGATTTTTAAAGATTTTCTCTATATATTCCTGTATAAAAATTCATCCCCCATTGTGGCCTCACCCTACCCCTGGACTATTATTTAAAAAAACTTGAATCTATACGATCTGGGGATGCTTCAACCCAAATTTGGGCTTTCCTGGCCTATTTGTTTTGAGAAGAAGATTTTTAAAGATTTTCATTCTATATAAAAATTTATCCCCCTTTGTGCCCTACCCCAGGGACCATGATTTGAACAAACTTGAATCTACATTATCTGAAGATGGTTAGACGCCAATTTGAGCTTTCTTGGCCTAATAGTTTTTGAGAAGAAAATTTTTAAAGATTTTCTCTATATATTCCTGTATAAAAATTTATCCCCCAATGGTGGCCCAACCCTACCCCCGGGGACCATGATCTGAACAAACTTGAATCTACATTATCTGAGGATGCTTCCATTCAAATTTGAGCTTTCCTGGCATAATAGTTTTTTAGAAGAAGATTTTTAAAGATTTTCTCTATATATTCCTATGTAAAACTTGATCCCCCAATTGTGGCCTCACCCTACCCCCGGGGACCATGATTTGAACAAACTTGAATCTACACTATCTGAGGATGCTTCCACTCAAATCTGAGCTTTCCTGGCCTAATAGTTTTTGAGAAGAAGATTTTTAAAGATTTTCTCTATATATTCCTGTGTAAAACTTGATCCCCCAATTGTGGCCCCACCCTACCCCCAGGGACCATGATTTGAACAAACTTGAATCTGCTCTATCTGAGGATGCTCCCATTTTAATTTGAGCTTTTCTGGCCTAATAGTTTTTGAGAAGAAGATTTTTTAAAGATTTTCTCTATATATTTCTTTGTAAAACTTGATCCCCCCATTGTGGCCCCACCCTATCCCAAGGGACTATGATTTGAACAAACTTGAATCTACTCTACCTGAGGATGCTCCCATTTTGATTGCGCTTTTCTGGTCTAATAGTTTTTGAGAAGAAGATTTTTAAAGATTTTCTCTATATATTCCTACGTAAAACTTGATCCCCCTCTTGTGGCCCCTCCCTACCCCAGGGGACCATGATTTGAACAAACTTGAATCTACACTACCTGAGGATGCCTCCACACAAGTTTAAGCTTTTCTGGCCTAATAGTTTTTGAGAAGAAGATTTTTGAAAAATACCCACAAATTTTCAATAATTCTCAATTATCTCCCCTGTAAAGAATGTGTGGCCCTTCATTTGTACAAACTTGAATCCCCTTCACCTAGTGGTGCTTTGTGCCAAATTTGGTTGAAATCTGCCCAGCGGTTCTTGAGAAGAAGATGAAAATGTGAGAAGTTTACAACAACGACGACAATGACGACAACGGACAAATTGTGATCAGAAAAGCTTACTTGAGCCTTTGGCTCAGGTGAGCTAAAAAACTACAGTTGATTGCAGGTAATACACGGAAGCGATATCACATGACTAGAAACATTGTATATAGTATGCCTATGAAAATGATTGACTGTGTACAAATCATATAAACCCCCAATTTAAACAAAAAATATTAACTGTCCAGAATAAGTTTGAATCAAGTTTGCTGTAATTGTATGGACTTGTTCTGTCTATTTCTTGTTCAACCCCCTCCCCCCTTAAAAAAAAATCTCCTCCATATAATAATTTTTAAAAAAAAGAATAGGACAGAAGCTGGTGTTGAACTGCCTTGTGAATCTATATTTCTTGTGAAAACTTGTGAAGGCCAGTCACTTGAAAAAAATGATTTTGAAAAAAAAAATGCTATTAGTTTTGCAAGAAAAAAACTCAGAAAAATTGTATATATTAAAATATAATTATGAACTGAAATAATACTTGTTGATGTAGATTTCATGAAAATGCATCATTTATAGTACATATCATGTAGTACATTTCATCAAATGGTTATATTATTATTACGCGCAGTGATTTAGGGCCGCACAGCACACAAAACTTTCCCCCATGCATCAAACATTTTCTGGGGAAAACATTGTTATACTTTATTTTATTGTTTATTTCAATAGGAAGTGGATGTGTCCCATACCACCTTAAAACTTTAACATGGTCTAGGCTTGCATAAAATGACTAAAATTATCAACCATTCAATAAATGATATGTACCGGGTAATATACACTCCTCTTAAAATGTCTAAGGCAGTGTAGTAGTTATCCCATATAATAGCGAGCGCAGCTCTTAGAACCAGTGTGCGTGGGAAAAAGAACAAGCTAAAACTACAGTTCATCAAACAAAATTTTTTGTCTACGTCCCATAATGCTCTCTAATGTTTTCACCCGTGGTGCTATGCAAAAAATGGCCGACTTTAAATTTGTAATTTACGGTGTCTTTCGGTTTGAAGACACGTTTAGAGTACCGCATATGCTTTGGCGAGACTCAAGATATTTGTTAGTTGCTTCCATACCTTCGTATTGAGTTGAGATACGTAAACAAAGATGAACAAAGTTATGGATGACGTCACAGTGCTCTTGCGCTATATTTCCCGCGATAAATTTAGAGGTGGATCAAACATCTGTAATGCGTGTACTAGCTATTTCAGTATAGAATGCAATACCTGTCTCATTGACATATGATTTGGGTTTTTTTAATATAGAGATTATTTAAATATATACTAGCAAGAGCCATACTTTACTGTCATATCAGTTCATTTTTAAGCTAATTGTGCATGCATGTACAGTAAGCAGGTAAGTATATGAGTAGTGAGGAAATAAACAACAGGATATTTTGAACTAAATAAAAAGGAATAAAGAGAAAAAATAAACAGTTAAAAAAATTATGTAGGTATTGCAAATAGTCAAACCATTAAATTTAAAAGTGGGAAATTATACACCTACAAACAGGAACCAGGCACTCTCTCTCTCTCTCTCTCTCTCTCTCAGGAGAGGGGTAGGGGATTGTGCTGTATGTTTCATGACCATTAAAATTAGTACATTTGCCCCGGCATACTTATTGTAGAGAAATAATCTCTCAAAAATTCTTCGACGTTCGTTGATACCTAAATAACACCAGGTTGACAATGATGCAAGGTATGTGTAATTCTTGCTGCGCTCGCCAGAACGGTAGCACCGTAAAACATAATATTGTTTGTTACGTGCAGATAACCGATGGGAGGAGTCATAATGACAAAAAGCAGCGTAGAGAATGTACTGTAGCATATCACCCACACTTTATACAATTTTAGAAAACACACCAAACTATGGTGCAAATTGGGTTTAGAATACTGACTTGATGTGAATTTGTCCATATGCTTTTAATTTTGATTGTCAGGTAATGGTTATAAGTATAAAAACTTTCGCATGAAATCTACAGATTGCAAAATTAAAGGAATTGTGCCTTTGTATATAATCCTCTAAATACTGTCCTACTTATTAACCTAGATGTTTATGTATTAAGATTCACAACATTGTTTATGAAAATGAAAGCATTTACATAAATTACATAACATATTTAGAAGAATGACACATATAATGGATATTATATATTTCAATTTGCACAATAAATATTAGAATAATTACAGATATTCTTACAGATCTTGCTTGTCGTTTAAAACAATAGCACAGAAAACTCCATATCTTTGCTGCCAGCAAGAAAAAACCACGTAATCCCATAACAATGAACTTAAGCATGGGTGTTGATTTTTATCCTGCTTTAAGTATTGAGCCGCGACAGAGATTTTTCATGAAGATGTCTTAAATTTCAAGGACAACCTGTACCGTCTTTCCATCAATGATAGGCGCCATTCATTACCCAGCATGCACTTTCTCTTTCGGTGCCCGTTTCGATTTTAAGATAATCAATAAGTAAAACCCAAAGGTGTATCGAATATCTCTAATTTCAGATATAGCGTCAGTGGTTACACAACCAACGATGCGTAACTTGGTATAAATCCCCAAATTTTTTGATGTGATTTTGTGAAACGGTAAGTTATTATATTATATTTTTTTTTTCATATTTAGGTTACAATGTATGTAGCGAACATGCTTTACTTTTAACAGTTTTTAAAGTGGATCTTTTTAAGTTCGAAATTTCTCAGTCGCAATAAAGTAAAACAATTTATCACATGTTTATCTCAATATATACGGTGGATATCACTCATGGGATACATTTCTAATATTCCACTGTGTGTTCTTACGCCAATAATTAAACATTACGTAGGTTTAGGCTGTTGATTGACGAAGAATGAAAAATTAAAAAATGAATTCAGTTGAAGTGTGGAGATTTTAATAGACCAATCCACACTTTACAAAAGTTATGTCCCTTGGCCGCAATCTTTGGGGGTAAAACCCATATATTTCTCACAGTAGCCTTTGTAGTTTAGAGGGTTGTAACTTCGTCATTTTACATTAAAAATCCGTTTCCGCTGTGAATTTTAATTGCCCAAGTTGGGGCAACCCGTGGCCATCGCCAATACCCTCACCAAAACTTAAGTGAGACTTAGATCAAAAGTAAGCTCGTCTAAGTTTTATGACCCCTAGGCCTGGGCCCTGGGCCATAAATCTTAGACGAGCTCACTATTGATCTATTAGTGTCCCCTTTCCACTATAGGTTCCTTTTGTAAAAGTGAGACTTAGATCAAAAGTAAGCTTATCTAAGTGTTATGGCCCCAAGGCCTGGTTTCTTCTGCTCAGTTTTATGAAAATTACGGAAAAATCCACTGTTTATGACGTCACAATTACCCTTGTGGAAGTCTAATCGGGTAACTATTTTTAAAAAGATTCTTAATCTATGGGTTATCTTGTGTAAACAAACGTTACATTTCAGTGATATAAATCTTTGCAAGCAGCATAACTTGGGTAGTCAGATGTATAAAATCAAAAGGAGACTCTGTACGTCCAGTGTCGTAAGTAACTAAGAAAATGATGTCATTTTGGAGAAAACTCACATGACCAAAATAAACTATCGGAAACACATGACTATCAGAAACACATGATGGAATGATACATATTATACTATCAAAGTTATGTTGCGGCAATGGTTATAAAAGCACACAATTACTCAAGTGACATACAAACTGATTTTTAGCTCACCGAGACGAAGTCGGGGGGAGCTTATGCTTTACCTCCAGCATCCGCACCTGGTTAAAGTTTTTGTTGCAGGTCCTGTATCTAAGTTATTACTTGTTCTAACTTCACCAAACTTGCATGGATGATGCATCTGGACCTACTTATGGACTTTAAAGACTTGGATACTGAATCTGGGTCATGAATTTCAGATGCTGGAGGAGGTTAAGGTTTTTAGAGCAGGTTAAAAGAAAGTTCGGTTATATTGTTGTTACCCTGTTCCATCCATCCGTCAGTCCGTCCGTCTGTCCTTCCGTCTGTAAACTTTTTACATTTTGAACTTCTTCTTTAGAACCGCTTGGCCAATTTCAACCAAATTTGGTACAAAGCATTCTTATGGGAAGGCAAATATAAATTGAAAAAATAATTAAAGCAGAGAAAACCTTGAAACTGTAGAAAAAGGGGGGTGCATTTTTAAAAAATCTTGAGTCAAATTCAATGTAATTTATCATAAATTTAATAATCCTTATGGAAAGGAAAATATAAAATAAAAAATTATGGTCTAATTCTGTTTCAAAACTGAGTTATTACGAAAATAATAATAAAGGGAAGTCATGTTTCAATCAGTTTATGGCTTTGGGTTTGGTATTCCACGGGTCTTGGTAAAATGGGTAGGCAAACCTGGGCCAGGGCAAAACAAAAGATTGGCAGTTATTAATCTGCCAATCTCAGTAAAATTTCTAGGATATGTTACGGACCAGTATATTTGTATTTGCTGTAAATATTGCTGCAAAACAATGCGTACGTATTTTGAATTGACGATTGCCAATCTGCCCTGGCTTTTATTTTGCCCCGGCGCGGTTTTGCCTACGCATTTTACCAAGACTCGTATTCCATACTTCTAAAACGAGGTTCTTTGTTTATAGCAGCCATGACATCATCTTCGCTAGCCAAGGGTTTTCGGTCCACTTTGCTCCCCATAAATTTGCTCCCGTTTATGGGGAGCAAAGTGGACCGAAAACCCTTGGCTGGTGAAGATGCCATGACATATGATAAACAGGTCGATCTGATAATGATGAATTTGTTTGTTGTGCAACAGTTCGCGTACAAAGGGAATCTTTGAAACATTCAAAATACATTGGTGCCAATTTTGTGAAGTAAATTGAGGTTAAATATTTAAATGCGTTGACAGTTTTCACATATGACGGTGGTGTTACTTGTTTTGATCTTCGTTTCGTTTTCATTATTTATATGCTTTGTATCCTGAGAACTATTGCCTGTATCTTGTAATTTTTACATATCAAATCAAACAGAGACTTCGCTAAATCAGATTATAGTTAACTGTTTACCTGCACAAATTAAGGAAAATTAATCTGATGTATTAAAAAAGTACTAATTGAAAATACAATTCATTCTATCGGTAATTCGGTATGACCCTTAGAGAAAAGAACTGGCTTTTTTCCATTGAAATTCCATTGAACTTTCATTGATTTTCCAGTTTTCATTGATACCATTGATTGTGCATTTATTTTTCTTGTGTCTTCATCTGACCAGTTTTATACGGGAACGGGACGTTTCGCCCCTATTGACGTTTCGCCCTGAGACGTTTCGCTCCTAAAGACCTTTCGCGCTGAGACGTTTCGCACCTATATTATTTATTATATATATTGCGATGTTTTCAGGCAAATATTATATATATATATATATATATATATATATATATATATATATATATATATATATATATATATATATATATATATATATATATATATATATACTTGATATTTTGACATTCTATATTTAATCACGGGATAAGTAATTCCGGTACCTATATTCTATATGACATCATTTACCTTTTTACAGGACGGCAACAAACCATTTTCCGGATTTCTAAAGGATATTTACGAAATTCTAGCCAAATATAATTTACTTCAATATTTACATTTATTTCTTGAAGCTGGCAATTTCCCTGAAAAAAAGGATTGGAAAACTATAGTTAAAAAGTCGATTCATAATCACCATACTGAGGAATGGAGAAGTCGCACGGAAAATGACCCAGATTTCCGAATGTTTAAAGTTTTTCACAATACAGTCTCTCCTATCAGACTCTGGAAATTTGAATTTTCATTCGATGAAGTTCCATTTATTAGATTACTAGCGAAACTCTGGACCATTCCACCCATGTATATAGACCAAAATTGCAGAATATGTCAATGCACTTACAACAACCAATTTCAGCATGCTGCATTGGGGTGTCCATCCACAGCTTTTGTTAGGGATTCGTTTTACAACAGTTTAATCAATAATTTTGATGTCCATTTATACGTAGAGCTTTCACAGCTAAGAGATGAAGTTTTATACTATATTTTGCTCGGGGGATTTGAACCCACAACATTATTTGATAAAGAAAACAAGAAAAAATTTATCTGCAGTTGCGCAAAATTTGTATGTAGTGCAGCAGCATGCTACAATAGAGCTCTATTACTCTTAGAGCAAATGTAACAATTTATAAATATTTTCCTTACTATATATGTATATACGTTGTCTTCACAATTATTTCCTATTTTTGTACGATTGACTGATTTTCTTTATATTTTGTAATTTACAACATGAAATCTCCGCAAGGGGGAAATAAAGATCGAATGAATGAATGAATCAAATTTCTAATTACCCTAAGGTGTTATAACTCATTATTTGGAGGCTCTCCATGCTGATATCAATTTACTGTTACCACATAATTAATAGGCGCGAACCATCTCGGGGCGAAACGTCTCAGCGCGAAAGGTCTTTAGGGGCGAACCGTCCCGCACTCGTTTTATACCTACCAGTTAAATAGCAGTTTTCAGATAACTGCATTTTCAATGGCCTGCAACTCTCATTGAAACAACAGTTTTCCATTTCACCTAAACTTCAATGTTACTGTTTCCCAGTAAAATATACCATTTATTTTCAGGAGCAGTTAAATGGAATTCTTATACACATTTCTAGATTTACATTGTATTTCAAGCTGAGTTGCCAGTCTGGGTCACTCACAGGCCTCTGCCAAATAAACTGACCACTAAAGAAAATAACATTACTGCATAACAGGGAGTTGAGTTGCAAATTTTGAATGTTCATCTTGGAGCCTAAATGTGATGTTCATTGTAAGGAAAATGTGTTATTGTTGGGCATCCTACTCTTTTGTGGCATATTTATACAGTGAATTTATGGAACTTTTTCTGGGGTCAATATATATTCGTGATCACAATGAGGTAATATTTTTAATATTAAATTCCTAACACTTGTATCATGATTTGATACAAATTTGTGTAAAGACTGATTAACATTTATACACTATCAAGTGATTTAAGTGTTGCAAGCAGCTAGTGCATGGATGTATTGAAAAAAAAGTTATGTAATATATAGCTGAATTGATCTATATTGAGATTTCTCTGGGTCAGTATTCTGCAAAATGTTCAGGGTTATCTTATGATGCAACTTGATCTTGACAAGTACTTATCTTCTATAAAGCAATCAAATGGAAAATCAATGGGTTTTCAATGCATTTGTGTAAACCATCCTTTTTCCATTAATTTAATTAGCATTTAAAGATATATCAGATATGACATCATTTAACTGGTGCAATCTAATTTGCATCAGTATTCATTTTCAATGGTGTTTCAGTTAATGGACTTTCACTGAGTGTTCACTGTGTTTTAACCAGAAACTGGAAATTCAATGGTTTTTCTTGGTAGACAATATATAATGCCATTTTATGTGACATCTTGGTAACTGGAAAAGCAATGAGGTTTCAATGGTCAGAAATAAAGTGCAGAAATAATGGAAGTTCAATGGCATTCTTTTCTGTAATGAGACCTTTTGCGTAATGGTAGATTAATGCAATGTGTTTTGTTGAGATCAGCTCAGCATTTTCTCGAGTTTATTCAGTCTAAGTAGAGTTCAATATCGCTGACGGAAATATGTAGGTATATTTGCATGTAAATGATTCATTAATTTTGAAAAATAAATTGTACTCTTTATTTGATTTAGTGCATGTTTCTTATGATTAATTGTTTACAATTTCTATTTACTAACCATATTTGAGTGTTAATTAAGCTTAGAATTATAAGCAAGACACAGAGATTTCCTCACAATTCTATGTTTGTACACAGATCTGAGGCCATTCTTTTTTTTTCCATTTTAAATGCTGAATAGAAAATATACCAAGTTAAAAATCTTAAGCTGAATGTAATAAACTCATGTGAACAAAATATGACTCAAACCTAGCAGAATTGTGAGCTCTGTATCTTGCATGCTTATAATTCTACGATTGAAGCCGAAATTTTGGTTGATCATTAGAAATGTCTCGCTCAATGTTAAATTCTTGTACAAAAAAAATTAAAGGATGATATGCTGTATATAACTACTCTCTGGGGCCCCCTTTTTATACAATGAATGTGAAATCTACATCAATTTGATAGTTTTTCAGACACGAGTAAATAAAAACGACACCGTTAAAACAGTTTCCATAGTTTTGACACATCTCTGTTGCGGGGATAAAGGAATTATCGCTATTCCTAAGAAAATTTTATAGCGGAAAATTATCCTGGTTTTTAGCCCTTTTTTTTTTTTTAATAAAGATGAAAATAATGGGTGGGCCTTAGTAAAATAGAGTGATGTGCATGCAATACTGTAACATTGATTTTTATAGCTCTTTAACATGTCACGTGACAACATTTTTCATTCCAATTGAGCGCATTGAGGTACAATTTTCTTCTTCACATCTATAGGATTTTTTGTAATAAAATACAATAACTATTATATTTTTAAAAAAATACAATAACTAGTAAGTAGTTGAGGAAGAAAATGTACCTATATGCTCTCATATATTTTGATCGCTGTATAAAGTGGGGGGGGGGGGGCAGAACGAATACATGTATATAGGGAATTGTTAGTTAACAGTGTACCCCTACCAAATGTTTAGTTTTTTATTTTGCGTAGGATTTTCTTATTCTGGGTTAAAAAATAGTATTCCATAAAGGTACAATGTCAAAGATTACGTGTATGCAAATATAAGTGTAATGTAGCACATGTTCTCCGCCGTGAGTGGGGACTGAACATTGCCGAGTTACAACACATTTAACTTTGATCCGAATGAATGTATGAAGTCTTCGTATTGAAAAGTTGTTGAAGAGTTTACTAATCTATTTACATATTACCTACGCACAAAGTCTACACATCACATAAGAAACAATCCACACAATTCACAGTACAAGAAATAATCCACATAAGAACATCATGTATGTCATGTATGTATAAATCCAATCCAAATATATTTGTTATCTACTGCTTCTCTTAATGCACTGCTCTACTACTTCTACTACACTGTCCATTGCTACTGCTACACTGCCCTGCTACTACATGTACTACACACTACACTGTTACTCCTGGTACTTTCACCTTCTTATATTGTGAACAGTGCCTCCTCAGTGTGGGGAGTGAAAAATCTACCTCCTCAGTGTGGGGAGGGAATACATAATATTAAATAATTATAACGGGTTCAGACAATTAACTAATTATCACTATAATTAAAAGGTAATCAAGGGTCTGGCATAAAGATACTAGTAGATATGGCTTACGGTAAATGAGAAATTGATAAGAGATATTTAACACTTTACAATCTGAATATTAATTAGTACTAAGAATAAATTTGCCACAGTAAATTTGAATACTTTACAATATTCATTTTTTGTTATTCTACCGAGGGGCCATATGGCACAATATCTTTTGAATGCCCATTGTTGCTCAGGTGAGCGATGTTC
Source organism: Magallana angulata (assembly GCF_025612915.1). Classification (NCBI taxonomy): domain Eukaryota; kingdom Metazoa; phylum Mollusca; class Bivalvia; order Ostreida; family Ostreidae; genus Magallana; species Magallana angulata. The sequence continues at coordinate 36,263,845 of NC_069116.1, forward strand.
TTTGGTCTGACAAAGATGTTTGAAATAAATTTGTTTTTGTTATGATCTGAAACTTCTTCAATAATTTTCTTTCATTAAATTATGTGTTTTGATTTCAGTATCAATGATTTCTAAATCAGTTTCGTTGAAATTAATTAGTTTGGGATTCCTGCATTGAAAAGCTGTGTTTTAAAATTCATTTGTCAATGAGTAACCTTCAAAAAAATTTGAATCACTTGAAATCATTTTCCAATTTTCATAATGACATTCAATTTTCCCTACAGTAAAATTTTCTGAGATATTAGAAACTCGCTCATGTTTTCTGAAGTTGACACTGCCTGATTTACTTCTTTGTCAGCTTGTTGTTTGTTTGCATTTTCTGTTTGTACCCTTGGAAAGTGCGCTAGCTGGCCTAAAAAAGGTTGAGGCCTGTTGGTCTGGTTTTAGGATCTTTGACCCTGGTTTTCTGACTTGGGAAGCCCCACTTCTCGGGTCTGTTGCTTCTACCCAAGATCTTTGACCCAATGTTATTATGCCCCCCTTTTTGAAGAAGAGAGGGCATATTGCTATGCTGCTGTCCGTCTGTCTGTCGGTCGTTCCACCAAAAGTTTCCATTCATTTCCTTTGCAGAGGTTGCATGTATTAAAATGAAATTTGGTATACAGATTTATTATCATAATATCTAGGTCAAGTTTGATTTTTGTTACAATTGAGCAATTTTCATCAGAGTTATGCCCCTTTGACTTAGAAAAATTCCAATTATTTGCAGTTTCCGTTAATTTTTTTCATGGATGCTTCCAAGGGAGGGGGACATAAGTGTTTACAAACATCTCTTGTTTGCTTCAGTGATAGCTTCAACATTTTCCCCCAGATCATCCCCAAACAGTTGGTCAGTGATGGGTTAAACGGTATAACAGAGCACCCAGAATTACTCTTTACTCTTGGGTTGGCTAATGAACTCATGTCTTCTTTGATTAGATCACAATAGACTTAAATTATGTCATTTTTGACATTCTGAGATCATCCATTGCCAGGGTTGTTCTTTAAGTTCACAGATTAACATCAATTTTGGTCTTTTAACAGTGATGTAGGCTGGCTTCTGAGTTAATTCCAACTGATTCAGCAAGGTGAGATGCTGGAAACATGCATGATATTACAAATTAATTACTACTCGAAAATATGGAAAGAGTCTGTGGAGAATGTACTAACTAGTTATAATTGAACTATATATAATTGTAAATATAATCTAAGGTGACCTATAGGACGTCCAATGTGCCAGGTGCCTAATATTAATGTACAACTGGTTGGTTAATTGGATTTGTATTGTAATATGGCACAACTGTACATAATATGCACATGTCACTCATTCACTTACACAAATGCACATTGCTTCAATACTCACACATCTAATGTTATAAGTAATTTTATTTATTATACTTTCATGTTAAATACTGAAATCTGATTGGTTTATATAGACACAGTTGATAATCCATTTTGTTATACTTTCATGTTAAATACTGAAATCTGATTGGTTAAGATGCAGTTCATAATCCGTTCTATTACCCTCAGCGTTAGCAACGCACTTAGCATCGGGTAACATTACAAATTGTTACACGCACGAAAATTATGCGCGTACAGTTCGCTGTAGAATTCACGTTATTTCTATATAAAAGCAGTAAAATTTTCTTTAAAATTAAGACATTCAGTATAACAAAATAAATTATAGTGCCTCTTTGGAAGGATAACAGTTCAACTGTTACCCTCCATAGGGTAAGTGTTTTATATGTTCAAAACAATTTAGCAGATAGAGAAATAGATCAGCTTAAAGCAGACTTTTTACTAGTATGATTTCCAATGTAAACAAAAAAATGGCATGAGCCATGTTTACATAGCAAAGAATTGTGAGCTCTGAATCTTGCTTATATATAACTCTTCAACTGACACTCAAATTTTAGTTGGTGAACAATCAAAACTGGAAAAAAAAATTTGACCAAAATCGTGACCATGCTCCTTTAAAGCAGTAAAACTTTCTCTAAAATTAAGACATTCAGTACTATAAAATAAATATAGTGCCTGTTTGGGAGGGTAAAAGTTGAAATTGACACGCCGAGAAAACCAATGTCAACCTCTGCTTCGCGTCGGCTGACAATGGTTTTCTCGGGGTGTCAATTTCAACTGTTACCCTCCCAAACAGGTACTGTTAATATAATAGCACACTTATATGATAGCCATTATTGTCAACAAAATTATACATAGAGAATTATTTTGAAATTTTTCTTTTTCAGATTTTATGGGAAGCCAAGAGGGAGCATTTGACACTAGATTACATGAAGCTGTTCGGTATGGTGACATAGAGGAGGTCAAGGTCGCACTTCAGCAGAGTTATGACCCCAATCTCATAGGGTTGTACCAATGGAGTGCACTACATGAAGCATCTAGTAATGGAGAAAGTGAAATTGTAAAATTACTGTTATCAAAGAAAGGTATAGAGACTAGATGCATTTTTTATTCAGATTCTTAATCCAATATAAGATTGAAGTATTTTTAGCTCTCCGAGACAAACCATGGGGGGGGGGGGGGGGTGATGCATCTGGACCTACTTATGGACTTAAAAGACTTGGATGCTGAATCTTGGCCATGAATTTTAGATGCTGGAGTAGGTTAAGATGTAATGTCTCTCTGCTATTAATTTTACCATAATTATATTTTCTGAAATTCTTGATATTGATTTTCATCAAAGTCATTATCAATAGATTCAAATGAAACATAGTTGAAGTGATGAAGCTCTGCTCGATTTTTAAAAATTTTGTAACATGTCTAATCATGATATGAAGAAAATTAGACATTGTGAAAAGAAAAAACAAAATTTTACCATTGTAACAAAAACTACTTCAATCAGCAAAAGTTATTATTCTTTATCATAAGATATTGAAGGTTTTACAAATACAGTACATGTATATGAAAATTGCTATAGTGTTCTGATTTTTCCTTTTTATGCCCCTCTTCGAAGAAGGGAGGGCATATTGCTTTGCTGGTGTCGGTCGGTCGGTGACTGTCGGTCGGTCGGTTGTTCCACCAACAGTTTCCGTTCATTTTGAAATGAAATTTGGTATACAGGTTTATCATGATAATATCTAGGCCAAGTTCAAAATTGGGTACGATTCAGCAATTTTCGACAGAGTTATGCCCCTTGGACGTAGAAAAATTGCAGTTATTTGCAGTTTCCGCTCATTTTCTTAGCAGAGAATGAACATATTGAAATGAAATTTGGTGTACAGGTTTATCTAAATAATATCTAGGTCAAGTTCGATATTGGTTACGATCGAGCAATTTTCGACAGAGTAATGGCCCTTGCCATTCGTAAAAAAATAAGAAAAATATCAATTTCTGACTGATTTTGATTGAATTATGAAAATATCGACACTTCTGACGTCAAATACTGCCAGTAAGTGCAAATACATCTAATGAATAGGTGAAAATATATATTTTATAACAACTCTTCTAAATAAAATATCACAATAATTTATTGTACCAGAAAGAATTGAAAAATAGCGAATTCATGGGCCAAATTCGAATCATACCATATATAGTTCTTAATTAATCCGTATGTTTTAGAAATGCTAAAAATGTAAACAGAGCATTTTGTTAAAACACAAAAAGTGGATCATATGAATGATTTCCAAGTAATTGGTATGATCTCAATATATATATATATATATATATATATATATATATATATATATATATATATATATATATATATATATATATTAATCTAGACTTTAAAAACATGTGATAGTTTTTTTTACCCATATCTGCTTTCTCAGAAATTAGAAAAGTTTTAACCCTTATTCAATTTTAGACAGTTGAAATGTTATTACAGAGGGTTCTGCATAATCTGATGTTTTATTTTTTCATTATAATACATTGACATCTGTGAACCAGCTATAAAGAGAGAAATGAAAATTTTCCATCTAATTTAGATTCTCTGGCCTAAAACATCAAACATGTACTGTTCATGTACTGTACTAGTACACACAATTTAGTTGCCGGTACATTCAAGAACAAAATATAAATATTTTATGTGGGGAGGGGTATAGATATTACCTCATAAAAATTGGATCAAAATGATAAGTTTCTTGTTATTGTTTGTAATTAAGTTTTCTATACTTTTTTGTCCCCTTCTAAAAGTTAAGGTGCAGTTCTCTCCATTCAAATTTCATTTTTCTATATTATATGTGAATTTAAATAAGTGTCGCCTTCCAAAACATAAATGTGGGCCCAGCACCCCTCCTTGTAGCTACATGTTAAAAATTGTGAGTTAACAGAAACAAAGTGAGATAAGAGAGTTATCTCTCTCATCAGAGGAGTATTCTACCTTAAGGTTTTTTTAAGCAGGTTAATTTTTTTGGAGCAGGTGCCCTTCATCAGCCAAATCTAAGTTACTACTGCTTCTAACTTCACCAAACTTGCATGGATGGTGTGTCTTATGATACTTATGCACTTGACAGGCTTAAATGCTGAATCTAAGCCATAGGTTTCAGATGCTGGAGGAGGTTAAGGTTTTTGGAGCAGGTTGAAAGTTTTGAAAGGTGCCTTTTGATGACTCTATCCAAGTAACTACTGGTCCTAACTTCACCAAACTTGCATGGATGGTCCTTCTTGTAATATTTTTGCACTTGACAGGCTTTAATGCTGAATCTGAGCCATTACTAAGGTTTTGGATGCTGGATATTGGATAAGTTAAAGGATTTGGAGCTGGTTAAAGTTTTTCGAGCAGGTGCCCTTAGTTGTTATTGGTTCAATCTTTACCAAATTTGGATAGATGATGATCTTGTGATATTGATGCACTCCACAGGCTTTGATGCTGAAGTTTCGGATGCTGAATGAGGTTAAGGTTTTTGGAGCAGGTCACATGTATATGTAAATTATAGTTCATGTACTTACTTAGGGATTTAACTATATGAATGAATCATGGAGGTAGGCAGATATGGAGTGATCTTGAATATCTAGATGCTTAGGCAGGTTCAAGATTTTAGAACAACTCAAATTTTGGTAGGGTCTTGGAGCTGGCAATCTAATCAAAATTAGAACTTCCATCCACTCCTCGATTTTTGAAATGTCATGACATATCAAACACCAAGGAGCAGATGGAACTTCTAATTTTAATTAGATTGTGGAGCTGGTTGCAAAAAGAAGTAAATTCTGATCAAACTAGGGATGGCAATCAATTGCAGAATCACTAAACGGTTAATCACAAATTGTTCCAACTGGTTACTCATATCCAAATACACAAATTTGTGTATATTGTTATTTTTTCTTATTTATCTGTAATTAATGCCACAAGAGGCACAATAGGAATATTCTGTAGATATTTAAGTTATAATTTCCCTTTCCAATCTCAGCTCCAGGGCCTTAAAAGTGTCTCCATATATAAATTAACATGTAACTTCAGATGTCAATGTTTGAAAGATATAAAATGAAATTTTCAATGAAATTGCATTAAAATATACAACTTTATAGCTCACCGAGATGAAATCTGGGGGATGGCCTCAGCTTCTTGCCCTGGTTAAAGTTTTTGTTGCAGGTCAGTGTATCTAAGTTATTACTTGTCCTATCTTCACCAAACTTGCATGGATCATGCATCTGGACCTACTTATGGACTTGAAAGACTTGGATGCTGAATCTGGGCCATGAATTTCAAATATTAGAGGTTAAGGTTTTTAGAGCTGGTTAAAGTATTTGGAGTAGGTGCCAGCTGATGATTATATCTTAGTTATTACTGGTCCTAACTTCACCATACTTGCTTATGATACTGATGCATCTGACAGGCATGAATGCTGAATCTGAGCCATAGGTTTCGGCTGCTGGAAGAGGTTAAGGTTTCTAGAGCTGGTTAAAGTTTTTGGAGCAGGTGCCCTCTGATGATTATACAGTAAAACTTGTTAATCTGGATGTAGGGCATTTAAGCATGTTATCCAATTCGGCAAAATCATTTAGTCCCTTGACATAATTTCTATCATTTTATGTTTTAAAAATGTTGTGCAATCCGGATCTTGTCTATTATGTTAACTTGCCAAGATGAAAAGAATCGACTGCATATAATTAGTGAGAGTTATCTCCCAATATCCGACCACTTATAGATCGGCCTTATGCGGCATAATTACTTCTCAATTATTGATAAATTTTCTGTCGTTGCTATTGATTAATAACAACTGTGAATATAAATCCAAACTAACAACTCATTTCAGTTTATACCATTAAGTCTTGTTTTAAATAAATAGGCATTTTTTCAGCCAAAATTAGATCAAAAGTGGGGGTGGCGTATTATACTTCACCCCAATTTTTTCAAGCCATGATTCTGGCTACCACGGGAGTAAGATTGCTGATGTCGTTTGAAATGAGCATTGTATGGTTACACTTACAAGTCACATTTTATTCTCTCAAAATGAGCCATTCTTTATTAAAGTCCTGTGTATTTGAATATTTATCCATTGTTTCCTGCATTAAAACAGTTCTCGCCATTACTTAATCAGCCACCTGTTGACTTTTCGCGTGGTCAATGATTGTTTAGCAATTTCCGGTGAATCATGCACTTGTCTCATGTTGAACTTAATAGGTTATTCGGGTGTTGGAAAATTTATCAATCACGATGATTTGATTGAAAAAGTGTTTCCATTGTACTTATTCCGTTATGCAATTATTATTTTCCACATAAAAAATGAAAATGAAAATGAAAATCAGCACCAGAGGTCTATACTTCAGAAAAATTGAAATTATTGCACGAATAGATGATCAAGATCTACTGCATTAAATGCTAAAACAATTTTCTTTAAACCAGATGTTGCTTAATCCGGCCAAATTTTTTAGAACCATCCTCAGACGGATTAGAAAAGTTTTACTGTATCTTAGTTATTACTGGTGTTAACATTACCAAACTTGCATGGGTGGTGCGTCTTATAATACTGATGCATCTGACAAGGCTTGAAAGCTGAATATGAGTCATAGGTTTTGGATGCTGGAGAAGGTTAAGATTTATGGAGCTGGTTAAAGTTATTAGAGCAGGTGCCCTCTGATGATATATCTTAGTTATTACTTGTCCTAACTTCACCAAACTTGCATGGATGGTGCGTCTTATGATACCGATGCACCTGACAGGCATGTATGCTGAACTTGAGCCATAGGTTTTGGATGCTGGAGGAGGTTAAAGTTTTAAGAGCTGGTTAAAGTTATATGTATCTATTGATACTGATGCACTTGGTACCAAAATGTTTAACGTAAAGTTTAGCGGGGAAGTTAACAGACCCGCTATTTTATGTATGCTTTGTGAATAAGGTCCTTGATCTCCATTATCAAGGATGCTAAAAAATATATCTTATTTATTACTAGTCCTAACTTCACAAAACTTGGATGGATGGTGCATCATATGATACTGATGCACCTGAAAGGCATGAATGCTGAATCTGGGCCATAGGTTTTGGATGCTGGATGACGTTTAGTTTTTTGGAACAGGTCACATGTTTTTTAGAGATTAATAATATGACATGATTCCTATGATATAGTATTGTATGATATGATACACTATTGTTTTATATGATACAATATTATATCATATATTGTAAAAAGTTATTTGAAACAATATGATATTCTATTTTTTGTTCATTTATATGATATTGTATCATGATGTTCATATGCATAGTACATGTATTGTATATTATGATACAATATTGTATAGTATGATATTGTATTATATATTATTTTATCATTGATATTATTACTTATTAGGTCTGTTAAGGACTGACTACAGAAATGTATTAGGTTGATCAATCTCATAGATGGTGAGGCCAAGGCGACCAAGTACATGTAGCTGGTTAACCATGCAGTTAGAGATTGCCATCCCTAGTTCATACCTAGTCAAACAGTTAATATAACTATGGATGCGTAAATAGAGGTAGCTTCAGATACAGTCCCTGATCTGGATTATTTTGATGCTGGGGCAGGTGTAATTTTTATGAGTAGTTAAATGCAGGTTTGAATGTTGAAAAAAAGGTGTCCTGTCAAACATGGTTCTGGTAACTTTGGATTTGAAACATAAGGCTAGCTTCAGATAGAGAGCCTGATCTCCTTATTCAAGGGTGCTATGAAAACATTGTTCTAGCTCATTCAAACTTGCTTGATAGAAATGATTGTTGATACATGATATATTGTGATCCTTACTCCTATGATATTAAATCATTTGTTATGATATTGTACAGTATGATGTGATACACTATTGTATTATATATTTTATGATATTTTATGATATGATGCAGTATTCTATTAAATAATGTGATATTGTGTCATCTGATGTAATATTAATATTATATCATAATGCAATATTGTATCATATGATACAATCTTATATCATACACTTCATTATAATCATCAAATGATACAATATTATATGAATTATATGATTTGACATTATGTGATATAATACAATATAGTATCACACTACATGATACAATATTGTATCATATGATACAATATCATGATGTCATAATATCATATTTAGATACAATGTCATATCAAATGATTTGATACCATATTGTCAATATTATATTTTATCATATGATGCAAAATTGTATTGTACAGTTGTGTATTGATAAATATTGTATTATACATTACAGTGTGAAATTTACATATGATATTATTTGTTGTTTTCCCTTGGACTGAAATGTCACTCTTTCATTGGTTTAAACATAGCACGTGATTGCCTCATATATCTCTATATTTGTTCGTTGAGAAATAATATTAGGCAATATGGCCGTCATTGGCCGACGCTTTGCTTACTCATTTCGACATTTCATAGTATTTAATCCATAAACCGCATGCCGTAAGTTCTAAAAGTATTTGGAGTAGTTGCCCTTTGACATTCTTTAAAATTAGAGTAGTTGCCCTTAGAATATTGACGTCACATTGTTTTGTCTGGAGCAAAACAAAATGGCAGCGTCGAAATTTGCTAAACTCGCTGCTGAGTAAAGGGAGAAAACATTTAAAATTGAATAGCAACAAAACATATTGTAAGTAAACATGGGGGAAGCAAAGATTTTTAAAGAGCATTTGAAAGGTGAGATTGAAAATTTCAAGGAGTTTAAATAAGTTAAATTGGACGAAATGTTATGCATTGTGTACATGGCTTTGCGTAGATCATAGTTATTTTTGAATAATTATGTCGCTTGATAGTCCTCGGGAAAACAAAACACTTATTAGGTTAGTTACTGACTCACTACGGAAATATATTGGGTTGATCAATCTCATAGACGGCTCGGCTTCGCCTCGCCATCTATGAAATTGATCAACCCAATATATTTCCGTAGTGAGTCAGTAACTAACCTAATAAGTAATAATATTGTGTCAAACCACAATAAACTATAGTTATTACAATATTTTAATAAAGATCACTCTAATAATGATTTTCATTTAATATGAGAAAGGTGGTCTCATAAAGGTGATGCCTGTCACGATGAGCTCTGTAATCTTTGATTACCTATGTTTATTTTTTAGTTAGTGTTATAAATTTTAAATTGGGTTTATATCTGTAGAAATAACTATAATCATATTAAAAATTTTGTTCATGTAATGCTAGCCATAAGCCATTGGCAAATACAAATACAGTTATCTTGGATATTTTGATTAGCATGGACATGTTGAATTGATTGATTCCAGCCACTCTTTCTTTATTTTCTCAAACCTCCATATCTGGAATCCTTTTGTATTTCTTTTTTTTTTAAGCCTAATTTGTCATATTCGTGATCTTTTTGAGATATTAAAGATCAGCTGTAGTTCAAGTACTGGCTATAGGCGGTGCATCTCTCTATGCCTCAGTTTGGCCATTTTTATTCAGGAGATCCAAACAAGAAAGACTTGTTGGCAGGAAACACTTCAGTTCATTATGCAGCTCAGGAAAACCATATAGACTGCCTGCAATTACTAATTGATGCTGGGGGTCGCTATGACATCAAGAACAACGATGGAAAATCCTGCCTCGATTTGGCCACTGGCGAATGCTTCCGTGTTCTGGAATCACTCAGTAAGGTTTTGACAAAATAGTTCTTTATGATGCAAACTCTTATATACAGACCCTGAAACGTGCTACTACACCTCTAAAACGAACCGTTCCTTGCAAGAAACGAACCATAACGATCACAAAACGAACCGTACCATTCACAAAGCGAACTGTACCGTTCACAAAATGAACCGTATTGTGAAAAATGCATGCAAGATAATTTATGCAAGACCCGCCCCAAAGCGTCCAAAAAGTGTACCGTACCGTGCGATAAGCGTGCAACTTCCATATACGGCTTATTAACTTATTATCTTTTGATGAATACGGACGGAGATTATCGCTGACCAGATAAGTTCAATATTTTACCAGATTTTTTTAATACGGTATTATATAACACATACATGTACTAAATTTTACGCTGTTATTTTGATTAAAACTGTTACAAAAATGTTTAAATTAAATTTCCTTTCTTAACTTTACCTTAGTCATGTCTTTGGTTTTCGAAAAAACTTGCATCGCCGATTTCTTAAACATCGTAAAATAATAATGTTCACACAATTCGTGGTAATACTATTTTGATCCATTTTTATACCCCCGCTCCGAAGGAGAGGGGGTATACTGTTTTACCCTTGTGTGTCTGTCTGTCTGTCCGTCCGTCTGTCCGTCCGTCCGTCTGTCTGTCTGTCCGTCCGTAACAAAAATTTCTGTCGCATTTATCTCAGCAACTATTTATCGCAGATGCTTGAAATTTTAACACAGTGTTTGTTAAGGCATGCCATATCGTGGGATATATTTTTGTACCAATCGGACGTCAACTTCCTGTTAAATGACGACTTTGCTTATTTTTTAACCAAAATTTTCAAACAAATTTTCGTCAAAGATTTCTCAGCAACTGTTTATCGCAGATGCTTGAAATTTTTACACAGTATTTGTATAGGCATGCCATATCGTGGGATATATTTTTGTACCAATCAGACGTCAACTTTTTGTTAAATGACGACTTTGTTTATTTTTAACAAAAATTTTCAAACAAATTTCCGTCAAAGAATTCTCAGCAACTGTTTATCGCAGATGCTTGAAATTTTTACACAGTATTTGTATAGGCATGCCATATCGTGGGATGTATTTTTGTATCAATCGGACGTCAACTTCCTGTTAAATGACGACTTTGTTTATTTTTTGCCAAAATTTTCAAACAAATTTCCGTCAAAGAATTCTCAGCAACTATTTATCGCAGATGCTTGAAATTTTAACACACTATTTGTTTAAGCATGCCATATTGTGGGATATATTTTTGTATCAATTGGACGTTAACTTCCTGTTAAATGACGACTTTGCTTATTTTTTAACCAAATTTTCAAACAAATTTTCCTCAAAGATTTCTCAGCAACTATTTATCGCAGATGCTTGAAATTTTTACACAATATTTGTTTAGGCATGCCATACCGTGGGATATATTTTTGTACCAATCGGGTGTCAACTTCCTGTTAAATGACGACTTTGTTTATTTTTAGCCAACATTTTCAAACAAATTTTTGTCAAAGATTTCTCAGCAGCTATTTATCACAGATGCTTGAAATTTTAACACACTATTTGTTTTGGCATGCCATATTGTGGGATATATTTTTGTATCAATCGGACGTCAACTTCCTGTTAAATAATGACTTTGCTTATTTTTTGCCAAAATTTTCAAACAAATTTTCGTCAAAGATTTCTCAGCAGCTATTTATCAGAGATGCTTGAAATTTTACAGTGTTTTTTAAGGCATGCCATATCGTGGGATATATTTTTGTACCAATCGGACGTCATCTTCCTGTTAAATGAGTACTTTGTTTATTTTAGCCAAAATTTTCAAACAAATTTTCCTCAAAGATTACTCAGCAGCTATTTATCGCAGATGCTTGAAATTTTAACACACTATTTGTTTAGGCATGCCATATTGTGGGATATATTTCTGTACCAATCGGATGCCAGCTTTCTGTTAAATGTCGACTTTGCTTATTTTGCATATTCACATCAGAGCGGGGGTATCACTAGTGAGCATTGGCTCACAGATATCTTGTTATGAAATGTTTTAACATTTTGTACATACTGGAATATACATAGCTTTAAGTTTAATCACTGAACTTTATTATTTCGCTTTAGGTTTCTATAGTCGGTCATTTGAGTGGGATTTTATTTCAGGACTCCACGTGCTCCGCCTGTCAATCAGTTTAAGTATAACAGTACACTGATCACGCCATATGCGCCACATGCTACTTGGCTCCTCCTACATAGCTTGAAGAAAATTATCGAATGAAAATGTTAGAGTTTAATGTTTTCTTAAATCCTTATTTAAAAGAGTGGTTTTTTTATTATTCAACAATAATTTCCACCCGACTTCATGATTATAATTCATGTACGGGCGATCAGAGTCTCTTTCCCTCACTGTCGTATTTTTTTTTTGGTTACTAGATAAATTCTTAATATAGTTATCACTTTTAACATTCATTTATTGATTACTGGGTATTTTTCCATGTCCTGTATACAACAAGTATGTGAGTAAAAAGGTAAATGAAATATAAACAGGTTAGCAAGCATTTGTAAAACGTCAGCTAAATCGCAAAAATACAGTGAAGAGTGGACACTTGTCTGACAAAATGATATATATCACTATTTAAACATATTGACTTATTGTGTATATCCAGTTGTGTATACATCGTAATATGTTAAGTGTACATGTATAATTTAATGGAATAACAAGAACTTATACTAGAAGTCATATCATGACTATACACATGATGTTATTTTAGATAAGAGAAGCGATGACGGGTTACATGTAGGTGTGATCTGTGTATACGAACAAGTGCAGAAAATCATAGAATCATTATTTAAATGAATAAAATCCGACATTCATTGTTTATCTATTAATTGCGTGTATTTTTACATCGTTCATTTACCACGGGATTTTGATCAGCCACAGTACGCAATAAAGAATGATCAGAAAAGTTATGAATAAAGAAATAGAAAGATGCTTGTAAAGATAACAACTAGCTGAAAATTAAGACAAGGATAAGGGAAGCAAAAGACTTATTGGAATAAAGTCGGGGCACTTTTTATAGGATTTTTAAGTAGATTAGAAAAATTTAAAGACTTCAATACAAGTGCATGTATAGAAATAGAAAGAAGCTTGTTAAAATTATTGACAGAATTAATACTGATTTAACAAAAATATATTAGATTAAAGTCAAACAGTTGTAATAATTACATTTATTTTAAATTAAATGCGAATAATACAAGACAAATCAAAATTATAACTACCCTCCACTTCCTAGTTTTCAATGATAATACATGTTCGTTTCAGGCAACGTATCAAAAACGGGGAAACGGATATAAGTTCTGATTTTAATTAAATTGAAATACATAAGTAACATATTGTATAAGTAAAGAAAAGAATGCTTGTCATAATTACCACCTTGCTGAAATCAATTGGGCAAAAACTAAACAAAATTATATCGAAAAAAATCAAAGCGTTCAGGCCATGCCTACCTCATTAATAAAGCGCACAAACAGTTTACAAAGCATGCAGCTATTTTTAGCAAAGCGTACCATGCAAGAAGCAAACTGTACCGTTCACAAAACAAACCGTACTGTTCAACAAAGCAAACCGTACCGTTCAAAGAGCGTACTGAACCCTGCAACTCGTGTAGTAGCACGTTTCATGGTCTGTACCAAATGTACACTACAGTCTGTTTGAAAATTTAAAATATGATTCTGAAAATGCAAATTACAGATTGTGACATCTTTTTTGTTGCCAGCATGAAGAAAATAAGTGCTTTAATTGAAATTATCATTTATGTACATCTCTTTCTTCGTGCAGGCAAGCATCGAGTCTTAAGAATCTTCATTTTAAAATGGGGATGGTTAACTGGATTTTTTTTTAAAGTACAGGTATCAGAGTTTTCAGAGCATGTAATGTACCTATCATTTTATGTTCTGACAGAAAATTATAAAAGCAATGAGATTGAAGGTAATTTTAAAACTACATAAATCAGTTAGTGTAATAAACAATTTGTAGAATTTAGTTACATGTATAAGTAAGGACATATTAGATGGTTTAGAAGGGCTTTCGTATAAATTAATATTAATAATGATTCTTTACAATAGTCAGTCATATGGGGTCTTGTAAACTATGAAACATTTGAAATACATGTACTGCAAATCACTTTGGAGTTAATGTAATTTTGAAATATTTGAAAGCCAATTTTTCTAAATTGCAGATTAAAATATTTTACTTGTTAAAAGAGTTTTATTTTTGCATAATGCAAGTCCGTCATTTAATAACAGTGGTAAAAGATAAAGGTCTGGCATGTAGAAAATGATTTACAATTAATCAAAATTAGATCCTACAAATATACATGTATTTTATTTTAACACATTAGATAAGTTGAGAATTAAAACATGTACGGGTACGTGTATGTGTGTTATAACTACATGTTCCCGTTTTTGTAATTTATCAGTTGAGATTTCATAACTAGTAGAATATAAATGCACGATATAAATGTACGTAAATTTTACGCCCTTTGTTATTGTAACCTCAGAAATGACATCATTTACATTTACTGCATCATATATATACGTAAAATATGGCAGATGTTTTAGATGTTGCTTCTTTATGTGAAGACTACGATTTGTTGTTTTTATCTACTCTTTTAAATTTAAAGAAGGTGACGTAAAAGGTCCAAGTTTAAATCTTGATGAATTATCTGATGAGCAATTTTGCTCATTTTTCCCCTTTCGAAGAAATGACATTTCTCATCTCTGCAATGCGTTGTCTCTGGCATTGAAGTCTCTCTTTCACCAATCTGAATAAAATCAGATCCCCAATCTGCTCTTTGTTTTTCTTTTGTCGCTACACACATAGCAATGTATCAACATTGAATTATTTAATGATTTTCTTTTTTTTTAGCCCCCTGTAATTTTTATTTATAAATCAGAATCATAACATTTTAGCAGTTTTGGTACAAATGTTAATAGGTTTAGTTTTTAGCTCACCTGAGCCGAACGCTCAAGTAATCTATTCTGATCACATTTTGTTTGTCGTCCGTATGTCTGTCCGTCTGTTAGCTCTTCACATTTTCAACATCTTCTCAAGAACCTCTTGGCCAATTTAAACCAAACTTGGCACAAAGCATTATTAGGCTAAATGGATTCAAAGTTATGAACCGAAATTTAGGAATCAGGCCTTTTAACAAGGGAAATTAATTAGGAATTTTCAAAAATCTTCTTCTCAAAAACCATTTGGCCAGGAAAGCTGAAACTTGTGTGGAAGCATCCTTAGGTAGTGTAGGTATAAATTTGTGAAAATCATGACCTTCAGTGGTAGGGTGGGGCCACAAAGGGGGGGGGGGTGAATTTTACATTGGAATATATATAGAGTAAATGTCCTGTTCAGAAATCCTAATTTTTTTTTTCTCCCAGAATCCATATTTTGTAAAAAATATTTCAGAATCTATTTTTTAAAACAATTATTTAGATAGTCTTTTAAATTATATCACATAAAATCTTATTTTATTTAAATAAATTGGTTTATTCGATTTTGGTAGGGTGGGGCCACAAAGGGGGGGGGGGGGGGTTGAATTTTACATAGGAATATATATAGAGTAAATGTCGTCCTGTTCAGAAATCCTAAATTGTTTTTTTTTTCTCCCAGAAATCATGTTTTGTAAAAAATATTTCGGAATCTATTTTTTAAAACAATTATTTAGATAGTCTTTTAAATTATATCACATAGAATTCTATTTTATTTAAATAAATTGGTTCATTCGATTTGATTTTTTTTGTCAATTGATATGGTCTGACTTTATGCCCCCTCCTCCCTCCTCCCCCCTTCCAACTACATGTCTCAATTTACACTTTCAAAAATCGTAGATACAAAGTGCCAGCAACATTACAGATACAAAATTAATCAAATGATTTATAAAAATAAACATTCATTGACTATTTCTGTATTTATGAATACAAATTTTTTATGATATGAAAGGCGATTGATGACTTTTAAGGCCTCTCGACGCACTTTTGTGACATGAATTTACGTAATTTAAAGGTGGTATGGGACACGTCCATGTTGTGACGTACTATTAATCAAAATAAACAATAAAATCAAGTTTAATTTTATAAATAGTTACTTTACTGTAATTATTACCTAGCAGTGTAGCGCAGTGGGTAAGAGGTTTCACTACGAATCTGTAAGTCATGAGTTCGAATCTAGCTGGAGATTTTAGAATTTTTACCTTTCCAAAAAATTTAAAACAAATTCTTTGGTGAAATATTGTAAAATTTGAACATTCTAAATCGGTGAAAGTATTTAAATTATAATGCGCTTTAATCCACATTAATATTGACAGATGTCCCATACCGTGACCTTAACTTCAAATAAATAGTGAATTTCTTAATATCAACCTTCATGCAAATGAAGTTTAAAAATCTATTTCGTGTATCACAAGAATATATTTACTCATCAATTAGATTATTTTTATGTGTAAAAGCTACAAGTTTGTACTTTCGTGTACCGGTAGATGACACTCTACAAGTTTAGAGAACGAGAAGAATTTAGGTGATTCCCCTAGTACAAGTTCATGTACCTGTACAAGTTTGAAATCTCAACCTTTCTATTAAAGTATATTTCAAACAAGGTTAGCTTTTTAAAAAGCTGAGAAAGTCAGCCAGTGGAATATGAATTTTAGGATAAAAGTGAATACACAATCGAGTAAAATACGAGATATACAGTTTCCAGACCAATCACAATATACATGTGCAATTTAGTTTGCACCTTTATGTTTTATGGCTGCAGGTGAGGAGACAAGCATGTAGAGGTGTACATAGAATGTATGACTGCACACCTACTTATTACGCAAAGTTGTAACTTTTCTAAGATTGCTCTTTGAATTTCATGGTCACCACTGTCAATATAAATTATATATTATTTCTAATCTTGCTATGAGAGTTAGGAGATTAGGAGATGTGTGTGTGTGTGTGTGTGTGTAAATATATATATATATAACCCATGCATTGACAGTCAATGCGCAGTTTGACCTAAAACCTGACCTCTTTCATAACTTATTCGAAACTATCCTTCCCAGAATTCCAATTTACGCAAGCACAATTGAAGTTTCTTCCTAACTTAATGTATATTTTGTTTAACACTTACATGTATACTGGTGTTTTAGCATAGACTTTCCCACACATAGACTTTCCCTCCCAAAAAAAATGCCCAGGTTAGACTTGAAAAAATAGATGTAGATATATATATGGAATCCTTTCGTATTTCTTATTTTTTCATTAAGTTAAATTGTCATCTGATTTTGCAGAGAAGGAGATTATACATGTATGTCAGGGTGCTTTTTTTCACCCAAGGTGATGAAATCTAACACAGGCTTGTTTTTCTGGTCAAAACGACTCTGTGAGGTGAATTCTATGCTTCGAGACTGCAATATAGTACCCAATTAATAGAGTAACAATAAATTTGCTGTTTGATTCTGTGTTTTTAGTCCATAAGGATATTTCTAATTTCTACAATATTCCTCAAATTCTATGTCTGTATAATTATAAAATCTTTCTGAATTTCTTAGCTTAGGTTAAATGTAGAGGCATATAGCTATATTCATTTGAACTATGAATAAAGATGTGTAGAGATTGATAGTACATGTACTATTAAAATTTTGATACAGGTGAAATAATATACAGTTAATGTCTCATAAAATTCTGATTAAGCATGAAAAGTAATCTTTGTAAGACATGAACCAAAAACTCAACATTTTGCAAGAAATGAATGTTGTTGAATTTAGTTAGTAGACCCTAGTAGATTCTATATATAATTAATAAACATTCCTTTAAAGTTTTATTAATTGAGTTTTTCTATACATTTCGTGTATAATATTTACTATCATTTTGATATAAATCAAAATAATGATTTGTATTTTATATAATCAATTAATTTTTTTATCTGTATTTCTCAACAGAGGTTAAGGATCTTATGGCAATGTCAACAGAAGAAATTAAGAAACAGCTAGAAGAAGCCATCCAAGAGAAAACTTGTGATCAGTCAACTGACCATTCTAATGAAGTGTCTCAGTCTGGAGAAGTGGGATTAGCAGAAGACATTAAGCCACCAAGTAATTTACATAGCTATGGAGAATATAACTGTGTTGTATTAAGGAAGAAGGAATCATTCTTTTAGTATTATAAGGTAATCAAATAAGGTCGGGAGTGATAAAATCCAATAAAGCCTGATTTAAGGGCTTTGTGATAGATTTGATCACGCCTGACCATATTTGATCACCTCATAATATTCAAAGAATGATTCCTTAGTACTTATACTATATAATTTTCATCAATTGTACAATTAAATATTATAATTTCATTGATGAACTGTATTGGACTATACATTACAAAAACGATTTGTAGTGTTATCTCAGACAAAGACACTGTAAAATGTACATGTAAATATACATGTATTGCATAATAAATCTTGGGGTTTTTTCTAGTCCTTACAGGAAGATTTATAAGCAGAAAATATGTAGTAAACTTATCTAAATCAATTACAGCTTTTCTAGCTCACCTGAGCCGAAGGCTCAAGTGAGATTTTCTGATCAAGATTTGTCTGTTGTCGCTGTTGTAAACTTTTCACACTTTCATCTTCTTCTCCAGAACCACAGGTCTGATTTCAACCAAACTTAACACAAAGCATCACTGGGTAAAGGGGATTCAAGTTTGTTGAAATGAAAGGCCATGCCCTCTTTAAAAGGGAGATAATTTAGAATTATTGAAATTTGTTGGTATTTTTCAAAAATCGTCTAAAAAACCCATTTGGTAAGAAAAGCTCATAATTGTGTGGAAGCATCATCAGGTAGTGTAAATTCAAGTTTGTTCAAATCATGGTCCCTGGGGGTAGGATGGGGCCACAATTGTGGTCAAATTTTTACAAAGAAATATGTAGAGAAAATCTTTTAAAATACCCTAAAACCTTTAGAATTAGCCGGATTTAATAATAAGCTGGTTTTAAAAATAAGCCACCTATTTCTTGCGCTAAAAGTTACTCAAAATAAGCCTGTTTTGAAAATATGTCAGTGACGACAGTTTGGAAAGGTTTATTACTGTAAAGTCTCATATGTAGCATGCACCTGTGTATATAATGCGAGAAAAAAACATGCGGTTTCTATGCATTATATGCATCCCCAAAATGATGAAAAATTTTTAAATTCCATATATGCATACATGGTGTATTTAATTCGGTTAAAAGTAATAACATACGTTTGTGAATCTGAACCAAAGCAACCAACAACGGCAATTATTTAACTGATAATTAGTCCAATTATATGATTATCATAAAATAGACATTGTGAAGAAATGTCTGTATGTTATTTATCGTTATTATCAAGTTGTACAAATGATCAGTGTCCATCAGTATGCAAACCAATTATGGCAAAACGGGACATGAAGTGATTAATTTTTTTTTATCAAATCATAATTATTGCTTATCTTCCTATACATATATAAACATGAAGTCCGACAGTCTGACTCTGGAAATTGTTAAAACAAACATTGAATATATGGAGAAAATCTTAAAAATATTCTTCTCAAAGACCATTTCAGAAAAGTTCCAGAAAAGCTGGGACTTGCAAGGAAGCATTCTTAGGTAGTCTAGATTTAAGTTTGTTCAAATCATGATCACAGCGGCATGGTGGGGCCACCATTGGGGTTTTGGTAAATTTATACATAAGAAGATGTTGAGAAAAATCTTTAAAAATGGAATAGCTGTTGGCCAAAAAAGCTGAAGCTTGTGTGAAAGCACAGGTTTTGCAGATTAAAGTTTGATAAAAACCGTATTCCCTGGAGAAAAGTGAGGCCTCAAAAGGGGGATTTTTAAAAAAGGAATAAAGAAAAATCTTCTCACAAATACTAAAACAACAAAAGGAGCTTGGTATTTATTGTAAAAATATGTTGATAAAAATCGACAGATTTTTTAACTTTTTGTGTGTGATCTACTGTACTAATTTGTCCAGATATTTTGAATTTGGTACTGTAATGCTGATTTGATCAGTCATAGCTTTTGTTTGCTCACCTGAGCTGAAAGCTCAAGTGAGCTATTCTGATCATATTTTGTCTGTCGTCCATCTGTCTGTAAACTTTTCACATTTTCAACATCTTCTCAAGAACCACTGGGCCAATTTCAAATAAACTTGGCACAAAGCATCCTTAGGCTAAGGGTATTCAAAGTTGTAAAAATTAGGGACCATGCCCTTTTGCAAAGTGGAATAATTAGGAATTATTGAAAATATTTGAGAAATTTTCAAAAATCTTTTACTCACGAACCATTAGGCCAGGAAAGCTGAAACTTTTTTGGAAGCATCCTTAGGTAGTGTAGATTCAAAGTTATGAAAATTATGACCCACGGTGGTAGGGTGGGGCCACAAAGGGGGGTTGACTTTTTACATAGGAATATATAGAGTAAATCTTCTTCTCAGAAAGCAATAAGCCAGGATAGCTGAAACTTGTGTGGATTCGCATCCTCTGGTAGTGTAGATTCAAAGTTGTGAAAATCATGACATTGGAGGGTAGGGTGGGGCCACAATGGGGGCTTTTACATAAGAATATATAGAGTACCGTAATGTCACGTGTATAACACGCACTTTTTTTCAGCCAAAATTTGATCAAAAGTGGGGGGTGCGTGTTATACATAGGACTAAAATTTTACCCTATTTTTTCAAGCCGTGATTCTTAATTACCTCGGGAGACGTGACTGCCGATATAGCGTGTTATGCAAGTTGTATGAGTGTATATTTTCTGCTGATATAGCGCGTTATGCAAGTTGTACGAGTGAATACCAAATTTACTGCATCAGAAATACCTTATTCTTAGTTTTATTTCCATGTATTGAAATATTTATCCACTCTCAACACTATTTCTTGCATCAAACAAGTTTAAATATCGCCAGTGTAATCGCCATTACGTAAGCAATCACCTGTTGACTCGGCGCGTGGTCAATGTTTGTTTAACAATTTCTGGTGTCAGAAGCATGCACCTGTCTTGTGTCGGACTTCACAGGGTGTTTTCAAGTGCAGAAAGCTAAGCAATTACTATGATTTGATGAAACTTGTTTACTTTGTATCCAGTAATGCAGTTACACGCTATTGTTTTACATAGACACTGTTAGAAATAAATCGATCATTTGTACGACTTGATAATGACGATATACGACATACATACGTTTCTTCAGAATGTTTATTTAACAACAATCAATGAGTTTGACTATAATTAATCTTTTGATGTTGTTTTGGTTTATATCTGCAAACATTATAACTTTTAAGCTCGGTTGCCGTTCTTCCCTACGTATGATGATCTTCAACTTTTCCACTGTTTTACGAAGTGTCTAATGATATTTGATACCGCCCATGTAAATCATGCCGTCCTTTTTAAGTAAAATTGTAAGAACTTTGACTCTAATATCGCTTGGGCAATGTTCCGATCACTAAATTACAGTAATTGCGCTTGGGTTACAAAATTATCATTAAACATCGATAGTTATTTGGAAAAATGGCGGCCGTCGATTTTCATCATTGTGCTATGTTCCGATCACAAAATTAAAGAAATTGCGCATGGATTATAAAATTATCATGAAACATCGATTGTTTGGGGGGAAATTGCGGCCGTTGATTTCGCCATTTTTGGGTGCGTGTTATACATAGGACCTGCTGTTTTTTCGCTATTTTTTGGGCAACTTTGGGGGTGCGTATTATACACGAGTGCGTATAATACACGATACATTACGGTAAACCTTTTAAATCTTCTTTTCAAGAACCATTTGGCTTGTTTATTTTACATATGAATAAATAGAATAAATCTTTAAAAATGACCCTCCGGGGTTCGGTGGGGCCACAATGGGGGAGGGGGGGGTTGACATTTTACATAGGAATATATTGTGTAAATCTTTAGAAATCTTCTCAAGAACCATTTGGGCAGAAAAGCTGGAACTAATTGTTTGGAAGCATCGTCAGGTAGTGAAGTTTCAAACTTATTTAAATCATGATTCCCTGGGGGTAGGATAGGGTCACAAGGGAGGGGAAACAAATTTTTACATAGGAATATATAGAAAAATATCTTTAAATCTTTTTCTAAAAAAACATTGCCTTGAAAAGCTGTAACTGTAGTGAAAGCAACTTCAGATAGTGTAGATTCAAATTTGTTCAAATTACAATTTTTAAGGAGTAGGGTGATTCAGTTGTACAAAGGAAAACATTTTAATTTTTCACAAAAACTGAAATGTTATTATATATGCTTTACTTATATGCAAGCATTTTTAGATATTGCAGATTACTGAAATGTTATTATATATGCTTTACTTATATGCAAGCATTTTTAGATATTGCAGATTCTTAAAAATTGTTTAAACTTTGGCCTCTGGATGATTATTGGGCCTAACAAGGGGTTCAGAGTTTGATGTGGGTTTATATCCTGCATATAAACAATTGTTAAGGGTCTTTTTGAGAACTGCAATGCTGAAGATGATATAACTATAAAATCATCCTGTTAAAAAAGGGACTTGATAATAAATATAAGAATATCCAGGGGGAAACAGATTTTTAAGAAATATAATTTACATGTATTATAATACATTATCCAGATATTTCGTATTATAACTCCATGAACCTGATTTTATCATGTCTATTGTTGCTCAGGTGAGCGACGTGGCCCGTGGGCCTCTTGTTGCTCAGGTGAGCGATGTGGCTCTTGGGCATCTTGTTGCTCAGATGAGCGGCGTGGCTCCTTGGCCTCTTGTTATTACACTGTTGAATTTAGATAAATGCTGTTAAGATTACTGCATGGCTAAAACTCATATCAATTCAGTGAAAATAAAAATGATCATCCATGACGGTTAGTTCAACTTTAAAGTCACTATAGATACTCCCTATAACTGTTGACAGAAATATGCCCCCGTTTAAATTTTGCTCCTTCGTTTTTTGCATGTAAACACAAAATGGTAAGTTATCTGTCTTTGAACTCATCATTATCAGGATGAATTTAAAAGAAGATACTTTTTTTCCATGAAAATAATCTCAATCAATCTATGGTATACAGTATATCAATTATGTACAAAGCAATGGTTTTTCTACACTTATGAAAATATAATACATAAACGTATATATACTATACCGATCAGACCCAACCTAACATCAGAGTATACTCAACTAAACCCCAGATTTACTTTCTGGGTTTACTTTGGGATTACTCTGGGTTTACTTTTTGAAAATTTGGGTTCACTCAGGGTTTACTTTCGGTTTACTCGGGGTTTACTTTGGGTTTACTCGAGAATCGCTTTTTGGGTCAACTGTACGCACTGAGGTGTGAAGCAGATCTGTATTTTATCTTACCATCTAACTGCCTGTAATTCCTGCCCCTTGTATATTCCGAATATACATGTAGCGTCGGCTTTCAGGGGTATACTTCTGATTGGGGCCAACTTCATGATAATTCAATTTTCTATATGTAAATTTTAAAAAATTTGTTGCTGCGAGAAAAAGTGGGGGGGGCCAGGCCCCCCTGGCCCCCCCTGATGCTACGTGCCTGTGTTAGGTTGGGTCTGATTGGTACTGTAAGTATGTGTGTGTGCGTGTGGAGCTCCAATATTATGAATTTCTCGATGCCTTATATATATCTAATTCCTTCATTATTGGCAGGTACATGTCAATTTGGGGTTATTGCAGTTTTTGTACTCATTATATGTATACATCTATGCAATGTGTATTGCTCCAATCCTCTCAAATTGTCATTTAACTGTATTCCACCTCAATCTCAAACAACCATGTAGTGCGCGGCCAGAATGCTAGGTCTTGTTCGTCATCGAAAGCATGATTTTTTGTCTTGTCTAGATGGCCCAGTGGTTAGTACGCTGGCCACTCACTGCTAGTACAAAGGGTTTGAAGGTCATGAGTTCAAATCCAGGCAAGGGCAAAGGTGGAGCTCCAATAAGGGTGCAACGATAAACCATGAGACAGTATATCACGGTAAAAATATGCTAGGGTTCAATGTCACAATACAGTGAATTTCTCTGTGCTTTGAAAAAAAGTAAAGGACTATGTTTGTGCTTATTATATGTATATATCTATGCAATGTGTATTGCTCCGATCCATTCAAATTGTCAATTAATTAATGGTATTCCACCTCAATCTCAAACGACCGTGTAGTGTGCGGCGAGCGTGCTAGGTTTCTTTCGTGTTTTATATATATATATATATATATATATATATATATATATATATATATATATGTATATATATATATATGCATTGTTATCTTTTTCAGGCATGGGTCACCTGCATCTGACATTTGAACACAATTCCCACAAAGGAACTTTGAAAATAAAAGTATGGCAACTAAGCAACCTTTTGCTTCCTCCACGTAAGTCGTATTCTTTCATGGAAAAAAAGGATGCCATGCTTCAAGTAATACAAATTTGATTCTAATGGAAAATTTAGGTACTATTGTATATATATATTGAGCTATTTATTGATACAAACTAGTTAAGAGTAATTTTATTTTATTTTTTAGCTCAAATTTCTAACATCCACTCCATTTACATAAAAAGTTTCCTTTTGCCTGATGCAAAAAAAGATTATAAAAGAAAAACTGAGGAAGTAAAGGTGGAACGTTCTGATGCACATAGGAAAATACCCAATGAAAAAAGAGGTGTTCAGCACATTTTTACTCCTTCAACTTTCAAATTTTCTAAAAAGCTTGAATATGATGGTATTTCTGCAAGTGTTGTCAAGGAGAAGAGTGTACAAGTGGAAGTATGCATCACTCAGAAGTATAGCAAGAGATCTTTCCTTATTGGTATGTTACACATGCCACTAAAAGAAGCTGTCAAAAAGATAGTCAAAGAAAAGTATCCTCTAATTCCCTGTGTCAATCACACTATTCCTGCCAACATGCGTGTAAATTGTGCCTCAGAGCTTCAGATCACAAATTCTGCTAAAATATTTTATAGCAATCCAGATTTTAGGAATCTCTATGAAACTGACATGTCAGAAATGTCTGAGAGAGCATCAAGTGACCCTGACCTTAAAGGAGTTACCATGGTAAAGAATTCGATCACACCTCGGAATATTGTTTTGAATTTTGGGGGAGAACAAGATGACAAACTAGATGAAAATGTTGATAGCAGTGAGAGGTCAGTTAAAGTTGAAATTCCAGGTAAACTTGTGGAGGAAGAAGAGCTGAATGAATCTGGATACAGTAGCATTACAAATGTCATAGATATGACTGACATTACTGGTGACCCTGTGGAACCAAGCAGAGGATCTGCATTCTCATCAGTTGTAAAACATATTAAAATGAACAGAAAGGTTGGGAAACTAAAAGAAACTCCTTTGCTTAAGACTACCTCTGAAGTCTCTATAGATGTAGAGGATTGGAAATATGATGAGGTTAAAAATAAATCTGGGTCAAGACCAGAAACTCCTACATGGGACTACTATGATTTGTCAATGGAAACTGTTGAAATTCCAGTAGATGAAAAAGAGGAAAGTCCAACTAGAGGGGATGCTCCTGCTTGTCTTCCAATGGAGACTACACTAGGATTGATGCAAACAAAAGTTAAAAAAGTTAAGAAACCAAAGAATTGCAAGGAGGAGAGAAAGATATTGTCAACTGATTCTAGAAATGTCCCCATGATAGTTGTCACAGACACAGAGAGTGATGTAATGTCAAAGTCATCAATCAGAACTAAAAAAATAAGCAGTCATGAAGTAGCTGGTACAACCTCATCCAAACCTAAAAGACATCACCTGAAGAAATCAAGCCCAGAGACTGTTTCCATCGATATGCATTCACTTGAAAAATCAAACAGAAAAACTAAAAACAACCAATACCAAGTGACAGCTGATATTCATGTTCTTAGTGCCAAAGCTTCCACTGGTGAGACCTCTATTGATTTTGGTGATAATGATTCTGTGATAATTGATATAGAAAACTTAGAGACTGAATTGAAAAATGTCAACTTAACAGACTCTGTTGACAATCCAGCTTCTACCTCAAATCATGTGGTTGTTATGGCAACTGAAGAATTGTCCACCAATCTAACAGCCATGAGGCCCATTCCTCAACAGGTGTTTGTTGAAGATAGTTTGTATGAAAGCAGTGACGAAATAAGTGAGATGTCGGAATTCACTTTACCATTTGTTCCTTTGACAAGTCAGAACAATCACATGGTCAGTGAAGTTTAATGAGGCAGGATTTGATAACAACACTGCATTTATAATTGTATGATTCATGATATTACATCTGCAATTTTCGATAGATGTTATGAGATTTGTTCCTCTCATTTATCTAACATGTTTTTAGCAGTATTTTGCTCAAAGGAATAACAATTATTTTGGCAGAATTGTTAAAGTTTCATTTATTGTAAACCAGGAACTTTTAATGACACAAGGGTGCACATCTAGCAATTCAAGTTATAGCATTCTGCTACCAATTAAACTACTGAAGTAAGTAAAAATAAGCATCCTACCTAAAAAAAAACCACCAGCCACCGGCACCGGTATTTCATATGATATGCTATTGACAAATATGAGACAATTTCAAAACTAGAACATTTTTGGCAACTGTCCCTGGGTTATCGTGTAAATGAACTCAATGTGTTTATATATATATATATATATATATATATATATATTTATAGTTAGAGTTCCTGTAATGTTGATAGCTATTGTTCAGTTAAAAAGAAATTGAAATCTGTATAAATTGTATATCAGTATCATGATTATAGTCTTGTATTTTTAATAATATATCTATAATATTCCTTCCAATATATCCTTTCATCATGTCTCATACTCCATATATTTAGAGGTTAAACAGATGTTGATTATGTATCCCTATCATTTACTTATAGAAAGTATACTGTTTTCTGCCTCGTGCAATATGAATGACTTGAAATTATGAAATTATACTGTTGACTGGGATTCTGGCAACATATTATGTTGGACATTCAGACAGAAATTTGGTTTTTTTTTCTTCTTTGGCAATTAAGTGCTCCACAAGAAGAACATCATTGTTTGGAAATTTTAACTGCAGATTTTTATATAATGTTATGTTTGGTTTCAATAACTTTCGTGGGCATTAGTTCTACATAGATGCAGAAGAAATCATAGTTTCTAGAATTTGTAAAATTAAAGGACAATGATTTTTTTAAATACATAATGTTGTCAGGTTTTTTTTTATTATTCGATTGTGGATGAACTCTCCAATAAAATTAATGAGACATGTTGCTCAGCAAAAATGATGAAACCACAATTTTTTTTATTTTGTTTTGATTTGAACATAATTATTAATTCACGTATTTTTTTATTGAATTGGGGATGACAGTTTTGGAACTTTGGACTTCTACTGTACTTCTTTTTCTAACTGTCCAGAAAAAAACCTGTGATTATATGTTTCTATCATTGTCATATATATTTTTGAGGTTACATGTTACATGCAGTGTGCGATGTCTCTCTCTCTCTCTCTCTCTCTCTCTCTCTCTCTGCCATATCTGTATTGATGTTGTGCAATATATACATATCATTTATTTATATTTTTATACAATGATAATACCATTTTTAAAAGCATTAAAATTAAATCAATTCTGCTTCATTTTTTTTAAAAAAATTGCTTTTTAATTCCTCATCTATTGATAGACTAGATTTAAAGAACCATAAATACACGTGTGATATTAGTATGAAAACTGATATAGTGTAGAATCTTAATTTTTAAAACGTGACCCCGGGACTAATACTACCTCAAGGAGGATTTCAAAGTTTAACATTGAAATATATAGAAAAAATCTATATAAAACTTCTTTGCTATAATTCGATTATCTATTATGCAAGCATTCTTAGTATAGATTCGAATAAGTTATAATATTCAGTTTCAGTCATAAATGCCCTGATTGTCAAGCGATCTTCTAAATCATAACAAAATATAAAAATGTACTTTGTAGAATTTATTTGCACAAGATTACCTGAGAGTTGAGAAATTATACGCAATTACGAGGTACTTATAACTAGAAAAAAGGGAATTGTGACGTAATACTCAAACTTTGGAAAATGCTTCTGCAACCATCGTCCAAAAATTTGTATTAAAATTTCATTATGCATTTTCTCAATAAATACATGTGCACGTCTCACGTCTTAATAGATTATAAATTAATTGGCGATGGATTGGAACAGATTGTCCTATTTAAAATAATGGAAAAATTGTCATTTTTTTTCTATATCTTTATCAAAAATATGACATTGTTGAAGTCATTATTCCTTAATGAAAACAGAAAAAAGTTCAAACGGTAACTTTGTAATTTTACACATTGTTTCAAGAAGCAATATCTGTATTTTTAAGATTGGTCATGGTCAAAGGTCAAGGGCAAACCTAAAAATAAGGGAGGGATGCCGTCGCCGTACGTCACGGCACAACGAAAAGTATAAACGGTGTTTCCCACTTAGCTAAGATTCTGAATATTTTATGGGTGACTGATTTTAGCTAAGTGGGAATGGTGCACGAGTAAGGGTGTTAAAGAACAAAGGAAATTAATTAAAGGTAAATTATAGTCTGTTCAATTATTGACCTTAAGTAAATGTTAAGTTAAATTAAAAAAATAACAGGCAATTTTTTAAAGATTATGTTTAAAATTAAAAAAAATAATAATTAAATGTGTAATACAAGTAAATTTTCAGAATTAATCAAAGTACTGTTAGACGATGGCGTCGTTTGAATGTGAGTTTCCTACATGAATAAATTTGTGGAAATCGTAGTTGTAAATCCCTATCCACACCTTACAAAAGCTACGTCTCTTGGCGGGGGAGAACTTGAACATTTATCACAGTAGCCTTTGTAGTATAGAAGTTTGTAACTATATGTTTGTATCAATATCATTTGACATTAAAATCCGTTTTCGGTGAGTATTTTGTTTTCCCCAGAATGCATCATTTAATATGTGGGTTGCCACCAGAT
The DNA here is from genome assembly GCF_025612915.1 of Magallana angulata. Taxonomy (NCBI): domain Eukaryota; kingdom Metazoa; phylum Mollusca; class Bivalvia; order Ostreida; family Ostreidae; genus Magallana; species Magallana angulata. The sequence goes on from NC_069116.1 coordinate 36,292,892, forward strand.
AATAAATAAATAAATAAAAATAAAGCGATTCCATCACAGGGCGCCCAAATATTTGATTGTATAAAGAAGGGAAATTTGGGTTTTTTCCCTTTTCAACTTTGTGTTGACCCCGCAAAGGGAACAACTTTTGAAAAGTGTGGATTGGACTATTGTGCTTTAAAGATATTGTAGATTTCTGAAAGTAACGAGAATAAATAAAGCTTTGGTATGATAAAATACTTATCAGGATTTTACTAACTATTTTGTCATACTCGTAGTATGTTTATTGTCCTTCTTGACAACATTTTCCCTCAATTTCTTCACGGTGAAAAAGTTGCAGTCTCGTGGGCCAACACGCATGCTTTTGTCCTCGTTGCTAGTTAATACATGTAGGTGTATAGAAAACGGAATGAGTTTACAAGACCCTGTTTGATAGAACTGGAAAATGCTTTGGAATACACGTCATCACGAAACCGCAGAATCAATCAATATTTTATCTTCGATTTCGAGTGGTTTATTTCCATTTGCTCACAAAGAACGTGAATGAAAATTTGAAGAAAAAAAATCATACAATAGTCAGTCGCCACAGTTTCATTAATCAACGTTTTAAAGTACATTTGTTCTATTGCATTAAGCTGTAAATTTATTCAAATCATTTGAATGAATTCGGGAAAGTCACATGTATATTTTATCGCTTCTCAGTACATTTTAAAACACATAATTTACTTGCTACATTAAACTTTTCTAGTAAACATACAATAAATATCTATTAATTAACAAAAGGTCATAATCAGTTCTTTTGTTTGGAAAGCACATATTTTTTCAATCTTGCATTTAATTTTCGAGATTTTGAAGACTCTTTTTTTTATTTTCATCTTAAAAATTCTGCGTTGTGTCACGAGTTTTACACTAATGTGTATGATTTTTACGAGGTCTTCAAATTTGCATCCAATTTGATTTTTGCTGTAAAATAATACTGTTTATCATATGGGACATGTCCATAATGTAATAAGAACGTACAAGCAAGGGAATCTTCGTAATAAAGTTTGACCCAAGACCTCAAGATCATTTGTGTACAAAGGTTTGTGTACTTTATCAATAAAGGACTTATAAGAGATGGACCCAGAATAAAACTGTTTATTTACATGTTGATTTCCATAGCCGTTTGATCATTGACCTTTTCCTCATCCCAAAAACTAATGGCAATATGGGTAAATTATTCCGCACCAGATTTAAACAAAATGAGCAAAGAAATAGGTAATGTTTTCATGGATCTTTTCGATTTCTCGAAGTCACGATTAAAACAGTAGTGGTAAAATGAAATTTTTAATGTTTCAACAGGATAAGTTAGGAAAATTAGTTTTTAAAAACAAAAAATCTAACATAATCTAAGTTGAACGCACGTTTTTTGAGCGCTTCTGCTATGTATATAAATTTCATTTTATTCTTTGCTTGTTCTAGACAATAGATCTAGGGTTCGCAAATCCCGGCAATATCTCCAGAAAGCCACAGTTCTGTAGGAGCTCAGCAGAATACTACCGCCATTTATGAAGCACATTCTAGCATTGCGTTGAGTGATGACACTATCTGGTGTGTATGTCAATTGCGATTTGCAACAAAAATTCTGATTGGCGCATTGATATATTAGACCCGCTAATTTATAAATGCATGTTGAGAACATGATGCTAACACATGGAAACAAACGATGAAGAAAGCTCATAATGAAGTTGTACTAGCCAGTTAAATATTACAGAGTTTATTTGAGAACAAACGGGGCGATGTTAACGTACATGTAACATTAAAAAAAAACACAAAGAAAAAAGCAAGGACGGGCACATATGGATAAAACTCACAGATTACGTTATTCAGCTTATTGTGAAGAAATTCGTCAGGTACTATTTAGTGAAAAAATATATTCTACGTTACAATGTACCATACATGTATATGGAATATCGCATGAGTTGAACCGATTGTTTTTCCTCACAAAAAGCTAGCTTTGCTGCAAAATGGAGATATATACGGGTTGACACGCCGTGATATCCACAAGACGTTTTACAACATTTGTCTTCGATCCCTTATTTGTTTACAACAAATCTGTACTGAAAATCTTTGAAACATCGTCACAAGGTCCATAATATGACGAAGTGTGTTTACATACATGTAAAACTGTGTAAAATTGTGACTCGTGAATTTTACAATCCGAGGTCGATTAGAGTCAGTGTAAAGCGTTACAAAATGAGGTTAATCACAGACCAGTACAAAATTGAACATGTTTGTTTCATAAATTTCAAGTTCTTTGTATGTTTGAGGAGAAGGAAAACAGACATAGTTGCATTAAAGTTTAGCTTAAATACAATCATAGTCAACAACAAACTCTGTTTAGTAGTTATAACTGTTTTTGAATATCATATACATGTACATTAATATTTTAGCATGTTAGGTTGATATAATTTACTTTTAGTGCAAATATCCTTGGGTGGATTGAAGCTTATCTTACCGATAGACAATTAACAAAGAGTGAATTTAGAATGTTTTTCATCTACTCATAAATCTATACATACTGGGATATGAGCAGGCAATATAGCATTGAGTGATTTATTTTTGACGTCGTCGTGTCAATAACTGCCGTCAGGTGAGCAGACAAATTGAATAACGCGCGTTAGCGACGACGTCAAAAATAAATCATTTAATGCTTATATTTACATTCCCTTACTGAAGAAATCAATTGTTTACTTAAATAAATCGATATAAAGTGCAGATCACGGAGGGAGTGAATATAAGTAACAGCAAGAACAGTTGTTTTGTAAAACCGGTTTAAGAATATAATCCATGATGAATAACTCTTGAAATGTTGCTTTTAACAATAAAGTCAACTTTTTAGTTGAATAATTATAAAACATGGAGTTTTAACAACATTCATGAAATGCATTTTTAACCGATAACATAGAAATCACTGTTTGAGAACTACTTATGTAAATTACTCGTAAATTCATACGCAGCGAATAGGTGTTGCATTTAGAGGCATTTAAACATCACGGAATTTAATGGAAAAACACAGTAGAATGTAAAATTAATATATTATCATAACGCGCTAACGCGCGTTATTCAATTTGTCTGCTCACCTGGCGGCAGTTATTGACACGATATTGAAACATGTCATAGATAGAAATTCCTTTATAAAAATCTATTTAGCTTTTATGCTTCAAAAAGGTACAGGTAGAAGCTGCAAGAATTATTACTGGGCTTACATGTAGAGTTAATTCATCTAGATCATGTTTATGTGATGGACTGGCCTGGTAACCTTTACATCTTAGAAGACCACAACATAAACTACATTTAATGTACATGTATATGTATAAGATAGTTAATGGTATAGCATTTACTGAAATTTAATGAGTTTGATTGAAGTTTCAAATGATCTATTCTGTGGTGTGTTGTTTATTTAAGCAACTGTTTGCCAGGCCTAATAAATTAATTTATTTTTTTCTTAAATTTTATTTTATTTCTTCAATTTATAAATAGTAAACCTATCAATAATTGATAGAACTTAAATCTAAATTTTTAAACACTGTAGATCCATATTGTCAGGAATATATACATGTAACTATGTATCACAGGTGATTCTATTACCTCAGGTAGTTCACACCTAAAACACTAGGTTACTCAATGCTCACTCAGGTGTGAAAATCACAATTCTAGCTAGGTGGGAATAAGAATTTCAGAATTTTAGCTACGTTGGAATAAACCACATAAACAGTATGGATTTAATTTGGAAAAATAAACGATAAAAACTGCTCAATGGTTGAAAAAATAACATATTTGCACGTTTGTGTTTAACTTTACCACATTTTGTGGTGGCAGTGGTGATCATATTATGAACATCAAACTGTCCGAAAGAGAGTAAAATATCTGTAAATATTTGGTCAAAAGAATAAATAACGTCATAAGACATTCCAGGTTTTTCTTTCTGTAAACGAAGAGACATGTGGTAAAAAAAAATGAAAACTTCGAAAAACTAACTTATGATTCTCAAACAAATGTAAACAAATTAAATGTTAAGTGATAGCCAATTTAAATTGTATGGTGAAAAGCACAAAGGACTCGGGGTGATAAAAAGATTGGGTGTTTCTATTAACTGTGTGAGTGTATTCTTGACGTCATGTTTTCAACGTTACCGTGCGCCGTGTTGACAAGACATGGTGTTTTTAAAATCGGGTTACAAAAATACCTTTTCTTCAAATGTATTGAAATTTCTTTTATCAATAAAATAAGTGTTGGTGCATAAATTAATTTGTTAGTTATAACTTTTATGAACAATATTTGATAGACAGCCACATTGTCCTCGTATTTTTTTATTGACACTCGTATGTACATGTACAGTGTAAAATTTATACATGCGAATATTAATTTTATTAATTATTAATATCATTAATATTATTAACTGGGTCTGTTATATCAGAGACTAATGTTATTTATGTCTCTGGATATATTTATTTGTTCAATGTTAACAAAAATTATGATTAGAAAAATTGTTATAATTAAAAAAATGTGTAACATAGGGCTTTATTTGTTATACATAGAATTGTGTTGTACAAATAGGAAGGGGCGGAAATGGAGTTGGATGTTTGCGAATGACTCGGAATGTCACGTTTTTTTATGTTTAATATTTAGACGTAAAACATCTTAATGTTTTAATTCAATATGTTTTGCCATATGAAGCGAATCACATGTAGTAAAAAAATCTTTTATAAGTAAAATTTGACGCAGGATACAACGTAACACGCTAACCGGTAGTTAGACTTTACCGCGCTAAAAAAAATCAACTACGTATAACAAAGTGCATCATGGTGACATGGTAAAGCCGTTTTAACTTTATACCAACATTGGTACAGCAGTCTGTTGAACAGGGGGGTGGGGTGGGGGGTGGGGAGAGATCTTTTTCAAGATCTTCCTCAGATCTTAATGTTCGGTATTGCTAAACAACAGTGCAATATGTTGTTTTAAATACCCCTTAATTAATACTTTTTTCCCAGTCTGTCAAGTAAAGAAAACAGAATTTGAAATTTTGATTTATTAGTTCTAAGAATTTCAAACCTGAAAACTGAAAAGGAAGAGTTTTAAATTTGGAACATTATTTGACACAGTGATATATTTACATCTTACGGAAACTGATAGTTAATTCATAGCTCTATAGATACAGCCAGACTGAAATTTACACGCCCCATTTATCGATCGATTGGTCGAAATCTATAGCGGCTGAAACTAATCAGAAATTGACAGGACTGAAATTGACACCCCTGTTTATCGATTGGTCGAAACCTATACCTAAGAAAAATCAAGAACTGCACGAAATAATCATGATGATGGCAGATTCAAAGTCTCAGAAGAGACGATTTGGCTGTTTCTTTTAGCGAACGTATTCAAGAACATTAACAGTAATTTAGTGAATTTTATTAACTTTTCATAATCAATTTATTAATTAGTTAAAAGAAAGATGTTAATATAAACAGTTAAATGCTTTCTTTGATGATTCATGCGGATTATGAAGGTAGCGATCATTGCAGAAAAAGTTTACGTAACCCGCTAACGCGGGTTATGTATTTTTTCTGCAATGTCGCTACCTTCATATATCCCGAATGAATCACCAAAGATAGCATTTTATTGTTTAAATGGATTGAAACTTTTTGCTTTCTTATGTTTTTCATTTTCAAATCAAATTTAAATTAATGTATGATATTTATTCTTTTGAACCCTAATCATTGTTTTAAATCATGCATGTGTATTTACGTTACCCGTTAATTAAATCATTTATGAACTGTATCATTGCTTTACATGTATATGTATGAGGACAATTCTATACAATAATGCATGTGAATTACTAAACTGGACAATGCACGCTGATAAAAGTTAAAAGTGTCACAGAACCGGACTATACTCTGTCCCGAGTTTTTGCTTCCACCACTTATTGCTTGATATTTCGATAATCATAAATACCTTTGTGCTCAAACTACGTTCATCCACTAATATGAAAAATGTTCAGATTATCTGTTTTGAAACGCCCCCTCCACCATGTTTTAATACACATCCCAAAATAGAAAGTCTACGGAGAGTTTGAATTGCATAAGCCATTAATAAGCCCGGGTGATAACGTTGAAAAATTGCGCGAGGTATCCCGAGTACTTCCGAATGGAGAAAAGATGTAAACATTTCTCATTATAAATCTCCGTAAGAAATTTGTTTTCGTTCCTGTGAACTTTTATTAGTGAAAAGGGATAATTGTTCAATGAAGATATCTTGGATATACTCCCTTTCATCAATTTCAACTGTATTTCTTTTTTCGTTCCTGAGAAATTTTATGAGTGAAAAATGATTATCATAATTGTTCAATGAAGATACATGTATTTTGGATATATTCCCTTTCATCGATTTCAACTGTATTTCTTTCACAGGTATGTATATTTTTATTAAAAATCATCAAAAAGTGATGGAAGCAATAACTTGAGACAGACTATAGTACCCCTTTCGAGGAAATCAACTCTCTCTCTCTCATGATTTATCAGGGGAAAAAATAACTGCTATCATCAATTGCGATTTACATGATTTAAATATTAACTAACTACTTCCTGCTAAACACAATCAACAGACATTTCATTGAGACTATGTTATTCTATGCAAAACAGTCAAAATATAGGTGATCATTTTAATCGGTGTGTGATAATCTGCACGTGCTAATCAGCTAATCAGGTTGTGTTTTTGTGACCGCGTAGATTTTACGGTGCTAGAGAATTCTTCTGGATCTGCATCGGTCGTGTGCAGTACAAACCGGGTGAGGGAATGTTGGGTTGAAAGAAACAAGTTATAAGGTTGAGGCGCGCTGTGGGCCGTAAGTTAAAAACGAAGGTTATGTACGTATGCCGTATTCCCAAGGGTCCACCAATATGCAATTCCAGAGAAGTAAAACCAAGTGATGAAGGATTCCGTATTTAGTATCAATCGAATTTAAAAGATGAACAATAACAAACAAATAAGCGACACAGACGGAAGTGGCCGGTAATGCGTTAGGCCTCCGAACTGAAGATTGACAAACACAATTCAGTATATATAAGAATCTAAACAATGAGTAAAAGTGACAATTTGATGACATCAAATGAATTGAGTGAAAGATTCACAGGTATTAGGTAATTAGATTAACTCAATGAGTCTTTGATGGTCAAGACATGAAAGGCATATAATTACGCAATGTTGTTTCAAGAGATTAGCAGTTCTTGGGAGAAACATCTGTCTGATTTGTAATTACAATTAAATAAAGAGTCTGTCAGGTGTCAATGGCTAATTCACTTTGTAAACATTAAATTATAAGAATATATATTGACAAAATAAATGTTGTATTTGAAAAATAAAGTCCGAAATAAAGATAATTATAGAACAGTCGATTTTGCACTGTGATATTTTTATGCGTTTTAACTCAGGCAGGTTACATGGCACAGAGAACATTATAGATTTCCCACACTCGCCCTCCACTTATTTTTTATTTTACAAATTACAAAACACGGTCTTTTGTTTAAATACATGTAATAAGATATATAAGCTGTTTATCGGTATTAAAGTCTTACTTGAATTGTGTCAATGTTGAGGGCAATCGGTTTTTAGAACGCACTTCGCAGTTCGCAATTGAATAGTGAGCTGCGTTCTATCTAGAACGCAGTTCACAATTCAAAATTTAGAATTCATATTCGCAGTTCGCAATTGAATAGTGAACTGCGTTCTATCTAGAACGCAGTTCGCAATTCAAAATTTAGAATTCATATTCGCAGTTCGCAACTGAATAGTGAACTGCGTTCTATCTAGAACGGAGTTCGCAATTCAAAATTTAGAATTCATATTTGGGGCCCGATTGCCTTATATGCAATTGAAAAGTGAACTGCGTTCTATCTAGAACGCAGTTCGCAATTCAAAATTTGGAATTCATATATATTTGGGGCCCGATTGCCTTATATGCAATTGAATAGTGAACTGCGTTATATCTAGAACGCAGTTCGCAATTCAAAATCTAGAATTCATATTTGGGGCCCGATTGCCTTATATGCAATTGAATAGTGAACTGCGTTCTATTTAGAACGCAGTTCGCAATTCAAAATTTAGAATTCATATTTGGGGCCCGATTGCCTTCTATGCAATTGAATAGTGAACTGCGTTCTATCTAGAACGCAGTTCGCAATTCAAAATTTAGAATTCATATTTGGGGCCCGATTGCCTTTTTGGCAGTTCGCAATTGAATAGTGAACTGCGTTCTATCTAGAACGCAGTTCGCAATTCAAAATTTAGAATTCATATTTGGGGCCCGATTGCCTTATATGCAATTGAATAGTGAACTGCGTTCTATTTAGAACGCAGTTCGCAATTCAAAATTTAGAATTCATATTCGCAGTTCGCAACTGAATAGTGAACTGCGTTCTATCTAGAACGCAGTTCGCAATTCAAAATTTAGAATTCATATTTGGGGCCCGATTGCCTTATATGCAATTGAAAAGTGAACTGCGTTCTATCTAGAACGCAGTTCGCAATTCAAAATTTGGAATTCATATATATTTGGGGCCCGATTGCCTTATATGCAATTGAATAGTGAACTGCGTTATATCTAGAACGCAGTTCGCAATTCAAAATCTAGAATTCATATTTGGGGCCCGATTGCCTTATATGCAATTGAATAGTGAACTGCGTTCTATTTAGAACGCAGTTCGCAATTCAAAATTTAGAATTCATATTTGGGGCCCGATTGCCTTCTATGCAATTGAATAGTGAACTGCGTTCTATCTAGAACGCAGTTCGCAATTCAAAATTTAGAATTCATATTTGGGGCCCGATTGCCTTCTATGCAATTGAATAGTGAACTGCGTTCTATCTAGAACGCAGTTCGCAATTCAAAATTTAGAATTCATATTTGGGGCCCGATTGCCTTTTTGGCAGTTCGCAATTGAATAGTGAACTGCGTTCTATCTAGAACGCAGTTCGCAATTCAAAATTTAGAATTCATATTTGGGGCCCGATTGCCTTATATGCATATAAGGCAATCGGGCCCCAAATATGAATTCTAGATTTTGAATTGCGAACTGCGTTCTAGATAGAACGCAGTTCACTATTCAACTGCATATAAGGCAACCGGGCTCCAAATATGAATTCTAGATTTTGAATTTAGCCTTTCTATTCTATCTTGTAGAGTGTCAACATTGGAGAGAATAGAAATACAAGCAAGGGTTACTATAGCAACATTTAAAGCATTTATATCTTGATCTAAGATACAGGAAAGTGCCAATCAATCCACTTTACTAAACAAAGATGTAGAAATGGCTAGAAAAATGCACACATAAATTTTAATTGCGAACTGCGTTCTACATAGAACGCAGTTCACTATTCAATTGCATATAAGGCAATCAAGCCCCAAATATGAATTCTAAATTTTGAATTGCGAACTCCGTTCTAGATAGAACGCAGTTCACTATTAAATTGCGAACTGCGAATATGAATTCTAAATTTTGAATTGCGAACTGCGTTCTAGATAGAACGCAGTTCACTATTCAATTGCGAACTGCGAATATGAATTCTAAATTTTGAATTTCGAACTGCGTTCTAGTTAGAACGCAGTTCACTATTCAATTGCGAACTGCGTTCTAAAAACCGATTGCCAATGTTGAGTCAGAATTTTACAGCGAAGAACATAGAAGCGTTTAATAGGCGTTAACTCCTGTTTTGACTGACCTTTGTCCAATCATATCGTAGAAGGTGGAGTTGAGACATTACCTCTCGTGACTTAATCAGAGAGAGAGAGAGAGAGAGAGTTAATGGAGTAAATTATAGAAGACGCAGATGAGCGAACTATCTATCAATAGTTATAAAGTGTCAAATCAAGGTCTAGTATATCTTATAAATTCATGTAACTTTGAAGTGTTTTGAAATTTTTAACCGGGGAACAACGATGTCTATATCTATATATCTATACAACTATATTAAAATAATAGACTCGAATTTTTGGGCTTTAATACCGATAAATCAGAAGAGTACTGCCTTTTGTTTTTATATATTTTAAACATCACTGGTACTTGAAGATTACCAATTTGTTTTTATTTTTCTCAATTAAGCTTCGCAAATTAATAATCAGTGAAAATTCCTCAAAAAATCCCGGATATCATCTGAATTTTTTACAATCGAGCGCAAGCGCAATACATTCACGCTAACGGGATCTTTAGTTTATGTTTCCACAATATCATATTTGCATTAACCCCTTAACGGCCAAGTGCGCCTTTTGACGCATTTTTATGCGCGCTGAGAGAAAACTGCTGATATGATGTAAAGACATGGAGTACAATGAAAAAATTGATATATTTGAAAACAAGAGAAAAAAGGGAATTTTTTTCTAACAGAAATTTTTTTTGTGTAAGGTCATCTAAATATCAAAAAATATGATTGAAATATGCACGTACATGCAGAAAAGCAGTCAAACGTCATGAAATATAAGAATTTGGGCTGATTTATAATTAACCAATCTTAATTTTCTGACCAAATTTTCTAGTTGAAATTACCATATATAAAACGATTAAGATTTTTACTGCAATTTTCGTATCGGACATGATATTGTATGATTAAAAATAAAAAAGATATCCGCGAATGAAAATCGGTTGTTCTGATCGTGGAAAATAGATGATCTAAAAAGCGTGTTCAAAAGAAAATTAAAGGAATTGGATATAGAAAGAAGCAAGCCATTTTGACGTTCTATTAGCTTGGACAAGGCGTTATAAAAAAGAAAGACTAGGCTACAAATAATTGAAAAAAAAAATAATACAGATTCCCGACAGGTTCAACAAGGTTCCAGTTTCTAAAAATAAAAATTCACGTCACATGTTGGTTGTATAGCAACAATGTAAACAGCGCGGAAAATTAACATGGCTTCCCGTGACGGCGAAAGTGACAGTGATTCATCCGACGACGATTTGTACAGCAGTTCTGCGGGTTCAGACATTAACATTGATGATTCTTTAGATTCTTTTTCATCTGATACGGATGAGGATGATGATCCGAACTCCCAGTCGTCCTTAGAGACTTTCTCTAGTCAGATCAGCGATTCAGAGGGTCCCGGTTTTTGGTCCAGCGAATTGCATCCCGTGTCGGTCGCACCGTTCTCAGAGGAAACCGGTCCAAGTCACGATTTGACGCCGAATGACAACATTTTGAGCTACTTCTTTTTGATGGTATCAGAGGTTTTCTTTGAGAGAGTGTCCAATGAAACCAACAGGTACGTACGCTGCTCAGGAATTCGAGAAAAGAGGTCACCGTGACGCGGATTGGATTGACACTTCTCCTCAGGAAATCAAGGCGTATTTTGGCCTGCACATCCTTATGGGCACCAACCAGCTTCCAAGTGTAGATATGTACTGGTCACAAAACAAGTTCTTAGGTACAGTAAAAATCATTAGAACTAATGTAGCAAAATTCATGATGAATGCGAGTAGGCTAATTACTAGTGTCAGTAAACACGCATGCATAGTATGCATATGTTCTAAACTGCAGAGTAGCAGGTGCGTGTTGAACAAATTACTTCTCATGTGATTTTTTTTTGTAACACAATAACACAAGATACTATTATAAGAAAAGAATATGGATTTTATCAATATTAACAGTATGAATACATGTTTTGGTGTTATAATTAATTTTATTAGGCCTATTTATATTATGTAAGAAACACCCTCCTCCAAATAAAAAGAAAAACCAGCTACATGTAGGTTATATCTAAAATGTATCAACTAAGTCGGTTATTCTAATTGAATCATTTTATTTTCTATGCTATTCATTATTGCATGGTTATAGTTATTATAATACTCTTTTGTTTGAGATCATTTATTATGATCTAAATCTGTATATATCTATGTTATAGGAAACCAAGGATTCAAAGACACTATGAGTAGGAGCCGTTTCCGGAGATTGACAGAGTATCTACACTTGAATGACAATACAACTCAAGGCCCTGTGGGATCTCCTGAGTATGACTGGTAAATAAAAGTAACATATTGTAGAATGCAGTTATCATAAAAGTGCATTATCACCAGTGTCAAAAATGTAAAAATGTCATCATTTTAGTGTTGAAACATTAGTTTTTGAAAAATAAAGTTTCGTAAATGCAGTTTTGTGTAAATACAAATTGAGTAACGCCAGTTACTGTAAATTCCTTATATTACGCGAGTACTTAATTCCGCGATTCAGGTGTTTTGTATCAAATCGCGAGAATATAAAATTGCGATCAGCAATTTTTTGTTATAATTTCCTATAGTTCAAAACTGTCTGAGAAATAGAAGCGAAATTTTAAAATCCATGAGAGTTGCTATCTATAATTCAAAATTTGTTTTACAAAAATATGATTTTGTTCAACAAAACATATTTGGCATTAAATGTCTTACAGGCTTCACAAGATACGCCCATTGATAGAGATGACTCGGAGAAATTTCCAGAGGTATATGATGCCTGGACAGTGTCAGAGCATAGATGAGGGGATGATACGCTACAAAGGTCATTACTTCGCAAAGCAGTATACACCATGCAAACCTATCAAAAGAGGGATGAAGGTATTTTTTCTCAATGATTTCTTTTTTTTGCTATTTCCAAAGATCTATTTTATTATAGTTGAAATAATTTATCTAAATGCAAGAAAACAAAGCATTAAAGAAAAGCATATACAAAATAAAAGACAAGAACATGCAGTTCAATATCAAACAAAAAGGACTAAATTCCATTTGAAATACATGTACAGTGTACCTTGCTTATCATAAATGACCTTGGTTATATTTATGACTGGAAAAGTAAACAGGCAATAGGACATATAGACAAAATATTTTAACCCCCGGCCATCACATTAAAAATACAAAAATTGTTCTACCTAATAGCCTAGGGAGACTTTATTTAATTTACTTTCTTATTCTCTAGAATATAAAGTTTGTCCATAGGGAAGGGGTTGGGGGGGGGGGGGGTTAATGTAGCCCAAGGACTACTGCCTCCATCTGTCCTAAATCAGTCCTGCTAAGAAAATGCTTTTTATGAAATATCTCTGGGTTAATTTGCTCTGCTCTGGGTTTTTTTTTAATTATCATTGTAGACAAATACATGTACTAACTGGCTGATGATGTAATGGGAAAGGTTAGGTGCACATTGTCATGGTCATAAACAACAATGAAATGTCTTGTAGGTCTGGATGAGATGTGAACCAAACGGATATACCAACGATTATAAAATCTATTTGGGCAAGCATGACGAGATGCAAGGACAGTCTCTTGGAGAACGGGTGGTTAAACATTTATCCAAACCACTTAAATGGAAAGGTCACCACCTTTTCTTTGACAGGTAACAAACTAGTCTTTAATGCTTTTATCTCTATGTATATACTTACTTTACTTACTTGCTCGAGGGGGGGGGGGTTCCTTGCAGCAAACATTTCTCTTAAATTTACATATAAAAAATGTATATGAAGTTGGTCCCCCCACTTTTCTACTTTTCAGGGAGCATATGGAAATTGAAAGGAAATTAGCAGTGGGTACAATACGCACCCCCCTCCTTTTTGAGAAGTTGTAATTTTCCAAAATTTCATTTACTTTTGAAAGTGGGGAGTAGGGCAGACAAAGGAAAGTCTTTCCTTTGTCTGCCCTACTCCCCACTTTCAAAAGTGATGCTATGTCCATCAGTTACATGTATACCGGTATATGAAAAGAAAGTAAACCTCAGAATAATGAAATGCATACTGATACAACTTCTGACAATATTGTTATGTGACATTTTCTATTTATAGGTACTTTACATCAATCCCATTGCTTCAAAATCTTGAAGTTAATGGTATTTATGCTTGTGGTACCATCAATACCAATCGCAAAGGATTCCCTCATGAGCTGAAGAACCCAACTTTTAGTGGTCGTGGCGATACCGAGCAACTGCAACATGACAATTTGGTTGCAACAGCATGGAAAGATGCCAAACCAGTAAGTGACTAATTTAAGATTGTTGATGGGAGTGTATATTGTTGAAAAAAGCATGTCATCCATTTGGTAAATCATCATTTACTTTACAGGTTCATATTGTTTCAACCACATCAGATCCACTTGGAGATGGTCCAACACATCGTCGAGGACCTGGGGGTGAAGTCATATTAATACAGCGGCCACCAGCTGTTGCTGCCTACCAGGAGAACTACTATGGTGTTGATCGTGCCATGCAGTATCGCTCCAAGTGTCCCATTGGTCGACAGTCAAGAAAGTACTGGAAATACTTTATGAATTTCATCCTGGAAGTGGCCCTGGTCAATACATTTCTCCTTTGGAAGATGACCCCTGGTGTGGTGAAACCAAGGAAACATTATTCGTTAGGTGATCTTCATGTTGATGTTGCCATGAGTCTTATTGAAGATTTTTCTAACAGGAAGCAGCCTAGGCATTTAGGAAAACATCTGATCACAGCAGCAGGTTTGAGTGAGCATCACAGCATGAAGTTTACATGTAAACTTAGAAACGATAATACAAATACGTGTAAATTTTCATTGGAAATAATTGCTATATATTCTGTTCATATATTTTTATGATTTTTTATGACAGAAATTATAAAATAACAAATATACATATCTTCTTAGTACTTTCTTTTGTCTTCGTGATGGCAAAAAAAAATTTTGATTTCATGCAAAAAATTCACAATATATTTCTTACGAGAGTGAAGATGTATGTTTTATCGTGAAAATGATAAAAATATATCCTACGGACCCGGTTTTACGATAGAATGCGTTCCATGTATTGTCTCTGTAGTAAAGAAAATACGTGTACGTTGTTGAAAAAGTGTTGAATTTTTACATTATATGGATTAAATTTTTAGATGAAAGGTATTTAAAGTCAGTCTCAAAATCTTTTATTATGATTAATTTGACTGTTATTTTCAATGCAACTACATTAATTTTCTCCAAAATCGTTTCGGGCGATTCTGCAATTTTCTGTTACATTACGGGAATATGGGAGGCGTTCTAACTGTCCATGGTGAGAACCTTTCCTAAGACACAGTTAGATTAATCAGATCTATTCTAACTGAAGAAAGTGTAGTGAGATTAATAGCATTGCTTTGTTATGTAAATGTCAACTATACATGTACGGCGTGTCGATGTATCTATTTCGTAAATGTTCGATATTCAATGCCAACTCGTGCACGCACAGGTCAAAGTCTAAGACAAGTAATAGCTTTCCAAAAAGCTTGCTTGACTAAACAAAATTATTCAATGGAAGCATGCATGTTTCAATTAGGCTATCTTATCAGTAATGAATTTTAATTTTCGCTGCTGATCTTAAAGAAGATGGGTGGATAAGGCGTGTAAAATGCCCATACACGGTCGGACAAGCTACTGAAAAAATAAAATATCAATAAATCTGATGATATTGTTTTAAAAAATCATTTAAAACAATATATATTTAACATATTATTGATTTTTAACCTGTAAATGTGTTCAGTACTTGGAATATGTTGACTCAAATATAGGCGTATACGTATCAAAACCTGCAAATACTGTCATTTTTTAGAACTTCAAGGCATTTTTTTTATAGAGTGGGTCTGTGCTCCATATTTCTCTCACAGTCTAAATAAGGTCTAATGTAAAACAACTCGATTTCAATCAACAAAAACGTGGAGAGATGACCAACTATGCATTAAAAATATCATTTTGTATCCCAACAATTGAACGTTTTGAAAAAATAATACAAGTCCGTAAATTCGTGGCCAAAGTCATATATAATATTTAAACATTAAACAGCCTACTTTGTTGTGTCTGAAATGGCTATGTGGTTAGAGTACCTGACATAAGCTAACCTGGCCCCGAGGTTATAAAACTTTTTTCATACTCGTACTCATACTCATACTCCGTACTCCGAGTATGTGCTCCACTGAGTACGACTTTAAAAACCGAGGTTATAAAAGTGTTGGAGTACGTTCTCCGCTGAGTACTATTTGGAGTATGCTCCAAAAGTAGCTAGTCCAGCTAACGCCATTTTATTGTAAGAACGGTAACTCTTACTTGTGACCTGACGGCCATATTTGATGGTCAGAGACGACCACGATAGGCGATATCTAAATTTTTATCTGTAAGTATAAATTAGAACAATGACAACTGGATTTAATGAGTTGAATAGATAAAGACTAATGTTTACTTTGTTTGTATACTTTTAAAGTGAAATAAATTTGGATAACACAATGTGTGACAGTAAAATACAATTATTGTTTTCGTTACCAGTGATGTATTTTTTAAAGTTTATAGTTATTTGCTCATAGATTGGAATTAGTTGGATATCATATGAACTTCTACTAATATATACCTACGTATCCGTGCGAAAGAATTTTTTTAAAATGCTGCGCTTTTCTGCGATAACAGTTTAAACGTTTCTCTATATCAATAATTGCATTTTATTACCTCCCCCTTGTTATAGTCTGTTTTTAATATTTGTATGTTCTTTTAGGCTTGTCAAGGACAGTTTCCATTGCAAGAATAGAATTTTCCATATAATGTAAGTCAATTTATTTAATATCTTGTAATATTTGTATGATACATGTAGTATGAAGCATTTTCATAAATGTACACGTACAACTGAACATTCATATGCATATGTTTTGAAGCTAAACTTCTATATGTTTCATAAAAGTACACTATTCATTACAGAAATATTAAACAATTTTTGATGGATTAACAAAATTCCTACTACATGTAATTTTACAGATATAGATATATGTGTTTTATGTTGTGTGTCTACGTATTTGTACATTGTCTATGTGTATTTGTGTACGTCACATCACAAATTAATTATGCTTTTATTAACTTCAAACATCGTATATGTGGTAAAATTCTTTTTCTATAACATCACACGTTATCACAATGTGTTTGACCAATGAAAAGGTTGTTCAAATATATAAAAAACATAATGGTTCCATGAATGGTGTCCATAAAGAAATCTGCCAAACTCTGCACATCGATTCGTGTCAAATAAATAAAAGCAGCTTACATTGGAAAATTAAAAAAATTATCAAAGAATTTGAAAGACTCAATAAATCTATAAGTAAGAAATCGATATATGAGCAATATAAGAGGAAAGAATTCAAATGTCCATCAAAATCCAATAAAGAACCAGCAAGCACATGTGTACCGTCAGAAACAGACACTGAAAAAATAACAACAAGAACTGAACAAGACATTATCATATCCCAGCTCAAGAAGGAAAATATTAAACTTAGAGAAAAAATCCGAGGCTATAGAATTAAAGAAATTAACCAGAAAATGAAACGAACCAAAGAAAAGGTGAGGAAACTGCAAGAAAATGTAAATGTATATCAGAGGAAGGAACAACAAGAAAAAGATAATAAAGTTGACAAAGGAGTTCAGTGCAACACTCTAAGTACTTATATTGAAGAACTCAAATGTGAAATCGACAATCTGATCGCTGAAAAAGATGACATTGTAGCAGATGAAGATGATTATGTACATGTAAAGAAAGTTTTAGATTTTAAAGAAAATGGTAAAGGTTGTCCATATAATTATAAATTAAGAAATCTATATTATTTTTTTAGAAGTAGAAATATTGGTGTTCACCATATTGGTCCTGTTTTAGAAGCTGTTTTAGATATTTTTAATATAAGTGTAAACAAATTACCAAGTAAGAGCACTGCGTCTGTTTTAACGAGTGAAATGGGTGTTTTAAGTAGATGTCATTTGAATGAAGAACTTTTAAACAGTAGTAACATTACAATGCATAGAGATGCAACTACAAAAAAAGGACATCATTTTTATGCAGTTCAAATTAGTACTGGGGAGAAAGTGTTGACAGCAGGTGTGAGAGAAGTGAGTGATGGGAAGGGAGAGACGTATGTGAGTGCTACCAATGAGATTTTTAATGATATTGTCAATAATGAGAGGGAGAAAGATCAAATTTTTAATTCTGTTTCATGTTTTATGACAGATAGGAGTTCTACAGAACAGAAGGTTAACAATATTTTATGTGAAGATATATCTCAGGATGTTCAATCTTTTAAATGTTCAGTACATCCCCTTCTTCAATTTTCTGAGGTTCGTTTGGAAGAAATTTTTCATATTGAAAAAGAGCTAAATATTAATTTTGATGGACACACCAGCTCTACTAAAGAGCCATTTACCATGTTTATTTTAAGGTGTGTATCCAAATTTTTTTTTAAAGATGGCACTGGCGATCCAAACATTTCTCATTTATATTTTAAAAGCCAGGGCATTGATAGAATTCCTTTAATGAATATAAGAGGAAATCGTTTTAATGTTTGTTTTTATAATGCTGCTGGTACTTTTTTTATATACAAACTTTTACTTCAATACATTTTATCATCAAAGAGTTCTTTTAATTTTGTCCAGAATATTATTGTTTTATCATTACAAAACAAATGTATTTTAACAATTTTAAGAGCACTTGGTATTTTATGTAAATTATTAACAGGACCATATTGGTTAAAAACAATGGAGGTGAACAATATTTTATCAATGGGGTCAGTTTTTAAAAGATTTTTACATGTTTTAGATTTATGTGCAAAAGAACCTATATTGGCTTTAAGACAGAAAATTAGACTATTTGAAGGACCAGAATTAGAAGATACTGTTTCTGAATTTTTATTTACATATCCTATTAATGATGACTTAACATGTGTTTTTATCAAACGTTTATGTGTTGTGTTGAAAACCAAAGTAGAAAAACTATTTGCTGATTTTTTAAAAGATGGTAAATATTTTAATGTACAAAAGAATTTAGATTTTAAGTGTTCATCCTGTCCCACAAGCAATATTTGTGTAGAACAGTTGATGGGACAGGTTGATTATCATGTACAATCATCCTCAATGTCATCAAATAATACTGTGGAAAGTAAACTATTATATGTTAACAACAAAACTTCAGAATGGTTCAATAACAAAAGTGAGGAAGAGAAAAAAAAATCACTGTACAAACCATGAAAAAAAACAGAACATTTATGACCTTAGAGAAACACAGAAAACAGACTTTATTAAGGAAACACCTCACGAACTTAAAAGAAAAACAAGAGGACATAAAAAGAAAGAAGAAGAAAAAAGAAGACGAACTTGACAAAGTTATAGACCACATCAGAGAAGAAGGACTGTGGGACACTGAAAGTAAAATTGATAGTGAACTCCAAAAAATTAAAACCAAAAAAGACCGATTGTCATCCTTGAAAAAACAAATTAACATCCATAAGAAAGTATTTCAAATTAGTAAAGAACATAAACATTTATTAAATTTTAGCAAAAAGGGAAAACTATTTGACGAAGGAACACTAAGAAACAATCTGCTAATGTTAATGAATTTACGAAAAGAAAATACTGAAACACCTGTCTGCGAAACCTCCTTCTCTCCCATGGACCTGCTCAGTAGAGAGATTATACATACCTGGTCCGAAGATGGCGAAGATGTTCAGTGGGAGGGGAAAATATTAAGCCATGCTAATGGAGTTTTTAAAGTAATTTAGTCACAAAATTGCACTGCATGATTCTTACAAAAATGGTGTAAATGGCATCCTACTCCCCTAACCAATACAAATAATTACTATTACTTTATGTAAAACGTCATTAAAAGTTATAGCATATTTACTCAGATATATAATTCATTAATCATGAATGGTACAATGGTGAGCATTTTACTTACTTAATGTGTTTTGATATATATCAATTTCATATGTTACTAAATTTTATGTAAACTTAATAAAAGAGTAATAATAAAAGAGTAATTATGTTTAACACTGAATCCAAAAGATATTTAAAACTTAGTAAACTGTTCAATGTTTCATGTGTTTGTTTGTCTACGTCAGTGTTTGTGTATAAATGTTTGTGTATGTGTTCATAGTCATATTAAAAAAAAAAATAAAAAATGAATTTTATAATTAAATTTTTGATTTTAATATTCATAATATCATTTCATAAGGACAGACATTACAATTATTTAAATATTTCAGGTTTTGTATTGGAACGATAAAGAAAAGACAGACAGCAGTGTGTTTGACTTGACAGAACAAGAAATAAACAAAGACATTGAAGACGGAAATTTATTCTTTAAAGGTAGTATAATGTTAAATGTATCTATTGGGTTATATTAAATATTATTACATTTTATTGATAAAAAAACACATAACCGGTATTTCATTTATTTTAGACGCAGCAACTAGATTGGATCATTCCTACATTTGAAAAAGACTATAAAAAGAGGAGTTGTCTTTCATAGGTAATTTCACTATTATAAAGAGTAGGAGTTATGACCCTTTGGTCACAAGGCCAATTTAATTTGACCAACATATATAGATGATTTGCATATTTATTAACCATCAACCAATGAAAAGCTGTTTAGTTCTAGTCAAGGTATGGACAAAGAAACAAGGTTTTGCAAGTTTACTGAAGAAAATTTTATTTTTAAATTTTAGGTGGACTAGCTACCAAAAGCCGATCGATGAATTTTTACGTCTCTGAAGAAAGACAGAGAACGGTAATTCATGTAAATAGTCCTGGCATGTAGGCAAACTGTACATGTATTCAGATTAATTATTTATTAACAAAATGTAACACATTATTTACATGTACATATTACCTTCTCCATCTGCAAGCATGGAGATGTGTCTGCATCTATAACTTATGATTTTTTTAGCAACAGAGACGATAAATCCAGTGTAATTGGTAAAATTATCAACAAATTGTGTTTATGTCAAATCTCTCTCTCTCTCTCTCTCTCTCTCTCTCTCTCTCATGAGACTCAGATAGTGATTCATGCATGTGATGATTAAGTATAATTATGTTGTAAGGAACGATATGAATATAAAAGAAAGAAGTAAGAATTTACACGGATATGAAGAGAGTATTTCAACATAGAATTTAGTTCGATATATCTTAAGTTTTCCTGGCTTTTATACGATTTTGATATTTTACATGCTAGGAAAAGGTCAGAAACGACGCCAATATAAAACTGGAAAGTCACTGCCCCCAAGTGGATATCTCTTAAGATATTTAGTGAGCAGTTCCTGTATTAGGGAAAACAGGGAAGAGTTTAATTCAAAAATAGAAACATATACGTGGGAAAATCACAAAAATACTGAGAAGATCCGTTTATTTTTACACTCATATAGTATACACTAAGGAAATTATATGGGTATTCCAATTTAATTGCAACATACTTAGTACTATATTTGCCTTTTAAAATTCTTGTGAGAAAAAAACATCTAATATCTTGAAGGGGTGGGGTGGGGGTGGGTGTTGGAATTGCATCAATGAACATATGCCAAAGGCCAAGGACACACGTAAAGTTTCTCATTTTAATATTTTTGGGAATGTGCACGAGAGTTTAAGAAAATTCACTGAAATATTTTTGAAATTTCCAATTTGAGGACGACGTTAAACCGAAACAACGTGTTCAAGGAAATTGTGTACTAAAGTTGCTGTACCCCTTTTTGTGGGGTTTTATTTATGGTTCAAGTTTTTCTCACTTAGTCAAGGCTTGAAAATGTGTGTTTAGAATTTATATATACATACTGTGTCATTTTTAATCTTAAGTAACGTCCATTGATATTTTTGAGCAAGCCTTTTCCTATTCATCTTTAAAATTCGAAATACATGTGTTAATTTTGATGCATTTGACATAGATATTTGGTTACTTTAGATAAAAAAGGAATAGCTATATGAATTATCTAAATAGTTACTTGCTAATAAAATTCAACAATTTAAGAGATGAATATTCCCACAGCTAAGCTATATAGAGAAAAATCTCTCACATGAAAATGCAAAGAGGCTATTTAAAGTAGTACATGTGTTTTCAATCGATTGCATAGAATAACAATAATCCCCTTCAAATCTCTCTCTCTCTCTCTCTCTCTCTCTCTCTCTCTCATAAATTTTAGCTTTTATCATGTGGGTTATGATTAATTTAAGTGTTATCTTTTTTTTCTTTTTTTCTTTTTTTAACATAAGCAAGCTTTTAATTAACTTTAAATTACCCGAATTCTCAAGCAGAATATATACGTCGATCATACTTAATGTTTTTCCATAACTGTGTATTTAAGGTAACTCCATATCTATAAAATGATGGGTTCAAAGTTAAAAACTAAACTTTTTTTAACTTATTGGACTTGAATTTCATCAATAAATAAATAAAATATATATGTATCCATACTATTTACGATGTAAGGTAATAAAAACCAAAGACTGAAATTATCATCTGAAAATCACACTTTTTTTGTTTAAAAATTATATATAAGTGGATGGATACTTGTTTGTCTATTTAAATTTTATTGCTTACTATGCCAGAAAACTAAAATTAATTTAAAAAAAAGAAAAAAATTGTTTACACTAGAAAAATTATAGCATTTAGATATATCACTTAGAGAAAAGTAGAAAAGAGTTATTTCCCTTTGTAATTATTGAATTATGTCCAATATAAGGATGAAAAACGCTTATTAGATATCTCCAAGTAAACAATGATTTGAGTTTTTGATGTGCACCTATAATAACACAGATATTACAAATCTACTTGCAAGAATTTTAATGAATTCATGGTTTATGTAAAATGTATGACGTCACAGGAGGGTGGATTTACTTTAAGAATAAAATTTGATGTCATAACACCAAATTTTATTTGTAGAAAGATACTAATATAATACTTAAGACTATGGGGTCACCGGGACCCACCATCCTTATATTCGAGCGTTTATAATCAAATGTTAAACCAAACAATGCATTTCACCTTACGTATACTTAGACATGTCTATGCTCTCGATGTTTTAATTCGAAATAAAGAATAAAGATCGTAAGGTAGGTGATGTTCCATGGTAAAATTTCTTTAATATTTGGAAAATAAAAATCAATTGCTGGTAGATGGTTCGGAATGGATACTCTACCTTCCCGCAGTAAAATTAAAAAGAAGTTGCGGTCTATATTAGTCTGACAAAGAACACATCTAGATCTCTGCAGCTACATGTAGTATATGGTCACCTAGGAAGCCAAATATGTACGTCATAATTTTAAAAATATTGCCAATACAAAACTTAAAAATTCGAAATATTATCTTTATGTTTACATCTAACGCCCTTTAACCTGCGTTTTAATTATTTACTGCTGATTCTTGATTACTTTCTACATTTCCAAGTAAGATTGCTTTTTGTTAACTTTCAAAATAGGTTTTTATTATCGATATTTCGAGATAAAAAGAAATGAACCTTGTTCAAAATTACTCTAAATTTCACAGCGTTTTTGACACTACAGAGGAAAGGCGATTTATAAGCCAATATTTTCCACATGCAGACAGTAACTGTTTTATGAAAAAAACAACAACAACAACAATCGTATAGATAAACCATAGGAAGTAGGATTCGCCGCCCCCCCCCCCCCCCCCCCTCCCCCCACTCACACACACCAAAACCAACTCCTCTTAAAAATATTTAGTTCCAGGGGTAGATCCAGAATGTGGAGTTAGAGGGGACGTCAGTATAAGACAGGGAGTCTGGAGAGGCCGCTTTGTGGCCTCCAGATGGTCCAGGGCAAAGTCCTGTTGGTGACCCAGGGGGCAAAGCCGGCCCCGGAAGCTCCAGGATTCTAGAGATTTTGTAGGGTAAAAAGGAAGTCTTTAAATAGACGTTTGAGATATTTCTTCTCGTGATTACCGGTATACTTAAAGTAATAAAATTATTTACAATTTTTAAAGGTTTGTAGATTTAAGACCTACAGTCATCAAATTCCTCTGTCTTGTAGAAATCCAAGTAACATATCCTTTTATTTTTTTTCTTTCGAATGACTGTAAATTAATCAGTTTAAAAACCAAGTTCATGGGACAATGTAAATTAATGAAGTTTTAATAAAAGATACATGTTACTACATATACCAGCTTATATTATAATAACAATGGAAGAGTCGTTAAAACACTAGTTAGTATAACCAATTACTTAAAGGTGGGTATATGGGTGACTGGTCATATTTGAACCCAAGGACAGCGTAACCAAAATGTTTTTTCCTGGGTTTTTTTAGTTACACCATTGAACACACGCGTTTTCTTCATATTGCACCATTGAAACAGTCTAATGTAGAGAAATCCCCCAAGTTAAAAAAAAGATAATTAAGACTCGCAAGTTGTACATTTTCTTTGCCAGAAGGAGTATGATTTAACTTTATTTGGACAATTTTTTTAGGGCTGGGGGGGGGGGGACGCCGGGTGCGACCTCCTTTACTCCGCCACTGATTTACCGCTTATTCTATAAAATGTTTCCCTTTCCAAGTTTTGTGGCATGCAACATAAATGATAATTGATTAATAAGTAAGTAATAGAAAGCGTTAGACTTTTATGCATCCCCCATTCTTTGTAATGTTTAGAACTAACCTACATTTTCACTATAATCAAAAAATGGACCCAGCAAGTACATCTGATTGAAATTGATTAATAACGATACATGTACATTGATTTCTTTGTTTTAAATGATGGGGTGTATGGGTCGTATTTGACAAAAAACAGAATTCTTAAAAAGTCGAGCTATTCAACGGTAGTATTTTGTACGTAGTTATACATGTATATGTACATTAATTAATGAAGCAAACTATCTAAAGGTTATTTTGATAATCTTGGTTGCAGTTCGCCCTTACTCTTAAATTCACCTCCTTTATATCTAGATATGTCATTAATAAAATGGTAAAAACTTTCCATTTTAATTCATATACATGTAAATATGATTAAATTAGAGCGTATAATACAGCAATGTTACAGTATGAACAATATTATATGTTTGCACTGCATTTTATTTAGATTAAATGTCTTGAGTACGACTTTGAGAAAGCTTCAAAGCTTACTCAGAAAATCGCATTTTTGTACTCAGCCGGAGTACGAGTAGGAGTATGAAAAAGTTTTATAACCTCGATATCTTGAGTAGGAGTACGATTTGGAGCACGGAGTACGATTTGGAGTATGAGATCGTACTCAAAAAAGTTTTATAACCTCGGGGCCATATACATTTAGGCTTCGATACCACCAAAATGTCAGGCTATATGTGTTTTTCTTATCTTTTGTTAAATATATTAAAAACTGAATATGATAGTTAGAAATTGTGCTTTTGCAAACTTGTATTATAATATATTTGAAAAGATTTAATTGGGAAAAAATAAATTCAAAATTGTATTTTTACTACTAAACCGAATGGGCATTTGCGCAATCTTATTCCCCCATCTTCTTTATAAACGGAACATGAATTTAAGACGAAATGTCAGTCTTCTCTTCGATATAGAACATACATGTATATGTACATAATTATATACTACATGTACTAGTATCACTTGAAATTCAATTATTTTATAAATTCAATTTTTTAAGGAATGTACACATATCATATATATGTAAGTGCATGTAAACTTGAAAGCTGGAGATTGAATAGTCATTTTTTAAAAATTGTATTTGTTATATAAAGATGCAAAATCAACTGAAAGGCGTTTTTAAAAAATTCCAACCATATAAAATATGAAAGGGTATAGAAACACGGTTTGTTTTTGAATGTGTGTGGGACAGCTTCATCAAAATCATCTTGACAAGCAATTAAAAAAGGGCGAATTCTCAAATTCATGGAAAAAAAACCTAACTGTAACTTCAATTCCTTATTTGCAGTTTCATTTATTACATGCTCCTACAGAAGTGGAAGGGGGGGGGGCAAATCAATGATATTTCAATTTATTATATAAAGTTAAGAAAATTGCCAGCTGCAAAAAATTAGGGAGGGGGAAACAGTCCCCCCCCCCCCCTCACCCCAACCCTTGTGCCTGTGATACGTGCCTGTGGGGTGTGCTCTGTGGTATTTGCATGATCCAAACGGACTCGTCCACTAATCGGCGCGCAAAAACTATGAATGAGACGCGAGGTTCTGGCCCCGAGGTTATAAAACTTTCTTGAGTACGATCTCGTACTCCAAATCGTACTCCGTGCTCCAAATCGTACTCCTACTCAAGATATCGAGGTTATAAAACTTTTTCATTCTCCTACTCGTACTCCGGCTGAGTACAAAAATGCGATTTTCTGAGTAAGCTTTGAAGCTTTCTCAAAGTCGTACTCAAGACATTTAATCTAAATAAAATGCAGTGCAAACATCTAATATTGTTCATATTGTAACATTGCTGTATTATACGCTCTAATTTAATCCTATTTACATGTATATGAATTAAAATGGAAAGTTTTTACCATTTTATTAATGACATATCTAGATATAAAGGAGGTGAATTTAAGAGTAAGGGCGAACTGCAACCAAGATTATCAAAATTACTTTTAGATAGTTTGCTTCATTAATTAATGTACATATACATGTATAACTACGTACAAAATACTACCGTTGAATAGCTCGACTTTTTAAGAATTCTGTTTTTTGTCAAATACGACCCATACACCCCATCATTTAAAACAAAGAAATCAATGTACATGTATCGTTATTAATCAATTTCAATCAGATGTACTTGCTGGGTCCATTTTTTGATTATAGTGAAAATGTAGGTTAGTTCTAAACATAACAAAGGATGGGGGATGCATAAAAGTCTAACGCTTTCTATTACTTACTTATTAATCAAATATCATTTATGTTGCATGCCACAAAACTTGGAAAGGGAAACATTTTATAGAATAAGCGGTAAATCAGTGGCGGAGTAAAGGAGGTCGCACCCGCCCCCCCCCCCCCCCCAGCCCTAAAAAAATTGTCCAAATAAAGTTAAATCATACTCCTTCTGGCAAAGAAAATGTACAACTTGCGAGTCTTAATTATCTTTTTTTTAACTTGGGGGATTTCTCTACATTAGACTGTTTCAATGGTGCAATATGAAGAAAACGCGTGTGTTCAATGGTGTAACTAAAAAAACCCAGGAAAAAACATTTTGGTTACGCTGTCCTTGGGTTCAAATATGACCAGTCACCCATATACCCACCTTTAAGTAATTGGTTATACTAACTAGTGTTTTAACGACTCTTCCATTGTTATTATAATATAAGCTGGTATATATAGTTATCTTTTATTAAAATTTCATTAATTTACATTGTCCCATTGAACTTGGTTTTTAAAACTGATTAATTTACAGTCATTCGAAAGAAAAAAAAATACAAGGATATGTTTCTTGGATTTCTTCAAGACAGAGGAATTTGATGACTGTAGGTCTTAAATCTACAAACCTTTAAAAATTGTAAATAATTTTATTACTTTAAGTATACCGGTAATCACGAGAAGAAATAGCTCAAACGTCTATTTAAAGACTTCCTTTTTACCCTACAAAATCTCTAGAATCCTGGAGCTTCCGGGGCCGGCTTTGCCCCCTGGGTCACAAACAGGACTTTGCCCTGGACCATCTGGAGGCCACAAAGCGGCCTCTCCAGACTCCCTGTCTTATACTGACGTCCCCTCTAAATAATTTTATTACTTTAAGTATACCGGTAATCACGAGAAGAAATAAATATTTTTAAGAGGAGTTGGTGTTGGTGTGTGTGAGGGGGGGGGGGGGCGAATCCTACTTCCTGTGGTTTATCTATACGATTGTTGTTTGGTTTTTTTTAATTTTCATAAAACAGCTACTGTCTGCATGTGGAAAATATTGGCTTATAAATCGCCTTTCCTCTGTAGTGTCAAAAACGCTGTGAAATTTAGAGTAATTTTGAACAAGGTTCATTTCTTTTTATCTCGAAATATCGATAATAAAAACCTATTTTGAAAGTTTACAAAAAGCAATCTTACTTGGAAATATAGAAAGTAATCAAGAATCAGCAGTAAATAATTAAAACGCAGGTTAAAGGGCGTTAGATGTAAACATAAAGATATTATTTCGAATTTTTAAGTTTTGTATTGGCAATATTTTTAAAATTATGACGTACATATTCGGCTTCCTAGGTGACCATACATACTACATGTAGCTGCAGAGATCTAGATGTGTTCTTTGTCTAATATAGGCCGCAACTTCTTTTTAATTTTACTGCGGGAAGGTAGAGTATCCATTCCGAACCATCTACCAGTAATTGATTTTTATTTTCCAAATATTAAAGAAATTTTACCATGGAACATCACCTACCTTACGATCTTTATTATTTATTTCGAATTAAAACATCGAGAGCATAGACATGTCTAAGTATACGTAAGGTGAAATGCATTCTTTGGTTTAACATTTGATTATAAACGCTCGAATATAAGGATGGTGGGTCCCGGTCTTAAGTATTATATTAGTATCTTTCTACAAATAAAATTTGGTGTTATGACATCAAATTTTATTCTTAAATACACAGTTATGGAGAAAACATTAAGTATGATCGACGTATATATTCTGCTTGAGAATTCGGGTAATTTAAAGTTAATTAAAAGCTTGTTTATGTAAAAAAAAAAAAGATAACACTTAAATTAATCATAACCCGCATGATAAAAGCTAGAATTTATGAGAGAGAGAGAGAGAGAGATTTGAAGGAGATTTTTGTTATTCTATGCAATCGATTGAAAATACTTGTACTACTTAAAATAGCTTCTTCGCATTTTCATGTGAGAGATTTTTCTCTATATAGCTTAGCTGTGGGAATATTCATCTCTTAAATTGTTGAATTTTATTAGCAAGTAACTATTTAGATAATTCATATAGCTACTCCTTTTTTATCTAAAGTAACTGTAACATTACGAACATTATATGTACGAGTTACCATACACTCCCCTGTTTGATGTACGAATTGTTTTGTTTGATTTTACGCATGATATACGTTCAGAATAAAACGTGGACTCAGGCAGCTGTGTGTCGGTACTTATTAGAGTCCTAATGTCGGACCTACTGAATCTATAAGTTAACACAATACTATTACATGGTGTCAGAAGTCCGGAGTCACATTCAACGATGGATTTGACAGGCGTACCTACCCCCAAGATGGACTGGGAAGCGTCGAACTTACCAGAGCAGTGGAAAAAATTCCGCACACACGTGGATCTCATATTCAAAGGACCGCTAGAGGAGAAAAGCGAAGAGATCAAGGTTACTTATTTACTGTTATGGGTTGGCGACAAAGGTCGCGAGATATACAACACCTGGACAGGTATGACGAACGATGAAAAGAAGAAACTTGAACCCCATTACAAACGCTATTTGGCGCACGTGCAACCCAAGTTGAACCCTATATTTGCGCGCTTCAAGTTTAATAACGAGAATCAAGGAGCATCAACAATAGAACAGTTTGTCACTCGCTTACGAGTACTTGCAGAGGACTGCAATTACGGAAACAGTAAGGACGAGATGATTCGGGATAGGATCGTTTTCGGGACATCGTCACAGAAGGTGAGGGAAAAGCTCATTGCAGAAGGTGAGAAATTGACATTAGAAAAGGCAATACAGATAGCTCAGTCACACGAGTATTCTCAAGAACAGTTGAAGACCATGTCGGGCCAAGAGGTCCATGCAGTCAGCCATTCTCACAACCAGAACACTAGGAAGGCAGGTCGAAGCAGCCCATCTCAAAATGCCGCCAAAGATACAGAGCGAAGAAGACCCCCGCAGGCCAGACCAAAGCACCACCACAAGACGAAGACACAAGAGTGCGACCGGTGTGGGTATGATCATTCTACAAGTGCTAAATGCCCTGCGAAGGGTAAACAGTGTAAGAGTTGTAATAGATGGGACCATTTTGCTAAGAAATGTTTTAGTAAAACTGTTGCATGTCATGAATTACAGACCTTGCCAGAGCAATCAGATTCAGAACCAGAATTTTTCATAGATATTATTGAGACAAATCACAACCATGACCAAGCATTTTGTAATCTCTTTTTGGGTTCAGACAATACACCTATCAAATTTAAGTTAGATACAGGTTCACAGGTTAACATAATACCCAGACATGTCCTCATTTCATTAGGCTTGTCCCATATGAGCGACCTGAAGCAAACTGATCAAAAGTTGTCTGCCTACAATGGTAACCCCCTACGTTCCCTTGGTTGTTTTGAGCTCAATTGTACTTACAAAGGTCAGTCACGGAGTCTAACATTTCATGTTGTTGAGACAACTTCCCCTCCCATATTAGGGATGAGAGCATGTTTAGATTTTGGTCTCATAAAACTTGTTTATTCTTGCAACTTGGATACAACCCAAGACAAAAGTGAACCACTGGTTGCAAGTCAGGTTATGTTAGAGTTCTCAGAGGTCTTTGAGGGTATTGGTCTTTTCCAAGGGGAGTGCTCCATACACACAGACCCTGCCGTGCACCCGACGGTACACCCACCCCGTAGAGTACCCCTTACCCTTCAAGACAAATTAAAAAAAGAACTAGAGAGAATGGAATCTCTTAACATTATACAAAAGGTCACTCAGCCCACTCAATGGGTGAGTTCACTAGTAGTCGTCGAAAAGCCCAATGGCAAACTACGGGTTTGTCTTGACCCGAAAGATTTGAATAGAGCAATACTTAGACCCCATTACCCAATGAAAACCCTTGAGGATGTCCTACCCCAACTGTCAAAAGCTAGATTCTTTACTAAGTTAGATGCTAGGAGTGGGTATTGGACTATCAAGTTATCAGAGGCATCTTCTTACCTCACAACATTTAACACGCCATTTGGTCGTTATAGGTATCTTAGACTCCCTTTTGGACTCAAGTCGTCACAAGACGAGTTTCAGAGAAAGATTGATGAATGCTATGAAGGTCTTGACGGTGTCGTAGCTCTAGTCGATGATTTACTTGTATTTGGTCAAACTAGGGAAGAGCACGACAGGAACTTGCGTAAAGTTCTCATAAGGTCAAAAGAGAGAGGTGTTAAACTAAACAAAGACAAATTAGAGGTAGGAGTCACAAAGGTGAAGTATTTTGGTCATTTACTAACCTCAGAGGGTGTGGGTCCAGATCCTGATAAAGTCTCTGCTGTGCGAGAGATGAAACCCCCCAAAGATAAATCTGAATTAGAGACCTTCCTAGGTATGGTGACTTACTTAGCAAAGTTTGCACCTAACTTGTCCGAAATAACTAGTCCCCTTAGGAATCTACTTGCAAAGGACGTATTATTTCAATGGGATAGTGCCCAAAGCAAAGCTTTTGACAAAGTTAAAAACCTAATCACTTCTAGTCCAAGTCCAGTGTTAGCATATTTTGACCCCCGTAAGGTCACCACACTACAGTGTGATGCATCGAAGTATGGTCTTGGCGCTGCCTTGATGCAGGAAGGCAAGCCTGTAGCATCTAAGAGTCTCACACAAAGTGAAGTGCAATATGCCCAGATAGAAAAGGAGATGTTTGCGATCCTCTTTGGTTGCAAACGTTTCCATCAATATATCTATGGTCGAAAGGTCAAAGTTGAAACAGACCACAAGCCGTTAGTACCTATCTTTAAGAAAGCACTATTTGCAGCCCCACCTAGACTTCAGAGAATGTTGTTACAATTACAGAACTATGATCTTGAAGTGGACTATATCCCGGGTAAGCAAATCCCTGTTGCTGACTCATTGTCACGCAATTTTGTAGATGACACATTCCCAGGTCTTTCTAAAGATATGGAAGCCCAAGTACACTCTGTACTGGCTAACCTCCCTATCAGTGATAGAAAACTTAAAGAGATAGAGACAGAGTCAGACAATGATAAACAATTTCAGTTGCTTAAACACACCATACTTAATGGTTGGCCTGAATGCCGTAGAGACTGCCCCCCTCAAATTATAGAATTCTGGAACCACAGGGACGAACTTTGCGTCACTAATGGTATCTTGCTTAAAGGTACAAAAGTGTTGATTCCCCGCTCTCTTAGAGCTAAAATTCTAGAGTGCATTCACATAGGTCATATGGGTATTGAGAAATCACTACAGAGGGCACGCACATCAGTATTCTGGCCCAAAATTTCATCAGATATCACAGAGTTAGTGTCAAATTGCAATGTCTGTTTAAAACACAGGTACTCAAACCCCAAGCAACCCCTCCAACCACACCCAGTACCTGATTACCCCTGGCAAGTTGTCGCCACAGACTTGTTTTTGTGGGACAACAAGGATTTTCTGATTGTCACTGATTACTATAGTCGACACTTTGAGGTCATCCAGCTTCGAGACACAAAGAGCAAAACAATAATTCAGAAGCTTAAAAGTATTTTTGCTAGGTTAGGTATTCCCCAAAAGGTAGTGTCAGATAATGGCCCTCAATATTCCTCTCAGGAATTTGCAAATTTTTCTAAAGAGTATGACTTTATTCATGCAACTTCCTCCCCACGATACCCTCGGTCGAATGGTTTAGCTGAAAAATCAGTGCAAATTGCGAAGAGAATATTCGAAAAGGCCGAGCTTGATGGCCGTGATCCATACTTGGGTATTCTCGAATACCGAACTACGCCCTTAGAAGTTGGTTATTCCCCGGCGGAACTCCTCCAAGGTAGACAACTACGTTCAATTTTACCAACTCTAAATGAGCAACTTCTCCCCAAGGTTATCGATCATGAGAAGGTCAAGGTCATGCTACACAAAAACCATGAAAACCAAAAGCAGAACTATGACAAACAATCTAAACCACTCGCCCCTCTTGAAATAGGAGATAGTGTTAGATTTCAGCAGGACGACAAATCCTGGAAGCCAGCTACTGTGCTTTCCAAGGTTGCTGACAGGTCATATGTTGTCAATGCCCCAAACGGTGGTATTTACCGTAGGAATAGGCGCCATCTCATGAAAACAAATGAGCAAACTTACACATTTGATCCTAACCTACCCATTCTAGCTGAAGCCCAAACAGATGACTCGGAGTTAAGTCCCATTTCCCCCTCCAAATCCAAATTACCCCCATCCTCTCCATCCAAACCCAATTTTGAAAATATGTCAACATTTCAAACCAGTAACAAACCCTATATTACACGCTCAGGCAGAGTCTGTATTCCAAAAATAAAGCCGTCTATGTAAATGACTGTGAATTGATTCTGTAGTTGAAATTATTGTACATCATCGCATGCTTAAACGTTATGCTGCTGGATTTTGTTTTTATTTCTGTTAAAAAGGGAGATGTAACATTACGAACATTATATGTACGAGTTACCATACACTCCCCTGTTTGATGTACGAATTGTTTTGTTTGATTTTACGCATGATATACGTTCAGAATAAAACGTGGACTCAGGCAGCTGTGTGTCGGTACTTATTAGAGTCCTAATGTCGGACCTACTGAATCTATAAGTTAACACAATACTATTACAGTAACCAAATATCTATGTCAAATGCATCAAAATTAACACATGTATTTCGAATTTTAAAGATGAATAGGAAAAGGCTTGCTCAAAAATATCAATGGACGTTACTTAAGATTAAAAATGACACAGTATGTATATATAAATTCTAAACACACATTTTCAAGCCTTGACTAAGTGAGAAAAACTTGAACCATCAATAAAACCCCACAAAAAGGGGTACAGCAACTTTAGTACACAGTTTCCTTGAACACGTTGTTTCGGTTTAACGTCGTCCTCAAATTGGAAATTTCAAAAATATTTCAATTAGTGAATTTTCTTAAACTCTCGTGCATATTCCCAAAAAATATTAAAATGAGAAACTTTACGTGTGTCCTTGGCTTTTGGCATATGTTCATTGATGCAATTCCAACACCCACCCCCACCCCACCCCTTCAAGATATTAGATGTTTTTTTCTCACAAGAATTTTAGAAGGCAAATATAGTACTAAGTATGTTGCAATTAAATTGGAATACCCAATGGCATATAATTTCCTTAGTGTATACTATATGAGTGTGAAAATAAACGGATTTCTCAGTATTTTTGTGATTTTCCCAATTATATGTTTCTATTTTTGAATTAAACTCTTCCCTGTGTTCCCTAATACAGGGACTGCTCAGTAAATATCTTAAGAGATATCCACTTGGGGGCAGTGACTTTCCAGTTTTGTATTGGCGTCGTTTCTGACCTTTTCCTGGCATGTAAAATATCAAAATCGTATAAAAGCCAGGAAAACTTAAGATATATCGAACTAAATTCTATGTTGAAATACTCTCTTCATATCCGTGTAAATTCTTACTTCTTTCTTTTATATTCATATCGTTCCTTACAACATAATTATACTTAATCATCACATGCATGAATCACTATCTGAGTCTCATGAGAGAGAGAGAGAGAGAGAGAGAGAGAGAGAGAGATTTGACATAAACACAATTTGTTGATAATTTTACCAATTACACTGGATTTATCGTCTCTGTTGCTAAAAAAATCATAAGTTATAGATGCAGACACATCTCCATGCTTGCAGATGGAGAAGGTAATATGTACATGTAAATAATGTGTTACATTTTGTTAATAAATACAACATGTAATTAATCTGAATACATGTACAGTTTGCCTACATGCCAGGACTATTTACATGAATTACCGTTCTCTGTCTTTCTTCAGAGACGTAAAATTTCATCGATCGGCTTTTGGAGCATACTCCAAATAGTACTCAGCGGAGAACGTACTCCAAAACTTTTATAACCTCGGTTTTTAAAGTCGTACTCAGTGGAGCACACACTCGGAGTACGGAGTATGAGTACGAGTACGAGTATGAAAAAAGTTTTATAACCTCGGGGCCAGCTTTACCAACGGATGAAAAGTTTGAATGAACTCATTCATTGGCAGAGATCCATGGGGAGGAGGTCAAACGAATTTTTTTTTACATTTGTTTTGTAACAGCTACATACATTTATATTATACTTTGGATCGGATGTTTTGGAAGAATTCTATCGAATTAACAAATACACTTGATTAGTAGTTGTTAAATGTAGTAATGTGCATTTAGTAAGACACGCGAGTTATGATCCCTTTTCAAGATTAATGAAATCGCCCAACTGAACGAAAATCGGGTCACAACCCGCTTCGGCGATTTAGTTCCTCAAGTAAACATTCCAGCTGTATAAATATATATTTGTTTTAATCCAAACTGATGACTCTCTTGTAATAATGATAATCCAACACCAATTATTACTTACATTGAATCGTAATAGGCAATATGTTACAACTTGTTGCGATGACCCCCTCCCCCCTTTTTTCACTGTTCAAATATGGTGGAATGCTAATCTATTTTTAAACAAGTAATAGCTTTCCAAAAAACAAAATTATTCAATGGAAGCATGCATGTATCAAATAGGCTATCTTATTAGAAATGAATTTTAATTTTCGCTGCTGATCATAAATTTATAAAAGGAACGTGCAAATTTAAGACGAAATGTCAGTCTTTTCTTCGATCTAGAACATGTACATATATATCACTTAAAATTCAATTATTTTATTAATTCAATTTTTTAGGAATGTACACATATCATATAAGTGCATGTATATGTAAGCTTGAAAGCTGGAGAGTAAATAGTCGGGTTTTTTTAAATTGTATTTGTTACATTAAGATGCAAAATCAACTGAAAGGCATTTTAAAAAAAATTTCAACCATATGAAATATGAAAGGGTATACAAACACGTATTGTTTTTGAATGTGTGTGGGCAGCTTCATCAAAATCATCTTGACGAGCAATTAAAATAGGATGAATTCTCAAATTTATGAAAAAACCCTAACTGTAACTTCAATTCAATTAGAAATCCTTATTTGCAGTTTCATTTATTGCATGCTCCTATACAAAAGTGGAGAGGGAGGGGCATATCAATGATATTTCAATTTATTATATTAAGTTAAAGGTATATGTGGCGTATTTTTTCATGCTAAGAAATATTTGATTGATTGATTTATTTAAATAAGTTATATAAAGATATATCTTTACAATAAATTACGCAGTTTATATCAATCGGGATAAAAAGATATAGAAATTAATAAATAATTTGTATAATTATTTTCGCGTACAAAATAAATACAGCATTTGAATAAATCCCGCCTTAAATCGGCCACGTGATACCACGATAAGTCTATCACAACAACACTGGCGACGACAAGAAAGATAGGTATACCCGCAATACTATGGTGTTCCAATGGGGCCACTTCGACCTTCGCACTTTCGCCTTTAGGTCGAGGTGCGAGAGTGCGAAGTTGCGAAGGCGAAAGTGCGAAGGTGCGACGGCGAAGGAGCGAAAGTGCGAAGATGCGACGGCGAAGCGCGAAGATGCGAAGGCGAAGTTGCGAAGGCGAAGAAGCGATACTACTATCGCACCTTCGCCATCGCAACTTCGCACTCTCGCCTTCGCATCTTCGCACTTTCGTCTTTTTATAATTGTGGAGCTCTCTATCGTT
The DNA here is from genome assembly GCF_025612915.1 of Magallana angulata. Lineage (NCBI taxonomy): Eukaryota > Metazoa > Mollusca > Bivalvia > Ostreida > Ostreidae > Magallana > Magallana angulata. The sequence continues at coordinate 36,329,116 of NC_069116.1, forward strand.
TAAAGACAATTTTAGCTGTATGAAAGGACGTCTGAGGCAGACGATGAACATTTTAGAATTTATTTTCAACAGCCTGCGCATATCCATAACTTTTTCTTGGGGGGGGGGGGGGGTGGATGGATAATTAAATTTGTCGGGGGTGGGGGAGGATTCCGAGACATATTTTGGAGATTTTATTATATATAATTAATAAAATTAACATTTCCGGGGGGATGAGATCCGGACCCTCCCTCCCCCTTTACTGCATGTGTGAAGTTATTAATATTGAATTTTCCGGGGGGCGGACCCCCTCTCCCCCTCTAGATCCATACATCAGCAAGGAGTGTCGCATAATGAAATTAGAATGTTACTGTGTTTGATCCACGGTAAACAGACAGGAGTCTGGAAGTGCATATGTACACATTTATGGCGGACATTACATTTTATATGGAATATATAATGATTAGACATAGCCAGCACTGGTAAACATATATGTCACATATACACATTAAAATATTTATAAACATTCATAGTAAGCACAATGGCCTAGCGCATGCGTACCAATGATATCATGGATTAATCGGAAAACCTTGGCGAGTACGGTGTCTGCATCAAATTCTATGTAATCGATCGAGACTTTCTGAATGCTATCAAAAAAGGCGAAGGCGAAAGTACGAAGTTGCGAAGGCGAGAGTGCGAAGTTGCAAAGGCGAAGGAGCGATAGAGTGCGAAGTTGCGAAGGCGAAGGAGCGATAGTAGTATCGCTCCTTCGCCTTCGCACCTTCGCACTTTCGCCATCGCATCTTCGCGCTTCGCCGTCGCATCTTCGCACTTTCGCTCCTTCGCCGTCGCACCCTCGCACTTTCGCCGTCGCAACTTCGCACTCTCGCATCTTCGACCTAAAGGCGAAAGTGCGAAGGTCGAAGTGGCCCCATCGGAACACCATACAATACCGTTAAGTTTGACAGACTTGGCCAAGAAAGAAAAAAGAGACAGACTGACAAGGATAGGAGCAAAGGGATGGTTGTCATCGGAGACCATGTAGATTGATGGAATAGGAATTAAAGCCGAATTAAACTTTAGTTTAATAGGTTTTTATCATGAAGTTGTAGGGGTTTTGGTAGTCAGGTTCGTAGGTGCTCCATGTGTTCCATGTCTTTACTTTATAAGTTATAAACCACAAGTGGATTTTCGTTTAGAGAATTTTTTGAATAAAGAATTAATAAACACTCTCAATACATGCATCCTTCAGGAGAGGGGGTATTCACTCATTTTACCGTGTCGTTGATGCCAAAATAGTGTTTCATCTTTATTACACATAATTAGCAACTTATATCGTTCTACATTAATGAATAAGGGAATACATGTACGGTAGGCAAGTAAAAAAGAAATATTAAATTTAAATTTCATTTAGCACTTCCGTTTGTCCGTTTCCTGTCCCTAGACAAAACCTTATTTCGACGAGATCTTAAAAACGGTAACGACTTTAACAACCAAACTTCGTGAGATGATAGACCTACATATGTACATGTGTTTACAATTTTTTGTTTTATCTGGCGTAACTTCCGGTCGTCACAGGAAGTACACCAAAATTTGAATTTAAAAAAATATTTTTTGTTTTTTAGCATGAAAGTAACATTGTAGCAATAGAAATATAAAAGACCATGAACACATGATTAAATCAATAATAAAATTCTTTTTCAAGTGAGACATCTCAAATATCTAAGGTAGTTTTTTATATAAAAAAATTGTACTTTCGAGATCTCAGAAACTGTAAGAGATCAAGATACAAAACTTTTATGGATGATAGACATTTGATTGGAACATGCGTTTAACGGATTTCATTTGGTCGTCTGTCACTTCCGGTTCTCATCGGAAGGGTTCAAGCAAAGGAAAGTTTTTTAAGTTTAGATTTTTAAAAAACAATTTACTCAGTGTAATGAACAGTAACTTACCGTAGGTAAATGTACTAAAAATATCTACTTTTGATTTCTTTAATCACTTGTTTGTCCGTTTCCGGTCCTGAGACAAAAACCTTTTCTTAGCGGGATCTCATAACTAACAAAAACTTGAACATAAAAACTTTGGAGGAAAGAAAGAACAATGTATGAAGATACGTTTACCATGTTCTGTTTGATCCGGCGTAACTTCCGGTCGTCAGAGCAAGTACTCAAAAATGACTTTTTGTCTTTTTGGGGTTTTTTTCATTTAGAAATAGTTGCTGGAAAATTCCATCACAGTATCTATTTTTTCTCTTTACAAGAAAAATGCATTTTTTTACACATTATATAATACATGAGGAACGGAAGACCATTTTGTTGCCATAGCAACAAGAGTCTAGTTATATGTATGTTTGAATGGTTGCCAACATAATTTATTATTTTACCTTAAAAGAAATGGCAAGTTAAAAAAAATGTTACAATGGCTTTAAGGTGGTATGGAACATCTGTCGATATTTATGTGGAGGAAAGACATTATAGTACATTATAATTAGAATACTTTCACCGGTTTAAAATTTTGAAATTTTAAATAGCTTTTGAAAATATTTTTAGAGGTAACTTTGTATGGCAATTTAGGTAAATTGTTGGCTATATGATATTTACATAAATTGTCAATACTGAAATTTTCAAAACGGGGATTTTAGAGATGAAATTTGTAGCGTTCATTCTTTCTTCCTAATTGTACCTGTAGATCTTAACCCAACATGAATAGTGGATCCTTAACATTATGTGCACTTTAATGGGCGGTACAGAAAACACCAGTTATGTAACGGTTATAAATATTATTGCTTGATGAAAGAAAAAAATACGCAAAGCAGAAGATAACTTTATACACACGTCAGATGGTGCGGACATATCTCGGGTTTTGATTTCGAATTCGAAGGCAAAAGTGTACGCTCACAGATCACTAGAGTTCATTAAAGCTGAAAAACGAGGTAGGTCAAGTGTGCATTCATGTCTGAAGACAACATTCCATTTCCTTGCTAATTTTACGCACAGCCCGTTTTCTATCAGAAGATTTCCAGTGATATTATACAGTATATACTGGCTTCTGAAAACATCATCTGTTGTAGGTGAATCCTGTAACAATGTCGGATGCAGGTGAGTGGTTGTTTATTCTGTGTATGTATATATTAACGTAAAAATGACATTCAGTCTGCATATCATTGCCCTTTGAATCGCAGTCATTAAAAAAACAAATCTCTTGAAAGAAGACGAATACGCCCCGCCATTATAGATCTGTTTAAAAAAGCTGCGTGGGTGTGATGTAGTTTGATTCTGCATGCTAAGATGTGTTTAAAACCTTAAAGTGTATGCAATTTATTTGCGAATCCCAGTAGCGATAACTTGAATGTGTGTTATAAAACATTTTGTACCAACACAAATGAATGAAATTTCAACTACGCGGCATTTTTTCACCGATTTGGCCATATCTTGTAATGGAAACTGTTTAGAAGCTAAAATTTGACTCAAAGATTGAATTTGTTTCCTGAAGAATATGTCTGATCTTTCCACAGAAGTCAACTCCGTGTGTAGTCGCAGCCGTATCATCGTAGGGGTCCTAACTGCTGTAGGTGTGGTTGCGATAGTCGTAGTGTTGGTCGTTTACTTTGCAAGTAAGTTAACAGAGAATCTTGGTCTTGTTTACATCTTTTGGTGTATATGCCGTTACGGTTCCAAGTGCGCTGTTTACATTATATTTTTCATTTGTTTATTCTTCCCCCCATCTTTAGCCAGCAACAACACACACGATAGCTCTGGAAAGACATCGGCATGGAAAGAAGGTTTGGTTTTATTTCATTTTGATTAGTGTAAAAATCTTGGTTGCGAATTTTTACATTTTCTTCATCAATTTCATCACGTTTTAGCAGAAGTTTCTTTTGCAACAAATCGATGTTAAAAGTTTCTGTTCCATAAGGTGGCAATTGCATATATAGCAACAAGCTTAGATTTAACTTTAATTCGGATGAAGGGGCTCTATAGAAATACCACTGTCAAGTAACTGCTTAGTCAAGATCGAGTAAATGAGAGGAGCCTATTATATCTGAAATTTGAGATATGAATTCTTTCATTTACAAGGTGTACCGGGGCTTAATTTTAAGATAAACACGGTGAAAAGTCTTAAATTGTCATTTTCAATGAAATATATGACTTCAAATCTCTGAGGTTTTTTTCGATTTTGACAGTCTCTCTAAAAACGGCAAACAGAATTTTCTTGACTTCTTCTTTTAAATGATATTGAATTAAACATAGGTACATGTATCGGGGTTACTTTTATAGGAATTCCAACTGAATGTCAAGAAACTGGTTGTTTTTTTCTATATACATTGTAATTCTTTTATAACCATCAAGTACGGGAGAAAGAAATATCAAATCAATTATAACTTCATAATGGATCTAGCACCTAAAATACATTCTAAAATCATTTACCAGATCTTGACCTTAATTAAGAGCAGAGGGAGGGGTTTATATAATGTTTAATTAGTGTAATGCAATGTAATATACAACCAATACCAAATTTTGAGCATTGATCTAACAATGTTGAATTTTATTTTTAAAAAAATTAAACATGACTAGAAATTGGCTTTGTCCCATTTGAGGTTCATATATTTTTCGACTCCAAATATTGCATATTATCGTCCAAAGAACGGACAACGTAAAGAAGATAGGGGAGGGGTGTGGGTGGTCTTGTGGATTTCCATTATATTGATCCTTGTATCCTGCATCATTTCTTTAGGTTTTTGAATGCTAAGCAAATGGACTGTTGCTAGCCTTTTTATATTGAAACAGAAAACGACTGAACGATTGTTACTGTGCCACAGTTCAAGGCGCGCTCTAGTATCGACAAGATAAAAGTGAACAATCTGCCTATCTTTGTTTAACTTATTCATCTGAACTGTCTTTCCGTGATAACACCGCAGTCACTGCTGGCTTCTTACTGGACCTTATCTTAGTTTTCACGGTATTAAGAATCAAGATCGAGATTTGAAGTACATGTCAAATGGAAACAGCTTTTGAAAATTTGGGTGAAGTTATTTTGTTGGTACATTTGTGGTTTTGTGGTCTTGTCAATTGAAATTTGAATACATATCTTAATGTGTAAGTGTGCGAACTCTAGAATATCTTTGTTTGCTGTACTTGCACGTGTTTGTCTAGATTGTTTAGACTTTATCTATCTTTTGTTTGCATGTATACATTTACATTCAACGCAGGCGATGCCGTAATCCCTACAGAGGAGCCATTTGGCGAAATTAAAGATGGAAGAAAAGTGAAAAGGTTGGTCAAGATTAAATACTTGTATTAAACATTCTTCTCCATATATGGCGGTATATTAAGTTCATTCTAGGTTATTTTTTTTATTTTGTATAGGAAAACACCCAAATATATTTCAAAAACTGGGAAAACACATGGGGAAGGCTTCCGCTAGGAGGGAAATACCCCCTAACCAACATATTAAAAAACCCTCAATTTTATACATATATGTCCCTGTTTTTACGAATTTGGTATGTAAACATGGAAGACCAAAGATTTAGCTGTTTATTGAGTTTTATTTTGGAGAAATGGACATATTGTAATATTTTTCAGGGAGAAGGATAAATATACAGTTTGTTTAAAAGTTTATATAATTTGTATAGTTTGTATAAACGATCGTACGCCGTTGTTTTGCTAGGGAGGATGTGTAGAAGAGTTTTAATTCGCGAAGTGTATGCATTTGCTGTTTTCAAATAAGGTTAGCGGAATGGGTGAAATAACGTTAATGCAAAACGAATATTTATTTTTAAAAACCTGCTAAAATACGAAACAGACCAGCTTAAAACAAAACAGCTTTGCAAAATCAACAGACACCGATGCAAAACAAACGATCACCGATGCACGCTAGATGGCGTGCAAAGAGGTATCAGGAGAAATCGTACCATTGAGAAAACCCACCATTGACGTTTTCATGCGCGGATCAAGAATTTTTCTCCAGGAAAGGGGGAGGGGGGGGTCCGAGGGATATAAAGATTTGCCAGGGGCGGGGTTGTCAGGACCAACGTATCCACAAATTAGGGTGCGTTTTCTCCGAGAGAAAAGGTACATATATCTTGAAGAAATCGTAACAAGAATTGAAATAGTTATAAAATCTGCTCTAGTACAATTAAATAACTCATTCAATAAACATTTCACTATTTTTGCTTATATCATTGTTTAGATAATCACGCACATTAAATAATTACACAATACAAGCACGGAGCGTCATATTTTAAAGTGGAGGGGAGGCAGACTCATCCTAAAAGCGTTGACAAGCGAAAGCAGAAAGATTAATTCGCAAATCATGAAAATCCTTGCGTTTATCTGTTACTTTTATTTCACTGTTAATTTCATTATTTTTACATGCTTCGAAAAAAGTAGGGGCCAACTTCTTGATATTTCGCTATTTTGTATGTAAAAGAGGACTGCACAAAGCTCATAGTTTGGGTCTTTTTCGGTCGCTTCTGTTGCGTTAATTTCTAAACTTGATATTCCTTTTGTTTATTTTATTAAGGAGTCATGTCAATTTTCAACATAAATTATGATTTTAGACTGTGATAAAATAGACTCATTCTATACAACTTTCGGAAAAAAGAGAATTTTCGCTTATCTGCCCTTGATAGAACATAAGATTGATATCAATATACATGAGAAGTGGAGCTGACATTATCAGAACTGGATGTTGACCCGTGCGTGCACGGTTTGACATTGCAAATGAAATAGATACGTCGACACACCGTATTTTTGACATTTTCAGAACCAAGCTTTTAGCCTACAATAATACTACATGTAATATGTAAACGGTGTGACCGTTGGACCGAGCGCGGACTTAACACAGTGCACCTTGATTTTTTTATGAACAAAATTTATTTAAAACGCACATAGTAGGATCCGCCTAAGTTGCCAACTCAAATCATTAGCCAAAGTTTAACTAAACGTCACGTGTTCAGACTACATTATGACATCATGTTTACAAACGTAAAACGTACACGTTTTGTCTTCGGAAATAGCCGAAGAGAGTTAGCCTACGTTATTCCGAACTTTTTAGCTCACCGAGCTGAAAGCTCAAGTGAGCTATTCTGATCACATTTTGTCTGTCTGTCTGTCCGTCTGTCCGTCTGTCTGTAAACTTTTCACATTTTCAACTTCTTCTCAAGAACCACTGGGCCAATTTTAACCAAACTTGGCACAAAGCATCCTTAGCCTAAGGGGATTCAAAGTTGTGAAAATTAAGGACCACGCCCTTTTGCAAAGGGAGATAATTAGGAATTTATGAAAATCATGAATCATAATACCAGGAAAGCTGAAACTTGTGTGAAAGCCTCCTCAGGTAGTGTAGATTCAAAATTGTGAAATTCATGACCCCCAGGGGTAGGGTGGGGCCACAATGGGGGGTCGAAGTTTAACATAGGAATACATAGAGTAAATATTTTAAAATCTTCTTCTCAGAAACTAATCAGACAGGAAAGCTGAAACTTGTGTGGAAGCATTCTCAGGTAGTGTAGATTCAAAGTTGTGAAAATCATGACCCCCGGGGGTAGGGTGGGGCCACAATGGGGGGTCGAAGTTTTACATAGGAATATACAGAGTAAATCTTTAAAAATCTTCTTCTCATGAACCATAAGATCAGGAAAGCTGAGACTTGTGTGGAAGCATCCTCAGGTAGTGTAGATTCAAAGTTGTGAAAATCATGATCCTCGGGGGTAGGGTTGGGCCATAATGGGGGTCGAAGTTTTACATAGGAATATATAGAGTAACTATTAAAATCTTCTTCTCAGAAACTAATCAGTCAGGAAAGCTAAAACTTGTATGAAAGCATCTTCAGGTAGTGTAGATTCAAAGTTGTGAAAATCATGACCCCCGGGGGTAGTGTGGGGCCACAATGGGGGGTCGAAGTTTTACATAGGAATATACAGAGTAAATTTTTAAAAATCTTCTTCTCATGAACCATAAGATCAGGAAAGCTGAAACTTGTGTGGAAGCATCTTCAGGTAGTGTAGATTCAATGTTGTGAAAATCATGACCCCCGGGGGTAGGATGGGGCCACAATGGGGGTCGAAGTTTTACATAGGAATATATAGAGTAATTCTTTAAAAATCTTCTTCTCAGAAACTAATCAGCCAGGAAAGCTGAAATTTGTGTGGAAGCATCTTCAGGTAGTGTAAATATAAAGTTGTGAAAATTATGACCCCCGAGGGTAGGATGGGGCCACAATGGGGGGTTGAAGTTTAACACATGAATATATAGAGTAAATCTTTAAAAATCTTCTTCTCATGAGCCATAATATCAGGAAAGCTGAAAGTTGTGTGAAAGCATCCTCAGGTAGTGTAAATTCAATGTTGTGAAAATCATAACCCCCGGGAGTAGGATGGGGCCACAATGGGGGGTCGAAGTTTTACATAGGAATATATAGAGTAATTCTATAAAAATCTTCTTCTCAGAAACTAATCAGCCAGGAAAGCTGAAACTTGTGTGGAAGCATCTTCAGGTAGTGTAGATATAAAGTTGTGAAAATTATGACCCCCGGGGGTAGGATGGGGCCACAATGGGGGGTTGAAGTTGAACACATGAATATATAGAGTAAATTTTTAAAAATCTTCTTCTCATGAGCCATAATATCAGGAAAGCTGAAAGTTGTGTGAAAGCATCCTCAGGTAGTGTAGATTCAATGTTGTGAAAATCATAACCCCCGGGGGTAGGATGGGGCCACAATTGGGGGTCGAAGGGTGGGACCACAATGGGGGGTTGAAGTTTAACATATGAATATATAGAGTAAATCTTTAAAAAAAATTTCTTTTCAAAAACTAATCAGCCAGATGATTCTTTATAATTGTTAAGACTTTGGCCCCAGGACAATTCTTTGGCTTCACAAAGAGGTTCAGGGTTTGATGTTGGTTTATATCCCATATATTAACTATTGTTAAGGATCTTTTTGAGAACTGCAATACTCAACATATGATATGACTATAAAAATCATCCTGTTAGAAAAGGGACTAATGATTATAAACATAAGAATATCCAGGGGAAAATGGATTTTATTTATACAGGATCTACATGTATTATTGTACATTGTCCAGATAGTTTGTATTATGACTCCATTAAGCTGATTTTATCATACCTATTGTTTTTCAGGTGAGCGATGTGGCCCATGGGCCTCTTGTTTTAATTTCTGTTTTCATTGTTAATCAATTTAATTCATATAAATGCCGCAGTAATAAAATTGAATACTTTATTCAGTATCTAAAAGATCACTTCCTTGATATTAATGTTTTTATTTTCCATCTGATAATTTGGTAAGACATACATAGAACAAGTCGTGTTCTAGATTGAAGCACTATTGCAACTTATCTGGTAACCTCTTTTATTTCAAATTACCTTCTATTGAAACACAGGAACATTTAAATCGAGGTTAGGGGCAATAAACATCGATAAGTACCAATCAATCAATGATCGAACTAACTTTTTAAAAACAATATGGCTGCCAATATGGCGGCGCCTATGGCTGGAAGAAATTTTTTTGGCCTTAGTACCCCTGATTCAACTTTCATTTTTCACTGATTTTCTTATATTTATGTGTTACCATTAATCCTCGCTTCGCGTGGCAGGCTTCGCTCGCCTCTTGCTGCGCTCGGTATTTATTTCACTACACTCTGCTTACTTAGAATAATCTAACTGTGTCTCGAGACAGGCCTTCACCACAGTTAAAATGCCTCCCATATACATGTACCCCTAATGTAGCAGAAAATTGCAGAATCGCCCCGAAACGATTTTGGAGAAAATTTCTTGTTAATTTTTTAATCCTTCCGAACTCGGATTATGTATGGGACTAACCCCTAGACAGTCCCAATACAATAAGAAGACGATAGTGCGTTTTTGTTTTATTTTTTGGTACATGTACCTCGAGTATTTACCATAAATATTTGAAAACCTTCGTATAATATATGACAGTATATGGAAAAATAATTTCATTGCAAATATAATTTCAGAATCAATATTTGATAAGAAAAACGAATCGGACACTTGGCTAGCTAAGCTATTAAAGTGAGATCTTAAAGTGACTTAAAATTAGACACGATTTGAGCCAAACAATTTAAAATATTTTTTTTTCAATTTTTATGTCTAGAATAGTAAATTGAATCTTTTTGTGTTTTTACCAGACTTCGAAAGTCAAAAGTAAAGTTATAAACGAAATACAGAGCTTAAAAGTCTTTATTATGTAGATAAACTTAAATCCCCCTGGAAAAATCAAATTCTAATTTGCAAAGAAAAAACATTCCCCCACCCCTGGTAAACCTTAATACCCCCCCCCCCCCACTGGAGAAAAATTCTGGATCATGACCTTGAAAACGTTCTCCATAAGTCAAGGATACGTTTTCTCTGGGTTACGTTTTCTCCAGGCTACGATTTCTCCTGATACCTCTTTGCACGCCATCTAGCGTTATTGGTTTTGCATCGGAGATAGTTGTTTTGCATCGGTGTCTGTTGATTTTGCAAAAGAGGCTGTTGATTTTGGTTTAAGCTAGTCTGTTTTGTATTTTAGCATGTTTTTAAAAAAAAATAACGTTAGTTGTTCATTTTGCACGTGCTAACGTCTTTTTAAAGCGCTAAGCATAGCTCAGCGCTTTATTGTCGTTAGACTTCAACTTCCGATGCATAGAATAACCGCCCCCTATGAGCAGAAGTATACATCATTTAAACTGATTTGGGAACCAGTTTCAGGGGTTTATGCACATAACTGCACGGGTTATTGTGAATCTAATTTACGGGCTATTGTGAATTTAATGTACGGGGCTTACATGCATCATTACAGGGACTGTCATGCAGTGATGAGGATGCGTACACAGAAGCTGAAATGTTATATACATAATGATATATCTGTTATATAAATACAGAAGCTGGGTTAGCGCTTTTCAGCACTATCAGTACTTTGATTTACCCTTTTCCGCCGCCCATTACCCGTCCCCATGATGCACCCACCTTCCGCTTCTCTTTATGTATGCAATGTGTAGTGGTTTTCAATCTGTATTGTTTTACTTTTCACTGCAAATAGAAATCTGTCATCATGTTTTATTTTTGAGAAGTAGTCCTGAAATAAATATGTCCAATTGAATACTTTTTATTTTTTTCCATGAAGGAAATGATACATCACCACTTACATTTGTACTGTATTTAAATAAACAGAAGTGGGGTTTTATTACAAGAAGTCCTTAGAAAATGATTACGTCTAGAAGGAAATACTTCTGTAATGTAATACCTCATCTCCATGTGCTGATAACAACGACTGGTACTGTTAAAAATTCGCGGGAAAGGTTTTAGTCAGTTTAAGGGAATACCAATGGTTGGAGTATCAGAGTATGCGTGTGGAAAAGGGTATTTATTATCAGAAAACACAATAACACATACATTGTATCTTTATATAAATCGGATAGAAACCGTAGCTTCGTAGGTATTTCTTGCATAGACATACTCAGAAACGACAATATGCCGATACTTGTTCGGAAACTAATTGGGGGAGGAGTGTTCGAATTTTAATGTACAAGTCATGTTCTTCATTTTATGGTGTACGGTGCATTTCTAATTAGCATTTGTCTCATCTCTGTAGATTCACTTTTACCAACAATAACAATATCACGGTACGCATCATCAGCTATGGAGCAACAATTACCGATATCCTGATGCCGGATAAAAACGGAGCAATTCTTGACATCAGTTTGGGATTTAACACTGCTGCTGGTAAAGATGCTCAATTATAGTTTTTATTCTCTAAAGAAATCAACACAAATATATAATTTGTGTGTAAAATATTGCCTCGTCAAATATCAATATATAGCACCAACATAAACTATCAATTTATCAGTTCACAATTAGAATGTAATAAAATTTACAAGAGACGCTGTTCTAAAAACCAAACACCTTGACCTTTAATCAATGGTATTGTTATCATTATAAAATTATCAGAATATGAAGATAGACACACCTACATTGGGGCTTCTCTCGGTCGGATAACAGAACGCCTGAAAGGCGCTAGTTTCACCATAGACGGAGTGGAGTACAATGTCTCGGCCAACGAAGGACAAAACCAAGTCCATGGGGGCTTCTATGGCTTCGATTCTGTAAGTCCCATTCACATCTTCAGATTCAACAAGTGCCAATCCCGATCACTATTTCTGACTATGACAATTATGTAGTTTATAAGCTCTTTTCCCATTCTTGCTATTAGTTTTTATTAGCTCACCCGAACCGAAAGTTCAAGTGAGCTATTTTGATCACCCGTTGTCCGTCCGTCTGTGTGTAAACATTTTAAATTGTTGGCTTTTTCTCTAGAACCACTGGATCAAATTTAACCATCTTTATACAAAGCATCCTTATGGGAAGGGGAATCTGAATTGTTAAAATAAAGGACGAAACCTTTTTTTAAAAAAAAGATACTTGCGCGAAACAGTGAAAATAGGGTGCGTGCCTTAAAAATCTTCTTCTAGAGAACCACTGCATAAGAAATTTCAATATTTAAACCATAGCTTGTTTTAATAATGAAGATTGTAAATTATTAAAATTGTGACCCCCGGACAAATACACGGGCCCCAAAAGGGATTCAAATTTTAACTTAGAAATATATGAGGCATGTTTAAAAATCTTCTTAAGACCTACAATGCTTCATTTTTCTGATATTACATATACTATGCAAGCATCCTCAAATATTATAGACTGTAAATTGTTAAAACCGTGACCCCTTGACAAATGCTGGCGCTCCAGGAGGTGTTCATATTAAAACATGGAAATATATAGTTAAGAACTACGGTTTATTCCCACTTAGCCAACATTCTGAAATTCTCAATTCCCACCTGGCCAACATTTTGATTTTCACACCTGAGTGATCAGGAGGCTATAGTCTGTTCTCACATGTTATGTATTTGTAATCAATCACCTGAGAATAGTTTGTTGAAAACAAATAAAACAAAAATAGCATTTAATTTTGCCTATAAGGTGATAATCAGAATTAATAAATAAAAATAACCAAAATTATTGTTTAAATATAGATCAGCAATTTTCTGCAAGATCATTGCCCTAAACATTTTATATGTTGAAACCAATACGGGCACTTGCATGATTAAAACGTTTATGTAAGTAATTTTAAACTGCCAGTGTTTAAATTGGATGTATATAATATATATATACATGAATAAGATTGATCAGCAGTTTTTAAAGAATAGACTAGAAACACATATTACTATGTTGTAATATAATATCATATTTAATAAGACCCTTGACATTACAATTTAACGCAAATAAACACAATTTTGTATTTCATGTTCATGTGTATTTTAATGGTTTGAGAGAATAAACAAATTGAAATTGAGAAGCATTATTATGGCCATTAATTTACAGAATCAAAAACCTGAAAATTATGAGTTCTTAATTGTTTATGGACTGTTAGTTGAAAGATTAAAAAATCAAAATGCCCACTGGCGATCTTCAGGTGTAGGTCAACTTTATAGAAAATGACAACGGAAGAGTTTATCTTCATAACTAATGATGTATTGATCATCATACACCATTAAAATATAAGCATTTTACTCTAGCGTTTTTGTGTTTTGTTAATTTCATATTCTGTAGATTGGATATTAATCAAAATAATCATAGAAACTAAAGAAAATTGAAAAAAAAATTGAAATGTGACCCATATGATGTATAATTAAAATTTCAAACGTGATTCTTATAATAACAAAATTTTTACAATGCAAAGTTTAAGCTAAGTCAGCTTATATAATTATCTCAATTTATGATGAAAATAGACAAACCATGATATTTGTACCCAAATTAAGGGCATGAATTATAGGGAAATATGTAACAATTCATTTTTGAAAATTAACATTTTCGTCTGAATTAATTGAATAAAATAAAGTACTGGGACAGAAGCATTATTATTTCTCCTATTTTCATCTGAAAACAGACTATAGCTTACCTGTAATTAAATTCTTTTGTTCTCCATGGCCACCTGCACCCCATTCCCACTTAGCCAACACAAATCTACCTGTATTTTACCTGTATTTTTTCGAAATGTTGGCTAAGTGGGAAGACACCAGAACTACCATGCTACAATTTGTGATATTACTATGCAAGCATTCTAAGATAGTGTAGATTCTAAATTGTTAAAATCGTATCCTACGGACTAATACTGGGGCACCAAAAGGGGCTCAAAGTTTGACATAGAAATATGTATGAAATATGTTTAAAAAATCTTCTTTTCAAGAACTACAGTGCTAGAATTTACTATACGAGCATCCTAAGATAGTGTAGGTTCTTAATTGTTAAAATCAGTTTTATTTAAAGAAGTTTCCAAATAAAAAAGAAAGTTTGGTAATAAGTTAACCTCAGAAATTCAGCGAGATATAGAAAAGCTTGGATTTTTGATAGCAGAGGACAAAAGTCAAAATTTGTATTTTGAATCTTTTCGAAATTTATGAAGCATGTCTTATCTGGTTTGATGTTAGAAATATTGCATCTGTTGTTGGACAAATGATTTCAATGCAAACAGTGTTTGGTAGTGTAGTCAGACTAAGGACACGATATTTGTATCATAGGCGTCGGAACCGGGGGGGGGGGGGGGGCTAGGGGGGCTTACCCCCCCCCCCCCCCCCCCCCCCCCCCCCCACTTTTTTATGAAAAGTTAGACCTAACCATTAGGGACATAGCAACATAGAGGGTTCAGTCCCCCCCCCCCCCCCCCACTTTTTCTCGCACCAAAGATAAATGAAAGATTGAGAAGTTGGAGTCATAGGCATCATAGGCATACTAGCCCCCCCCCCCCCCCGCCCCCCCCCCACCCCCCGGATTAGGAATTTCATGATATGGGAAGAAAAAATTTTTGGTAGGTAAGATTTTATTTTGGAAGTATAGGTATACTCCCTTATATATGCTAGTTCATCATGATGTTTTTCTGTAAGTTGTCTATACATATATGACAATATTTAATAAATCAACGGCGTCCAGCGACCACGGCAGGCTGTTAGGCATTTTGATGTTTGTGTTTGTTTTTTAATGTAAGTAATAAAGATAATATACGTTCTGTGTATTTTACAAAGCAAGTCATAGGGCATTGGTTTATAGTATTTTTAGGGTACATTCACCAGCTTTTTAAAGCAGGCACGTAGCACGAAGCCCCCCCCCCCCTTTTTTGGGCGCAGCAAATACTTTTCTTAAATTTACATACAACAAAAATATTGAAATTAAAGTAAAGGTATACTTGGGGACCCAGGAGGGGTTTAAAGTTTAACATATAAATATATAGGGAAATGTTAAAAAAAAGTCTTCTTCTTAAGAACTACAATGCTACAATTTGTGGTTCTTCTCAAAAACCAATTCGGCAAAAAGCTGAAACTTGTGTGGAAGCAGCCCCAGGTTCTGTAAATTCAAATTTGTTTAAATCATGATTCCTAAGGATAGGGTGGGCCACAATTGCAGTTTAATTTTGCATGGGAATAAATAGAAAATAAATTATAAAAATATGCAATTCTTCCTCTAAAAACTAGTTGGCCAGAAAAGCAGTTACGTGCGTGGAGGCATCCACAGGCCATGCATGCATGCATGGGTACTTTAGGTACTGGAATGTTCAAATCATGATATGTGGGTGTAGAATGGGGTCACAATGGATTTGAATTTTCGAATTGTGTGAAAGCAACCTTAGATAGTGTAGATTCAAGTTTGTTAAAGTCATGTTCTTCGGATTTAGGGTAGACCCACATTGGAGGGTCGAATTTTTACCTTGGAAATTTTTTAAATTTATTCCTAAAAAAAAATCAAATGTTATCATATATGGTATTACATGTACTTTTGTGCAAACATTTTGACATATTGTTGATTCTTAATTGTTTATTCGTGGGTCCCTGAATAATTCTTGGGCGCCTCAAGAGGTTCAAAGTTTGATGCAGGTTTAAAGTTTGATGTAGGTTTACATATATATAAACAGTTGTTTTAGACCTTCTTGAGAACAGCAATTCTCAATATGTGATATTACTATAAAATCGTCCTGTGCAAAAGGGGCTCAATGTTTTACAAAATATATCTGGATAAAATATTAAAATCTTTTCATACAGGAACTATTCTACTACATTGTCTACTACATTGTCCATATATTTTGTATATGACTCAAAAAGCTGATTTTATGTTGGCTGTTGTTCAGGTGAGCGATGTGGCCCATGGGCCTCGTGTTTTCTTTTAAAGTTGCAAATTCTTGTTTGATATATTACCCTAAACTATGGAAAATGGTCAATGCTTTTCATCATCTACAGTTAATGTTCTATTTATAATGGATCTAGAATTAAAAAAAAAAGAATTATTTGGCTGAAAAAATATTCATATGTTTATACGCGATTTTTGGTATGCGTATATATAAGTCCATGTTTACAATAACATTTAAATTAATTGTTTCATCACTCCCCCTGTTTAATATGATTGACAGAAATTATTTGACGCAAAGATAAAGGGGAACAAAGTGGAAATGACGTACGTGAGCCCGGATGGGGAAGAAGGGTTTCCGGGAGAGCTGACCTCCGTCTTTTCATTTCAACTGACAAATGAAAACGAACTAATTCTAGATTACAGAGCGACAACAACAAAAGCGACCCCTATCAACCTTTCTAACCACGTCTACTTCAATCTGGAGGGTCATGTATGGCGTGGTTTTAATAGTTCAAGTTTAATGTCTTTAATGAATAAAATTTTGAATATTTGGAATTTTAAAACAAATATCATCGTGTTTTTTACCTTTTAATTTTACAGAAAGCTGGCAAAAATGGTGACCATCTGTTATCAGTTTTTTCTGATACATATGTTCCAATTGATGAAGCTTTTCTTCCAAAGGGTATGTGATTTAAATTTATCAAAAGGGGTTGCAAAGGCTAATAAAAATGAAATACTCAATACACTGTGTTAACTTTATCACTTGAAAACAACTTTCTTGAAAAGATGTTTCTCTTTAAAATATATTTATTTTAAATATCTTAAATTATTTGCCACAAAATAACGTTTAATAGTCTCTGAAACTGAGAGAGGTTTTTTTAAAATAATCACATTAGGGGATGGCGAATTGGCAACAGTCAACGGAACTATTTTTGATTTGCAAAATCCAACACTTGTGAGGAAAGTTATCAATGACATCATAGTTTCTTGCTATTCTTTTGGAGATCGAGGAACTAGGAAACATGTTGCAAGGTACGATATATTTATTAGTTGTTTTGAGGGGGTTCATTTCAGTTAATTTCATGAATGAATTTGATTTTTACCAACTTTATATGAATGATAACTTGGTTGGGAAATTTTACCCTTGACAAACTACTAATAGTTTTCTGAAAGTTATTATACAACTTTGTTCAGTCAGATATTGTAAGAGATATAACACATTCTTCACTAGTTTATGTAGGAAATGTCAAGTTGTAAATTTTGAATAACTGGAAAATAATAAATATGAAATACACAACATGACAAAGGTGGTGAGCATTACAGAGTATTTAGTGTCTTTGTCTGTGATAATACGATGAATCAAATTTGTAACATATTAGTCAAATACATTTCATTAATGACGGAAATGACGTATTGTGTGGCGCGGGATTGGAAGGAGGCATAACATAGAATGATGTTTTAGATATTTTTTATTATGTAATAAAAGCACAGTCATGGGTAATGAATACCACTACGTTATGTAATGATGATAATGGTTTATTGAAAAGTTTTCCATGTTTGTTAAAAAAAATATTAACTCGATTTATTCAAATGCTTCCTATCTACTCTTCCTAACTTGATCTTACATTTGTAAATATTTTTGTTTTGTACCTCATGTACCAATGATATGATTTAAGAAAAAAAACCATACATGTACATGCAGGCGGCGTTTGCATAATTCGGGCTTTACTTGATCACCCCGACCGTATTTGATCACCTCATGTTACTACAAAAAAATGATTCCTTATTCCCTTAATTGATACAGTCAGCGGGTTGAGTAAAAAGGATTTTTTTTCTACAGTGCTCGCTACTATGGAAAGCCAAAGTGTTCAATATTCTATTTATGTTATTATGTACTTGTGTTTTCGAAATCCGTTCTTTGTTAAATATATTTAGTTAAGGTGGATTACTATACCCCTAGAAATAGTTTCTAAGAACAGCAAACAAATACTTGATTATAATAGGTAGTAGATGCATTAGAAATATATAAGTAAAAAGCCATAAAAAATATGCAGTTTTGGATATAATATGGTTTTCAATAATGTTATCCAGTTTGTTCTGCCCCAATAAAAGTCGGACTCACAAGTGTCGGTGAAATCAGTTTATTTGGGAGACAGATAACCGTCTCAGACGACGGTAAAAAGCTGTAACAAAAAAAAATGTAACAATCAATGACTGGTACAGGTTTCCATACAAAAAATATTAGGACAGAGTTTGCAATTAGATTATGAAACCTTACACATATGATTTAAACAGTTGAATTCAGTCTGTTCATATGATAAACAGCAAGTTAAAGTAAATTAATCAACTGCAACTCGAAATTAAATGACCAGAAATATGATGGACAAAATGGCGCCCCATACACCGAGCACATGGTAAACATAAAATACAAGATTTCAAGAATATGCATCGCTTAGCATTACTGACATGAAACATACAGATAATTCACATAAAAATATGTTGAAATAACCTAGTTTACAAATGTCAAAAGACTTACACTGTGGATTACAAGCCTCGATACAGAGAATCAGAGTTGTGCATACATCGAGTATGGCGCGGTTTTCCAACATAAAAAATTAAGTCGTACGACAAATCTTTCGTAACAAAAAATAAAATGTACACGAAACATGACACTCCCCGTCTGATATATAAAATTATATCACACAAGATTTGAATACAATTTAGTACAGAAAACATTCAGTTCTCCAATAATAAAATGAGTTCCGTCACTGGTCTGACGTAAGAGGTGGTCTTGCCGTCCTTGCTGACACGTACTTCAACCTTGCGAACCAAGTTGTCCTTGCCAGGAAACGTTGCAGTAATGCGTCCAAGCGGCCAGTTGTTGCGATGGGTTTCGACATCCTTTAACAACACTATGTCACCAACACTAATGTTACGTTGACCATGATGCCACTTCTTACGCGCTTGCAAGGTATGCAGGTATTCCTTCTTCCATTTGTCCCAGAACATCTTGGCGAGGTGCTGTACTCTCTTCCACTGTACCTTGAAGAGGTCCTTAGCAGTTGTGTCGCATACAGCTTCGGTCGGTACATCCGTCTTCTGAGTAAGCAAAATGCTTGGGGTAAGGACAAAAGGCGAGTCTGGATCTGACGAAACGGCGGTAAGTGGGCGAGAATTTATGATCGCACTTGCCTCGGCCAGAAAGGTGGTAAGTACCTCGTGCGTAAGACCCTGTGCTGAATGATCCTTCAACATGTTGTCCAATATGCGCCGTGTCAACCCTATCATGCGCTCCCAAGCTCCACCCATATGGGATGCATGGGGCGGGTTGAAAATCCAGGTTGTTCCCCGAGAGTGCAGGAAATCCTTGACCTGACGATCTTCCACGTTGATTGCGTCGATCTGTAGAGGGTCGGTAGCGCCAACAAAGTTGGTTCCTCTGTCGGAACGGTACTCCTTTGCCTGTCCTCGTATGGCTGTAAAGCGCTTCAGGGCGTTGATGAAGGATGATGCGGACATCTCCTCTACTACCTCGACATGGACTGCGCGTGTCACCAGACATGTGAACAGTGCTGCCCATCGTTTGCCGTTGGCTGGAACTCCCCGAGTGCGACGAGTCACGACGTCCCAGGGCCCAAAGATATCTACTCCCACCGAAGTGAACGGTGGCTCTCCTGGCAGTATGCGGTCTGTAGGCAAGTCAGACATCTTCTGGGTTGCGAAGCTCCCACGTTGTCGCCGACAAGTAACACACTTGTGAATGAGGGACGAAACAAGGCGCTTGCAGCCGGTGACCCAGAACCCACAGGACCTGACCTTTCCCTCCGTAAA
Organism: Magallana angulata; assembly: GCF_025612915.1. Taxonomy (NCBI): domain Eukaryota; kingdom Metazoa; phylum Mollusca; class Bivalvia; order Ostreida; family Ostreidae; genus Magallana; species Magallana angulata. Next base: position 36,349,116 of record NC_069116.1, read on the forward strand.
GTGGCGCCCTTGGTGTTGCACCAGTTGATGGTACTTGCGTACAAGTAAGGTCGCAATGTGATGCTTCCCCGGTATTAGTATAGGGTTCTTGCAGACAGTCGCATCGTTGAGATGTCTTAAGCGTCCACCAACTCTAACAATACCATCGTCGTCGAGGAACGGACTCAATGCAAGAATGCTGCTATTCTTCGGCAATGGTTGTTTGGACCTCAGACAGTAAATCTCCTCACAATAGACTTCTCTTTGCACTGTCTTGATAATGTAGTTTTCTGCTCTTTGAGAGTAGTCTATGGACTTCGGTAAAATCTGTGATTTACCTCCCTTTCTGCTTATGATGAATCGCTGGAGCAGGGCGATACCCTCGACCAATCTGTCCCAGCTGGAAAATCTCTCATATCTCTGAGTTCCAAGCATAGGTTCACACTCAGTCTTCAAACATACAGGTCTGACTTCTCTGTCTGACAGAGGTTCCTGTAGGGGAAACCCTTCTGCCTTGGTTTCGTCGTCAATGCGCTGCAGGTGAGTAGTTCCTCTAAGCCAAGCACACTCTCCAATGTCCTTAGGAACTACGCCTCTAGTGCCCTCGTCAGCAGGGTTGAGGTGTGTCGGCACAAAGTTCCACTGCGACGGCTCACTAAGGCTTCTGATTTTCTCGACCCTGTTGGAGACGTAAATAAAAAATCGTCTCTTATCATTGTGGATATACCCCAATACCACACGACTGTCGGAAAAATACTTCACCGAGTCGAACATTATGTCCATGTGATCCATGACTATCTGCGATATCTCAATGGCTAGAACAGCTGCACAAAGCTCTAAACGGGGTATGGTATGGCCTGATACTGGTGCCACTTTAGACTTCCCTAGTAGAAATCCAGTCATCGCAGAGCCATCTTCGTAGTACACCTTCATGTAAGAAACGGCAGCTATGGCTTTCTCTGACGCGTCCGCATATGTCCACAGTTCCTTTCTTACTGCCTTGCTAAGATGTACCACGGTTGTTCTGGGTATGTGGATCTTCTCCAACTCCTTCAGAGATGAACTCCACTCTTCCCAGCTTGCCAGAATATGGTCCGGCAGCGGCTCATCCCAGTCTGAGGTACAGGTCACTACGTCTCTAAGAATGAGTTTCCCGCTGATGATAACAGGTGAGAGAAAGCCTAATGGATCGAAGAGGCTGTTCACTGTCGACAGTACACCTCTGCGTGTTGTGGGCTTGTCATCAGTAGAGATGCGGAACTCGAACATATCACTCGACAAGTTCCATCGCATACCAAGACTCCGTTGCACGAGCTGGTCCTCATCAAGGTTCAGGTCGTAGATGTCCTGTGCTAAGTCTCGTGGCTCAAACGCCTTCATGACATCCGCGCTGTTTGATGCGAACTTGTGGAGCCTTAGGTTCCCGTATTGCTTCAATGCGTCCTGGGTTCTGCACAACAGGTCTACTGCTTCTTGGCTTGTTGAGCATGATGTCAGACCATCATCCACGTAGAAGTTCCTCTTGATGAACTCCTTGACATCAGGTCCATGGCTTTCCTCAGATAGTTCTGAGATCTTCCTGAGGCCCAGTGTCGCTATGGCCGGAGAAGGACTATTACCAAAAACGTGGACCTTCATTCGGAATTCTGTTAGTTCCGTTCCGATCTCGTTGTCCTTGTACCAAAGGAAGCTGAGAAAGTCTCTGTGCTCTTCTCTGACGGTGAAGCAGTGAAACATGTGCTGCACGTCTGCTACGACAGCAATCATCTCCTTCCTGAAACGAAGCAACACTCCAAGCAAGCTGTTGGTGAGGTTCGGGCCAGACAGCAGTTGGTCGTTCAAAGAGGTTCCCTTGAACTTCGCAGAGGAATCAAATACGCCCCGGATCTGGTGAGGTTTCTGAGGGTGGTAGACCCCGAAGAGAGGAAGAAACCACTGCTCCTGCGTTGACTTGGAAGTGGGTGCTTTCTCAGCATGATCGTTGTCGAACAGCTTTGTCATAAAGGTCGCAAAGTGTTCCTTCTTTACTGGATCTCTCTTGAGACTTGCGTCCAAGGCTCGTGCACGTCTCAATGCAACCTCATAGTTGTTTGGTAGTCGTAATCTTGGTTGGCGGAAGGGTAGGGGAGCTACCCACTTTCCATCCTCACCTATCAATAGTTCTTTGTTCATGATGTCCATAAACATCCTATCTTCCACTGATGATCCCACTTTGTTATCATCTGGTGTGCGTCTGAATAAGTGTTCATCAGATGAAGTGTCAGATACCCGTAATCTGTTTGTCACATCTCTGGTTGGAAGCTTCTCTCTCACGGATAAGTACTGGGCACATGGTTCAAGAATAGTTCCACGTCCGCTGTCCGTGATGAAGGTCTTGTACACATTCGCAGCTCTTGGTCTGTGTTGTCCAGACAAGCATGTGTCGCCGATGATCGTCCAACCAAGGGGTGACCTCTGTGCAAATGGTTCGTGGTCACGTCCTATGCGCTGCTCAAGAACATGGTGGACTTGAGGAAGGTCTCTTCCTATCAGCAACAGAATTTTTCTTGAAGCGTCAATGGGTAGGATGTCGCCGGCTATATCCCGCATGTGCTCGTGCTGAAGAGCAACGTCAGGTGTAGGGATCTCTTGGTAGTTGTTCGGTATTTCATCACACTCTAACGTGCACGGCAAGGGTAGTCTGGTCTCACCCCTGGCTGATTCAATATAGAGTCCTGAGGCAGTTCTCCCGAAGGTTGTCACTTGTCCAGAACATGACGTCATCAGGTAAGGTATTGTCTCTGTATTGATGTTCATCAAGTCAAACAATTCCTTCTTAGCCAAGGTCTTGTTACTCTGGTCGTCAAGCATAGCATACAGAGAGACAGCTCTTCCATCATAGGTGACAGTCGCGGGAACAATTCTTGCACAAGATTTTCCCTTAAATTCCTTCCCTACTTCTGTGCAGTTGCTGTTTATGGTTGTGACGTGCTGTTCTTTTGTTACTTGCTGACGCCTAGGAGCCTCCTCCCCGCCATGAACTGATGAGGCCCTTCCAGTGGTAGGAGCTGGTGACGAATCAACATGGAGAGACGTAGTGTGGAACTCACTTCCGCATTCCTTGCACATGATGGCCTCTTTACAGTCTTGTTTCCTATGACTTGCGGAACAACACCGAAAACAGAGTCTGTGTTCACGGAGCAACTTCATACGTTCTTCGATAGGCTTGGCCTTAAACACTCGACAGTTATTGACACTGTGTTTAACACCCGGACCGGTGTGAATTATACACACATCAAGCTTCGGCTCGCTCAGATTTCCGGATCCTGTTGGTTGATACACTGTGGTTTTCTTCGTGTTCATTCTTCTCCTTGGAACGTTCATAGGCTGCTTTTCGTTGTGGTTAGCGTCAGTGTGATACGCAAAACTTGGGTCGTTTTTCACTCTGCTCATCTCCTTCATGAAGTCAACAAACACACCAAAGGGTGGAAACACAGTCTGATGTTCAAGCTTGTACTTCATGGCTCTGTTGGTCCATTTCTCCTGCAGGCCATACGGAAGTTTTGAAATGATGGGTCTAATCCCTGAGGATGAGTCTAGATAGGCCAACATTGCACTGTACTTCGGATCCTCCTTCAAAAACTTCATCTCCATAAGAATGTCTGACAGATCGTAAAGTTTTTGATGATCTCTGTTGCCAAGCTTTGGGAAACTCAACAGTTTGGCTCTTACGGATGCTTCCACATGTTCTGGTGCACCATAGCGCTCATCCAACCTTTCCCAAAGTCTTCTTAGTCCTCTTGAGATGTCGAAGATGTTGGATGTCCTCATGCTTGTTGCGTGCTTCTTAGATTCCGGACCTAAGTACTTGATAAGAAGGTCCATCTGCTCGGAGTCCAAGACTTGAAGCTCATTCACTACACACATAAAGCTGTGTTTCCAGGCACTGTATGATTCTGGTCTATCGTCAAAGTGAGTAAGTCTGGAGAATAGCAAGTCCTTCCTCAGGAGGAATCGGGTAACATCAGTTACTTGTGGTCCCTGATCAGTCACAAGTGGTGATAAGGGGTGTGAGGCAGCCACATACGGTTGTGCGACAGGCACGTGAGGGTGTGCGGTAGGCACGTGAGGGTGTGCGGCAGGCACATGAGGCTGCGCGGCAGGCATGGATGGCTGTGCGGCAGGCACGTGAGGTTGTGCGGCAGGCACGTGAGGTTGTGCGGCAGGCACGTGAGGTTGTGCGGCAGGCACGTAAGGTTGTGCGGCAGGCACGTGAGGTTGTGCGGCAGGCATGTGAGGTTGTGCAGCAGGCACGTAAGGCTGTGCGGCAGGCACATGAGGCTGTGCGGCAGGCACGTGAGGTTGTGCGGCAGGCACGTAAGGTTGTGCGGCAGGCACGTGAGGTTGTGCGGCAGGCACATAAGGCTGTGCGGCAGGCACGTTGGGCTGTGGGGCAGGCACATAAGGCTGTGCAGTAGGCACGTACGGCTGTGCGGCACGCACATAAGGCTGTGCA